>NC_086453.1:289204531-289567031 GCF_028390025.1 Pseudophryne corroboree | reverse complement strand
TCACTAATCTATAATATTATTGTGGGAGGAGAAGAGCATTGTGTTACCTCATCTCAGAAATCATCTGTAAATCAATCAGCGGAACCCTTTCCTCAAATCGGAGTCTGAATAAAGACGCACACTGACAATTCAACTGGATAAATGTTTATAAACGCATACTCATTTGCATGACGTATTAAGGACAAATATACCTTTGTAACAGATATAAAAAACATATACTGTTATCACATTATTATTATAAATGTATAGTAAATCACATGTGTATTTATTATGCAGCACTAGGACACTCAGTTTATATATATTTAATTAATAACTCATTAAGAATAAGCAACCAATCAGCATTTTAGCTTTTATTAATTAGTATTGGATGTTGGGGCTTAGGTAATAAATTATATGGCTCGACCAACTATGGGGAACATTCCGTTCCGATCGCACGTTGCAGTTCGCAGCGCAGTGATCGGGTCAGAACTATGCGCTGGCATCTCAGTGCGCCGGTGCATGCCAGATGGCCGAAGGCCGTCATTACCTAGCGATCACCTCTGCCTGATTGACAGGCAGAGGCGTTCGCCGGGAGGGAGGGGGCGGCATGGCGGCGTTTAGCCGTCTTTTCGGGGCACGGTCTGGCCAACGCAGGCGTGGCCGGACCATGCGGGGGGCGGGCCACAGCGGCTGCGTGGCGTCACACGCAGCCGCTGCGACACAGGGCAGCGAGAGTAACTCCCGGCCAGCCATAGAAGCTGCGCTGGCCGGGAGTTACTCTTCAAGTACCAAAGCATCGCCTCTGTGCAATGCTTTTGTACTTGTGCAGGGGGGCCGGACTGACATGCGGGGCGGACTAGCCCTGTGCTGGACGTCCCCCCGCATGTCTGGGAAGATTATCGTAGCCTAAATTTAGCACAGCTACGATCAACTCGGAATGACCCCCTATGTTCAATATCAGTTATCAGCTCTCAACAGTCTAGTCTAGTGTATTCAGCCTAATATCAGACAACATTTGGCTGGTTGCCGTGGTTTACTGCTGAACACTTGCCGGTGCATGCTAGATGGCCGAAGGCCGTCATTACCTAGCGATCACCTCTGCCTGATTGACAGGCAGAGGCGTTCGCCGGGTGGGAGGGGGCGGCATGGCGGCGTTTACTGGGGCAGTACGGATGGTGTAATGGTTAGCATTACTGCCTCACAGCACTGAGGTCATGGGTTCGATTCCCACCATGGCCCTAACTGTGTGGAGTTTGTATATTCTCCCTGTACTTGCCTGGGTTTCCTCCGAGTACTCCGGTTTCCTCCCACAATCCAAAAATATACTGGTAGGTTAATTGGCTCCCAACAAAATTACCCTAGTGTGAATGTGTGTACATGTGATAGTGAGTATAGATTGTAAGCTCTACTGGGGCAGGGACTGATGTGAATGAGCAAATATTCTCTGTAAATCACTGCGGAATATGTGTGCGCTATATAAATAACCGGTAATAAATAATAAATAAACACTTCCACTTTATTGGTAAATAGCTCAAACAGACTCCAATGCAACATTGCCCCTAGTGGTTAAACTGTCCTTCCAAAGAATGTATTTTCTTATTTTTGTATTCATGCCCCCCTCCCCTTCCACAAGTCTCTGACTTACAGTGTAAGCTGGATAAACAGGTGTATGGTGGACTTCTGGGGCATAAAACAAATTAGGTCACCAAAAGGTGCCAGATAGAAGAAAACGCTTTAATGCTATTATCCATAACGTATTTTATTTTTTTAATTGAAACTGTAATAAAAACAACAGCATTTTCTATTTATAATCATTTAGGAAATATTGTTTGAATGTAAACTTTTTATATATACCCTCACAACCTACCAGCCAGCAGTTCTGATTTTTATGGGATAATACTGATGATTATTTTAGCTGTCAAAACAGTTGTGATCTGCTAGAAAAGAGCTCAAAATAGGTTTGGGTGGAACGGAGAAGTTTAGACATGGATGCAGGGCCGAACTGGCCATCTGGCATTTCTGACAATTGCCAGATGGTCCAGTCCAACCACATAGAGCGAGGCTGGACTGGCCCATCGGATGCGGGGCTGGATGGGCCACATGGATGCGGGGCTGGCTGAGCAGCTCAGCCTCCCAGTGCTCTGCTCAGCTGCCCGGCACACAAAGGCAGGGGCTGGCTGAGCAGCATCTAAGCCTCCTGGTGCTCTGCTCAGCTGCCCGGTACATAAAGACAGGGGCTGGCTGAGCAGCATCTAAGCCTCCTGGTGCTCTGCTCAGCTGCCCGGCACACAAAGACAGGGGCTGGCTGGGCAGCATCTAAGCCTCCTGGTGCTCTGCTCAGCTGCCCGATACATGAAGACAGGGGCTGGCTAAGCAGCATCTAAGCCTCCCAGTGCTCTGCTCAGTGGCCCGGCACACAAAGACAGGGGCTGGCTGAGCAGCATCTAAGCCTCCTGGTTATCTGCTCAGCTGCCCGGCATACAGAGAGATGGGGGTGTCCCATGAGGTCAGGCCCCTGTGACTCATGGCATGCCCCTGTAAGCCATGTCCCCCTTTTCGTGTGCCCGTGCTGCAGGGTAATATTATACTGGATGGGGTTTTTGGAGTCTGCACTGGACCAGATTGTACATTAATTGATACACAATTATAATACCATTAAAGTAAGAATTTTGACCAACATATAGCTGCCAACTTCGCCTAAAAAAGCTTTTGGGGCAGAACAGGGTTGGCGGTGCTCCCGGACATTATTTCAGAAGAAACTATTTGGAGGTTGTTTTGCAAAGAAGCAAAAGAAAGACTCTTTGGTATGTCTCTCTGGGGCACACTTTATTTAAATTGACTGAATAATGAAGTTATGAAACCATAGATTGCATATGAAACATTAAAACGTAACTTTTAATATATTCTACAGACGAAAAAAAATATGCCAGGTCTGTTTGAGAGGCCCAGTCTGTCCCTGCACGGATGCCTGCTCTCGTAGAATGTCCCATAATCTTCTGAATTTCAGGCGTTCCTCTGGACTCCCGAGAAAAGAGGCCAGTCTCTTGGATCTGCCCACTTGCTCAGCCAAATCACGCTGTGAACGGTGAGGGGTGGCTATACCATGATGCACTTGACCAGGAGGTGATATGGATTTAGCTGGATCAGGGATGTGGCTTATTTTGTCCCAAATGTCCATTCAGAAATGATGGCTGTTTGCACGATATGTTAACACCAACCTACAACCAAAGTCAAAGCTTTCTTGACTGTGCATATTTTATCGAAAAGCGACATGTTTCCTCCTACACAAGTATCTTCCACAGTCAAAGTCACATGAATTGTATTTGCGCCTTTTTTCATTTCATATTTATGCAATTAATTTAAGTATTTTTGTTGCACCACTTTATGCACCTTCTGTACAAGGGGCTACTAACCATATGCATGTGCAATTCTCTTATCATCCATTTCACTTCTGCAGCTTACAGTATATTATTAGTGTTTCTCACTCAATACAACAGTTCAGGGTTGTAGGCTAGCACAAGGCCATCTTAATGTATAGGCAAAGTGGGCAGCTGCCCAGGGTCCCACAATTCTAAGGTTCTTTAAGCATGGATGGGTGGTGGTCACACAATCAGAGCAGCAAGGCAGCATTCTCTACTTGCCTCCCAGTCTGCAGACAGTGAATGGCTGTCAGCATGCCGATTGGTGGATGAAGAAGCTATCCACCAATCAGAGTGCTGAAAGCCATTCACTGTATGGGAACATAGGCGGATAGAGGGCGCTGCGACTGCAGCAGAGACATGTTATGATTTTTATAATTGGTTTTCGTGAATGGTCCCAGTGCATGACTGCTTTGCCCAGGGCCTACAAAGCTGTTAATGCGGTCCTGGGCTAGCGGGCAAGGGCATATCTGATTCAAATGGGGAATGGGAGGAATTGGTTGTGGAAGAGAACAGATGTAAGTACAAAGGGATAATATACAGGGTAATTCTGAGTTGATCGCAGCAGGATATTTTTTAGCAGTTGGGCAAAACCATGTGCACTGCAGGTGTGGCAGATATAACATGTGCAGAGAGAGTTATATTTGGGTGGGTTATTTTATTTCTGTGCAGGGTAAATACTGGCTGCTTTATTTTTACACTGCAAATTAGATTGCAGATTGAACACACCCCACCCAAATCTAACTCTCTCTGCACATGTTAAATCTGCCTCCCCTGTACTGCACATGGTTTTGCCCAACTGCTAACAAAATTCCTGCTGCGATCAACTTGGAATTACCCCCATAAAGCGGTGGCTGGCATTAACACTTCTCTGTGCAATGTACTATACAAAGAAATAATTCAGGTTATACTAATACTACTAACCTTTGAATATGGTTACATCCTTACATTGAAGAATGTATCCCATTTCCTTCTATGGTAAACATGTTGCTTTTATATAAAATGCTATCTTACTATGAGATAAAAAAAATAAAATAAAAAAAAGGATGTAGAAGAAAATTGATACGCCTTGTAGCTGCGCGATCACAGAACAAATGTAATATACAAAGCTTATATTACCTCCTGGCCAGCACTTATGTACGTGAAACCCTAATAGTAAATAATAATTGGAGAACGTTGCCAAAATTAGTGAGGGGTCAGGTCAGGTTGGCACTATAGTGCAAAGGTGCGTGTGCAACTTACAATCAAGCTGGAATGTGGTTGGAGTTTTTCATAGGAAAGTAAAGGTTTATGCAGGGACATGCGCTAATTCACCATGGTTTACAGTGGCAATAAAACACAGGGTCAGACCGTTTGAATTATCAATAGAACTATTTTTAGCACAGAACTGGCTACTAATCCACTTATTTGTAGTGATAACTTTGAAGACTACCTGTCAGCTGCACATCAAACAGATATCTGTAGCGACAACGCAAGGGAGCGTTACATTACATTTACTCATACTTGCAACACTCCAGGGATGTTTGGAACAATTCCGAAATTTGGGGGGCTTTCTTATACAATTGGAACAGTAGTCTAATTTTCCTTGTCCCTCCCACTTCCCAAATAGGCATTCCTCAATGATGAAATCTGCCACAACACGTTCCCACACTTCCCACATTGATGACACCCTGTGGGAACTGGCAGATTGAGCATTGGAAAAGCCGTTAAATATGCAATGACTGTTGGTGACTATTAGTAGCTAATCATTTAAATGCACGTTATAACATGCCTGCAATGCCTGCATGAACTTACAGTGGCAAACGCAGGATTTCTAGAGGGGGGTTTCCAAATGCAATCAGCAATCTGCCACTCTGTGGAACATTGGAACAACTGTGGGAGTCTGGGGGAGCCGTAGAAGGACCCTGGACATTAATGTAAACTATGGTCTTTTCATAAACTATATGGAATACAGTATTACAATTTAACACTATAGATTGTCTATAGTGTAGGCTGTATCAAATATATTTAAATCATATAAATGAGTGTTCAGGAAAAGGTTAAACATACCATAAAATAAATACACAAACATAATAGAACCAGTACTGCACTTTCTAAGCACACATTCTCCCACCTCATGGTAAGGTTCCTGTCTCTTCTTCTTTGTAGCTATTGTACTCTCTGGTCCAGTGCACTGACTGGGGACTTAGAGCCACACACACAGCAAACTTGGTATAAGAAGCTGCTACCACTGCTCTGTCCCTGGAACTGCATGATGTAGCGGCAGTTCTAGTAATCATATTATATACCATTGCTATTGTTGTCATAATGTGAGGAATAGCCAAAGGCTATTAAAGGTATCCAGGCAACCGGAACCCCCCCCCCCCCCTCCCCCCTGCGTTTGCCTATGAGTTAGCCATCTTCTGTGTTGGCTTCACTAAGGGAGAGATGTTCTAAAACTTGGAGAGTGATAAAGTGGAGAGAGATAAAGTGGTTTATTGAAGAAGCCTTGGGAAGAGATAAAGGGGGTAATTCTGAGTTGATTGCAGCAGGATTTTTGTTAGCAGTTGGGCAAAACCATGTGCACTGCAGGGGAGGCAGATATAACATGTGCAGAGAGAGTTAGATTTGGGTGGGTTATTTTGTTTCTGTGCAGGGTAAATACTGGCTACTTTATTTTACACTGCAATTTAGATTGCAGATTGAACACACCACACCCAAATCTAACTCTCTCTGCACATGTTATATCTGCCTCCCCTGCAGTGCACATGGTTTTGCCCAACTGCTAACAAAAATCCTGCTGCGATCAACTTGGAATTACCCCCCAAGTGAAGAGAGATAAAGTGCCAGCCAATCAGCTTCTAACTGCCATGTTACAGGCTGTGTTTGAAAAAGGACAGTTAGGAGCTGATTGGTTGGTACTTTAGGGATGTGGTGACGCTGACAGCCATCAGAATGCCAATGCCAGAATCCCGAGAGGGTCAGGAGACCATCGCCAGAATCCTGACAGCCGGCGTTCCAACCATAAGTACAGCGGACGGGATAGGGTTAGGGAAGGTGGGGTGTGGTTAGGTTTAGGCACCACCCGGGGGTGGAAGGCTTAGGCAGCGGGGTTGGAGGGGGGTGGTGAGGTTAGGGTTAGACTGCGTGGAGGGAGGTTAGGGTTGGGCTGTGAGGAAGGGAGGGTTAGATCTAGGCACTACTGTGGGGAGGTTAGGGTTAGGCACTAATGGGGGAGGGTACGGTTAGGCTGCGGAAAGGGAGGGCTAGGGGGTAGGGGAGAAGGGGGGGAGAGCAGTCTTAATTCCCCCATCTGGATTTACATTATTGGGATTCCGCCGTTGGTATTCTGACCGCTGGCATCCCGCCAGCAGGGAAATCATACTGAAACTGTACTTTATCCCTCTCTACTTTATCATTCTCCAAGGCTTAGTACATATGACCCATAGAGAGTGTGAAACATGAGGCATAATTTTCCATTGTATTACGTGTAGGTACATGCGCCAGGTCTCACGAAAAACAAACAACAAAACAGTAATGTGGACATACTGTAGCACAAGACAGTTTCTTTGACTTTAAACGGCGGAAAGCTGCCAACTTTCAGCTCGCCGGCTTTGAGCAATCACAGGGGATGCTGGTAGCTCTGGCTGACGTGTTGGACCGCGGGTTTCCCCTGTACCCCTGTGGGCCAGTTCGACCCCGCGCGTAAGTGCACCTGTTACTAGCTGGGCATGTTTATTGGCAATAGGACTGGTTTTCTATCACTGCTTATCAGTCACAGGGTACCTCCCTTTGCCTCAATTTATCAATAATACCTCGCTGAGGTAACAGAGCGATACTCAGTGATACTGTACTGGCCGGCAGTAGTAAGAGTAGTAACCGGGCTTGTCAGATCTCACATGTAGAATGGAACGGAATGCCCAGATTTGGGCTACCAGTTCTATCTAAATGTGGTTTATTATAAAAAGGTGTTTAATGCAATATTTTTGTCATTTAAAAAAATAATAATCATTTAGTTCAGATTTATGAAATTGGACAGATTTATTCAATGCAAAATAAGCAAATTGAAATAATAAGAAAAGATGTCTGACAAAAGGTCCTGCCTATCTCCTAGAGTTTATTGCAATTGCCACTCGCATTTTGCTTTCAGCAGCCCTTTAATATTACATTATCACATAAGTTAAGCGACTGGCACTATTACATAACACATAGTCCCAATGTTTTAGAATGAACACAGTGGTGATTATATTAATGTCACCCTATTACACTAAAAATAGCCTTTTATTCTAGAACATTGCTTTACATGGCAGTTGGAATAAGATCGCAGAGGAATAACCTAAGGATCAGGGTTAGCCTGGCTGATCAATGTGTAATCAGACAACTCCTCCTGATTTTTACAAGTCTTTAAGCAAAGATCAGCCACTCAAATTCTAATTCCTTTTGCTAATTAAGCAGGCTGTTAATTGCTCTCGGGGTCTCTAATGCCATGTCATTATGCATTTGAACAGGCTGCTTGACATCAATAGGGATGAAATCTCTATACAAACACAAAAGTGCGGTTACTCTGTAATGAATTAGGTTAATACTATCTCCTAACTGGTAGCAGCTTCTGAAAAATAGGGCTTCATTATAATTTCATCATCCTTCCCGGATAGAGGGGGAAAAAAGCAAGTTACAAATGTTCTACACTAACTATAGCAGCATGGCTGGGGTACTTATACAAGCAGGATCTCAATGGATTTCAGCTAGTCAATAGGAGTTAATTGTTTGCCAAAACACAATAGCTTGGAAGGCTTGTTAAACACTGCCTGATTGTTAGTTTAAATTAGGCAGATCATGTCAAGAAGCCTATTTATTATGCTTTAGGGTCGAGCTAAATGGAGTAATGTGGTGACATGAGACCATGGCGCTTGCATAAAATCGGCACTGATTTATTGCATTGTCTCCAGAATAAATAGCTTCCAAAGTAAATCGAAGTGGGGAAGGGAGGTATAGAAAGAACAAACCCAAAGGCTCTTTCCGGTTTAGCCAGCACTGAGTGATAGATTTACTAAAATTACTGGAAAAGGAAAACTGTAGGTGTCCATAGTAACCGGATTTTGGCTATCACTTATCATAATACCTAGAACCTGATTGGTTGCTATGGACGACAACTCCACATATCCTTTTTTGACGTTTTAACGAAAGCAAATCTATCCATGATGGAGAATTTGCTCATGCGCTGTTCCGGCCGGACCGTGATGCGTCTCTCTGCACATGGCAGGCAACCGGGTCATTAATAACAGCATCCTGGTCAGCATGAAGTGCAAGGAAATCAAGCATGCAGTACACCAAACGGACTTGCCTCTCTTTGCATGTCAGGACAGTGGTTTATAACATGTGCAAGACATTTACATTTTGCAAGACAAGAAATGCTAATTAGCAAAGGTTAATTGGCAATCAGGAACAAATACTTTGGAATAAAAAAAAACAAAAACCAAGGATACACAAAAAAATACACTGGAGGGTTAAATGCAGTAATCTTTTCTTTTTTTGGATGATATGAGGAGGTACTGTACAAAAAAAAAAAAAAACCCACCATGTGGCACCAGCTGAAGCAGTTTGTTTTCTTTCCACCCTATTATTTTTTTCTAAATAAATTCCAGCGAGGAACTGGTGAGTGAGCGGCCTTGTCTGGCTGTCACCGACTACACTCTCACAAGGGTGGGTCTGGAGGACATATACCAATCTGCACAAGAGAAGCGTAAAACAGGGATCTTGGTTAAACAAATGAATGGCTCCTCCTGTCATCTTGGAGAAGAACCTTCTGTTAACTTTGACATTGACATAGATTTGAACATCAGACACGCTCTGCATTAGTTAAATAAAGCTTGCTTAAACACAGAAAATATTGAAGCTTTATGCAAAGTATCAATAATAATATATATATATATATATATATATATATAATTTTTTTCATATATATATATATTTTATGCAAAATAAAATACAATTACACTTTTTAGTTTTTCTGTCAAGTGTCAAATTTCAACATGGTTTGGAAGCATTCAAATCAGAGGGAAACAATTGGAAATGACAAAGCTTTAAGGACTTAAGAAAACAAATGGCCATTATGTTCTCACTAACACATAACTCATCTCCTGATATACTCTGAGTTACATAGAGGAAGGAGCAGGGTCCCCCAGCAGCATAGAGTACATCAGGAGATGAGTGATGTGTTCGGGAGGATGGCGCTACATGTGACAAGGGTCAGTGACATGATGTGAGGAGGGTAATAGAGGCAGCAGGAAGCCACAGACCATTATATAGTGGAAGGAGAAGGGTCTCCCAGCAGCACAGAGTATATCAGGAGATGAGTGATGTGTCAGTGAGGACAGGGCTGCATGTGACAGGGGCAAGTGACATGATGTGGAGGGGAATGGAGGCAGCAGGAAGTCGCAGATTGAGTTATATAGTGGAAAGAGCAAGGTCCCACAGCAACTTTTCCTGTTGCCTCCATCACCCTCCTCAATAACCTGATTACCAGAATGAAGAGGTTACTGCCTACCCACAAGATCCTCACCTTCTGCTGGCCATTCTGATTTTATGCATAAATGAAAATTGAATGCAATAAGCTACCTTGGGCCCTAGTAAAACGTTTCTTAAGAAGCTACCAGAAATCATCCAGTGTTTCCTTTCTGCTTCTATTGCATGTCTGATAAAAAGGACCGATATCATAAATAATTACAACATGAACCCAATATGGTCTATTTTTATGCATGGATGGAATAAATTATATGTGAAGGAAAACATTATCTGCTCTACGTTAAGTCCTAGTAATTGAACGGACAGCCGCTGTCTCTTCCTAGAGGACCTCACCAGCACTGTCTCAGAAGCTTCAGACTGCCAGGCTTTGGAACACGGATGTTCCGTGATCCACACTAATCCAGTAAGGTCCGTGTTCACCCGATGCAATTCCAATGTGCTGCATTTTATCTTCAGACACTGGCTTTGGCAGTCTTCACATTTCCAAGAAGAAATGTAATTTCCCCCCCCCCCCCTTCTAAACAATGGTTTAATAAGATATAATGCGGACCAGGTTTGGGAATCTGCATCTCCAATGCGAGGAGTGGTCTTTGATTCTGAACATTTGTTTCATTGCTTAAAAGGTTCTTTTCATAGTTCATTAATCACATGGCAGGGATGGTGTGTTTAATCCCAGACTGCAACTTTAAATAAAAATAACTTTTCGACTTTAGATGGCTTGTGCTAAAAGTCTTCTCTTGGCAGTTACGTTCCTCCATCTATTAGTATAGGGCTCAGGCAGCATAAACACAACTCAAGTGGCTGAAGGATGGAGAGGATCATTAAAAGAAGTAAAAAATTAAACAACTTGACCGAGACGCTGCAACAATTCAGCCTTTCATTACACTTGCCTGCAAAGAAATGGCTAAAAGGAAACAAAATGCACATCCTCTACTGGTTAATCAAGCAGTATCGGCCCACGCTGAATACGGCCAAGTGCATTTTAACTTGGTTCTAATTTTAAATAGGTTAATGTATTATTCAGTTCTTCTTGGCGATAAAGTCAGCGCAGAATACAAACAGATCATTATTGGCCAGTGTTGAACAGCTTGTGTCACCGAGCGTCCGGAAAGTTGTAAATAAGGATAATAATACTGAATAACCTTTTAAATAATTGCTGGACTTTCTGCCCCACTACACCTGCACAGCTTAATACCACTACATAAGCAAGCGAGTTGAAATAGGAATATTCTATGGGTGCAACAATGGATTAAATATGTTTGCAGAATTCAAAATCCTGGAGATAATATTTACATGTAGGACAGGATACCTGCCGAATTTGGACGTTTTCTTAAAGGGGTAATCTCACTTACAAGGCAAAACCATGTCTTGTAAGGGATTGCCACTTTTAAAAAAAAAGTCTGAGTTCGGGTGGCACTGCTGCCGATCTTGGGCGGCATTACATCCAGCCTGTAGCAATTTAGGAATGGGCATTGTAAAAGGACTTAAGGGCCTACTAAACATTCGATCTCCTTAGCCCAGGCAACATAAACGTACATCTCATCAGGGGCGCTTTAAGAGGAGGAGGTCCGTGTGCTGTCCCTCTGTAAGGGCCCCCTCCTCTCTGCAGGAGCGCTGTAGAGTCTGAGCACTAGAGGGATCAGACTCTACTGCACATGCGCAGATCTCTGGGAAAATGGCGCGGCGGCCATTTTCCCAGAAATTTCTCTATTGCGCATGCGCAGAACGCCGTGAAAATGGCCGCTGCGCCATTTTCACAGGGTTTTAACAGCGCCGGTGATGTCGGCGCGGGACTCCGGAGAGGTGAGTATTAAAAAAAATGGGTGCAGTGTGTGCGGTGTGGGCCCCCTCTGGACTCAGGGGCCCGTGTGCACCGCCAGTGCATCTCATGGTTACACTCAGTGGGCCTGATGCAGGGACAAATGCAAATCAGCCATAGATGCTCCGGCATTGCATGCATATATGGGTATATTCGCCCGTGTATACAGTTGCACACATCCGTGTGGTCTGCCCACGGCTATACGTACATCATTACCGCGGTGTGTAACGTGGCACCGAACTATACATGCTTCATTTAATGGATCCCATTGAATATTTTTTTTAAATGTCCCTCTGGGGTGAAGATATAAAGGAATTTGGAATTACAGTGTACTTACTGTAAAAGTAGCAGTGGTTATCCTCATCTGAATCATACTAAGAGGATATTTAAATGGCGTTTGACATCTGAGCTCATCAAACTTGTGGGCAAGGGTATAGTATAAAGGGTGGCACTAGTTGGGACACTAATTTGGAGGACTGCTTAACAAAAAGTAATTTACTTTAACAGACAACTCAACAATAATCTACTCACACTGGAAAGGCCACAGACGACCTTCAAAAATCCTGTTTGGCAAACCCCTGACACAGTAGCTGCTCTTGCCACGGGCAAGCAGGACTTTTGCCCGGGGCGCCGCCGTGGCAAGAGCTGCTACCAACTAGGATGGCGGTGGTTATGAAAAGGTCCTCTCCGCGAAGGGAATCTAGATGCGCAGTGAGGTTACATCTAGTTTCCCTTTGCGGAGAGGACCTTTCTGTGCAACGCTATGGGAGAGACGTCATGACGTCTCTCCCATAGATCAGAGGAGCGGCGCCGGCAGCAGAGATGGAGTGCAGTGGTTGGGAAGCAGGAACGGAAGCAGGAACGGGGCTGGTAAGTATTTTTATTTTGTTTACTAAGGGCACAGCTACTGGTGGGCACACTAAGGGGGGCACAGCTGCAGGGGGCACAACAGCTGCAGGGAGCAAAACTGACCACGCCCCTTCCCTATGAAGCCACGCCCCCATTTCCCCCCGCACGCCTGCGGCGCGCACTAACCCTGTTTCACCGTCTAGAACCGGCCCTGCCCTGACACTACGCCAACAATAGTTCCAAGTGACCAGAGTGACAGATGCCAATGTGCTTCTATTATTTGTCTCTCTTAACAATACACAAGCAATATCACGTGGTTAGCACAACCATGGAATCAGGGACGCTGGGCTGGGGGAGCGATACTAATTACCCATGCCAGATGCTGGGAATTACTAATATACCCCTTTGAATTGCATGTTGTCGATTTACATAGATGTGCATAGTATTTTCCTTCGTTTTTTTTCTATAGTGGGCATGACATGCCTCTGAGTTTGGTCACGCCCCCTCTCTTATTATCTGGGCCACATGGCTGTCTCAACAGTCCTGCATGGAATACATTACCAACTTGCAGTTCCCTAGGTAACATATATGTAGATTGCAGGTCATTAGAGATATAATTAGCTATTTCAGCTTTTAAACCCTTCCTAGCAACAGGTTTACATTAAGTTGTGTATTGTGATGTAGAAAGAGGATATATTATATACAAATATCAATGTGAACAAATCTGCAGTGGGAAATTGGGGTCCAATTCAGTATTTGTGTATCTTAATATATGAACTTTTTATTTGTAACTTTTTTTTTGTCTTTTAAAACAAAAAACAATAATGAAAAAAATCAGTCTCTTGCCAGGCCTTTAGTTAACACATACACCATACACAATGATCACAAAGGTCTCCTACAGAGGACACGACCTGTATTGACATTTGCAAAATGCCATGATTTAGTGATGAGAGAGCCTTTATGATAGATATAAAGCAAAGACAACGTGACAAATAGTCAAAGAAGAGCAAAGGTGTATGAAAGAAGCACAATCGGTCATCTCTAGCTCTTTATTCAAGTAAACACACCTAATGTTCCAGTGGAAAAGGAACGGTTGATGTTCATCTAAGACTTCCTCGCTGAAAGGTTCTGCTGACAGGTACAGTATAATGACTTCACATTTCAGAATGTATGTCTTCTGTCTCATCATATACATCATACTAACGGCTGCACAGGGATGCAATCTGCATTGAATAGCTAACAGATCTAGAATGAACAACGTGCTGCATAAAGATGCAATCCAATTTCTACTTTTGCCAGTACTGTCTTAGTATTAAATTTGGCATCTTTTCCAGTTGTTTGAACATTAGCCATCAAATTATAGGCGTTTCCACCTTCAGATGACCTTAAGTTATTGTCACGCATGCAGCTTTTTTGCTGAATACATTTCTTTATAGTTCTAGCTTCCTTCAGTGCTTTTCAGCCATATATTTATATCAGGAGATATTTATTTCCTCTGCCCTGAGTAAACGGTAAAATTGAAAAAGAAAATATCTGCATTCTATTCCAAATACAGTAAAATAAGCCCCTCGACCTGAAGTTAGGAATATTTTGCTAAAAGCGCAGATGGCGAAAAGATAACATTTATTGACCTTTGGACATGTACAGAATTATATTGTATTTACTAAAAAGAGCCCTTCAGTAAACCTTAACCTATTACAGCCTAACAACAAATAACAATACTGAGAAACACGCTTAGCACATAAAGGTTGTTGAACTACACATCCCAGCATGCCTTGCTACAGTTTTGCTATTTGGCCATGCTAAAACTGTAGCAGGGCATGCTGGGATGTGTAGTTCAACAACAGCTGGAGTGCCAAGGTTCCACATCACTGCCCAAGAAGTGGGATAAGAAATACCAGCTTATACTTCACCAGCTAATTTCAAAGACACACGTATAATGGGATGCGGTCAAGATGCCGCCGGCCGGAATCCCGGCGGTCGAAATACCGATGCCGGAATCCCGACCGCCACAATCCCGACATATTCTCCCTCCGTGGGTGTCCACGACACCCATAGAGGGAGAATATAATAGTGTGCCGAGCGTAGCGAGGCACCGTGCCCGCAGTGTGGCGAGCGAAGCGAGCCCGCAAGGGGCTGCGTTCCGCTCACCACCCCTGTCGGGATTGTGTGGTCGGGATTCCGGCGTCGGTATTTCGACCGGCGGCATTTAGTACTGATCCCACGTATAATAACCATAAGCAAATAAATACGTCCAGGAAAACATCACAGTAAGAAAATCACTGCATTGCTATAATTTACCTGTAAAACATACTGGACCTACATCTCAAGTGTAGAATGTTAAAGGGTAAATCCACTAAAAAATGTATTTTGTTAATTCGCAATCGTTATGCTGGATGCTAAAACGTTTTGGAATAACTCCTGATGTTTGACATAAGTTTTTCCTGAAATCACCTGTTGAAAACCCATAAACACCTTTGTTTTCATGTGACAGATAAACTGTGAAGTACTAATATTCCTAAGCAATGTATATAAGAATGGAAACAAATTGTGGACTCCACTAATTGTTTCCATGGTTATAAAGACTGGGTACAAAACCCTGTCTCTTAACAATGTATTAGCTGCCTGCAATAGTGGGTTTCTGGGCTTTTAATAGGTTATTTCAGGAAGAAGTCATTTTCAACATGTCAGGCGTTATTTCAGTTAGCTCGTAGAACACATTACAATTATTATTATATATTGTTGCAAAATAGTTTTAAATGGAGTTACCTAGAGACATAAAAGCAACTGGCCGAACCACTACACTTTTGTGGAGAGATAATGAGAGGGGACATCTGTAACAAATCCACTGTCTCACATTTGTCCTTTTTAATACCAAGTGACCCAGTGGTCGAAATGGGGCGGTATACGGCGGTATGGTATACCGCTACTTCTTCCACTGCACCCGGAAATGAGCCCATGAAGTGCAGCAGGAGGCGAGGGAAGTGGCCATCCTGCTGCACATTGTGCTCCCCATCCCTGCGCGGCAGCCGGCGGCTGTGTAGAGCACTGTAGTAGTTCACAGCCTCTCACCGCCGTCAGCCGCCCGCGCACGTCGCTCACCAGCCGCTGCCGCTCACCAGCCGCCACCAGCAGCCCACCGCTCACTGCTGCCAGCAACAAATGAGGTAATGTTCCCCTGCTGTCACCTCTCTCCCTACTGTCACTGTCGTCACTCTCCCTGTAGTCACTCTCTCTCTCCACCTGTCGTCACTGTCTCTCTCCCTACTGTCACTGTCGTCACTCTCCCTCCCTGTCGTCACACTCTCCCCCTGTTGTCACCGTCTCTCTCCCTGTCGTCACCGTCTCTCTCCCTGTCGTCACCGTCTCTCTCCCTGTCGTCACCGTCTCTCTCCCTGTCGTCACCGTCTCTCTCCGTTGTCACTGTCTCTCTCCCTGTCTCTCTCCCTGTCGTCACTCTCTCTCCCTGTCGTCCCTCACTCTCCGTCGTCTCTCTCCGTCGTCACTGTCTCTCCCTGTCATCACTCTCTCTCTCCCCGTCGTCACTCTCTCTCCGTCGTCACTCTCTCTACCTGTCGTCACTCTCTCTCTCCCTGTCGTCACTCTCTCTCTCTCTCCGTCGTCACTCTCTCTCTCCCCGTCGTCACTCTCTCTCTCCCCGTCGTCACTCTCTCTCTCCCCGTCGTCACACTCTCTACCTGTCGTCACTCTCTCTCTCCGTCGTCACTCTCTCTCTCTCCGTCGTCACTCTCTCTCTCCCTGTCGTCACTCTCCCTGTCGTCACTGTCTCTCTCTCCCCGTCATCACTGTCTCTCTCTCCCCGTCGTCACACTCTCTCTCTCCCCGTCGTCACTCTCTCTCTCCCCGTCGTCACTCTCTCTCTCCCCGTCGTCACTCTCTCTCTCCCCGTCGTCACTCTCTCTCTCCCCGTCGTCACTCTCTCTCTCCCCGTCGTCACTCTCTCTCCCTGTCGTCACTCTCTCTCTCCGTCGTCACTCTCTCTCTCTCCGTCGTCACTCTCTCTCTCTCCGTCGTCACTCTCTCTCTCCCTGTCACTCTCCCTGTCGTCACGGTCTCTCTCTCCCCGTCATCACTGTCTCTCTCTCCCTGTCGTCACTGTCTCTCTCCCTGTCGTCACTCTGGCTGTCCCTGCTGTCACAATTTCGGCTCATTCAGTGTGCTACAATGTGAATTTCGTCTCATTCAGTGTGCTACAAGGTGAATTTCGGCTCATTCAGTGTGCTACAAGGTAAATTTCGGCTCAGTCAGTGTGTTACAAGGTGAATTTCGGCTCATTCAGTGTGCTTCAATGTGAATTTCGGCTTGTACCGTGTGCTATAATGTGAATTTCAGCTCGTACTGTGTGCTATAAAGTGAAAGGGGCACCAGTACTAGATAGTATAAGGGGCTCTACTACACGGACACGCCCCTTTTGAGTGACCACACCCCCTTTTGAGTGACCACACCCTCTTTTCTAGAGCGCATAATTACATCCTTGACTTTTGCATACCCCCACTTCAAAATTTCCACTTCGACCACTGCAGTGACCACAAAATCATGGCCACTAGTCATGCTTTGCTCTTCCACTGTTGTATATTGTCTTATTTAAGAAAGTAAATCTGGTACAAGCCAAATAATATGTAATGAACTCAAAGGACTAAATTTACTAAGGTGGGAGTTTTTTTTAGAACTGGTGATGTTGCCCATAGCAACCAATCAGATTCGATCTATTATTGTCTAGAAGCAGCTAGATAAATGTGAAGTAGAATCCGATTGCTATTGCTGTGAGCAATATCACTAGTTCTAAAAAAAACTCCCACCTTAGTAAATTTACCCCAAAGACTGCATCTCCCTACGCATGATGATGATGATGATGATGATTGCCGAATGTCAAACCATTAGATAATTACCAATATTTTGTCATTTATATGAGCCTGAACTTTAAACTCATACACACTCACACCATCAAGACAGCATTGTTCTCAGACTACCTTGACAAAACTTGGCAGCGCATACGATTACACTTAGGGTACAATTTAAATTTTTATGATCAAATTTCATGCTTCAGTTGCCACAAAATGTTGTGGTAAATGTGAAATGTAAGGCTTTGCGTATGTACCATATTAGAGAAAGAATGCCTCCTCACTGGTGTTTTGTGGTCATGTTACATGTGACCTACAGTATGTAAAGAGGGTAATGAACAGGAGAAGCGCCACAGTGGACACACTGACTCATAGGCAAAAGGGTAGAATTACATGAAAGTTATTTAAGCCTCTCCAGAGATAGTATGGGTTAAATACTTTTTGGCTTGTTTATTAAGTTTCATACTCCTGACCTTGTCAGGAACCTCATATCAAATCAAGTGAAAGACGGTTTCTTGATTAGTTATCATGGGGCTGTCACACTAGAGTTTTGGAAGGGAGGGGTCCACGCACAAACCACTCCTCCAGATTTACATTCTTCACAGTATGCTTTGAATTTGCAGGAGTTTTGTGTCTGACAAGGGTCAGAGTACCTATTTGTACACTATCCACAGATTTGACAGCTCACAGAAGAACAGGTCATAAAAGGGGTGGGGCTACAATTACTTGAAGCCAATCAGAGCATCAGCATGTTACCAGCAGCAAAGAGTATTTCAGCTTAGTCAGCTACTGTCTGTCCATGGTTAGGCTTCTTGACAATTTACTTACAAAGTGTCAGCATACTCCGCTGTGCTAGATGAAATAAAACTTCCTATGTTTAGCTTGTTTAATAAACTTTATACAAATACATACAACAAACGTATTACAATACTCTATCCCGCCTCGACCATTCTCCCAATTGAACATTAATCCAAGGAAGGGACCACCATCCTAATCAACCCATTTAATCTATGACTGGGTGGAGCGCTACGCCACATATTTCCTCCAGCGCCTCACCACTGCGCCCGGGTGCCCACTGCCCATGTCAGTTGCACTTTGGGCAGGGTGAGAGAGAGGAGGTTACTCAGTGGTAGCAGCCTCACTCACCCCAGCCAGTGTTGGACTGGCCCACAGGGGTACAGGGGAAACCACCGGTGGGCCCCACTGCCTGGGGGGCCCCACCTTCCTCTTTAGGGATCAAGGTTCCAGACTGTGCACTTGAATTATACATTATATGTGTTACCTTATACTGCTGAGTGCATTGCTGTTATTAATCTGGTACATTATCATGCATGCACTAGCTGTATTTACTATATAAATATATTAAGGACCCAGACCATGCACTCCCTAATGGTTAGCCAAGCCTCTGTGGAGGCTGGACATACCCCCTCTGGAGAGTGGCCACACCCCTAAACATGGGCCCCTACCACTGCATTCCCCCGGTGGGCCCTTCATGCACCAGTCCGGCACTGACCCCAGCCCACCACACGCTGCTGTGTGCTGGGCTGCAGCAGTCTCCTCTCTCCCCTTGGGGTATAGGGGAGGGGGGTCATCAGTGCAGGATTGACCCCACCACCTTCCTGGCTACACCTCCCTGATTTGGCCACGCTCCCATGCAGTACCCTGGCCCATCACTGCACTCAACAGCCCTGTTTATAGGTCTACATTATCTTTACTAAAGAGCAACTTTTATTATCACTTGTAGCTACGATAATAATAAATCATTTATCGCTGCAAATCTCACCCAGGCTGCTAACTGCTGAAAATACAAAAATCATTTTAGAAAAAAAAATCCTCTATTATGCCTCCTGGAAAGCGGGTACCAGTCATACATGCTGAGACTCCAAAAATACCCAGGAGATTTCCGAAATACTGAGAGGTAGATTTTCTAAGGAGCGGCTTGTCACAGCCACCAATGATTGGCAGCTTTGATCGATGGTTATTAAGCAGTAATAGGAATAAATGCCAAAACAGACCTAAGTAGTATTTATTCCTATTGCCGTTTCGGCTTTGACAAACGGCTCTGCGTTAATTTATCCCTGGCAGTCTCTCTGAAGCCAAGACAGGGCGCTCCCCGAACAGGTGTGTGGATGCTACTAAACTAAAACAAAAATAAACTTCTAACTATTATAAATTTGTTAAGGAACTTAACATAATAACGTAAATCACTCCGATGATAAATATTTCAGCAGGGTCGGCAGTAAATATGCGCAGTAATGTGAAGGCTTACGGTCAATTCAATTAGATGTGAAGGGGGTAAGTTGCCGTTGTAACGACATGGAAACACCACCCGCTCGCTGCCCTGATCTCACTCCAGACTCATGGAAGTACCGTAAGTGCGGCATATAGCCACACTTACTTGCGGCCTTGAGTAACCCATGCCTTATGGAACCCTTAGCCTGCTGTCAGGTTAATAGTACTGCAGCAGGAGTGAGTGCTATGACACTCACAGGGGCACTGAGAGGGGAATGTGCAGTACAGAGTGCCACATGCCCAAGATGGTGTGGCCATACCCCTTCTTGCAGCACACTGCCACTAAATTACCCGGGCTTATCATTTGTCATGGTGGCCATGGATAGACACGGGGCGGGAAGCCTCAAACCTCTTTTTTTGTGGATAAACCTAAAAAAAATGCAATTTTCTGAGGTTTGGCCACTTTTCACATATGCACCAAGCTTTGGAATTTATTGCATTGGACCCGATTGGTAACACTATCTTTAGATGGCGTGAGAGGGATCCATTCAGATCACTCCCAGTGTCACCTGCAGTGTGCGCGTCCCCTGTTGTGTATACGTCGTTAATAAACACCGATATGCATATGATCATTGGCGGGATGCTTCACATATAGGGTTCTATTCATGAAGCAGTGAAAAGAGTGGAGAAGTGATCCAGTGGATAAATGCCTACGCAACCAATCAACTGCTCTGTATAATTTTAAAGTATGCAAATTGTAAATGTTAAATCAATGCCGATTGGTCGCCATGGGCAACTTCTCTACCGGCTCACTTCTCCATACTTTTCACTGCTTCATGAATAGACCCCTTAAAATGTGACGCTTGATGCATCCTTCCCACGGTGAGAAGAAGGCAGAAGACAACTCCCTCATGCCACCAGCCACCACTCTAGAGACTTGTGTTGCCTTGCAATCTTTCTACAATCAACCACTAGTGTCCAGTGACCAGAGCAGTAGCGGGGCCACAAACCACATCTCTACCACATTATCGATTTGTAACTGAACAAACAAACCGAATCTGAACCAAAACACCCAAGGGTGGTGGTGGTGACTAAACATGATGATAAATTAGAACCAAAACACCATTGTCTGCGCACAGCTCTAGTAATAACATATACACAGGCATGGTTTTACAAATTCGAACAAACACACCTAACAATAAAACAGGAAGGAGCTGGGGGACGCAGGTAAAAGCATGAAGAGCCGTATGTGGCCCTAGGGCCACTTGTTACCCTTCACTGTATTTATATAGTTGGTAGATATACTTATTTGCAGAATCAGTATAAAAGCAAAAACAGACAGTGTTCCATGACCATTATAAGGAGCCAGGACAATATAGCTCTCAACAAAAATCAGAAAGTTATAAGGAAAACGTTTCTTTGTTTATATTATGTAGAGCTTCCCTGGTAATCTGGTTCCGATTCCAACTACCACATGTGGAGAAAATTTAGATTAGTTTAAGAAAAAAAATTAAATATTTAGATAGCTAGGTATACCTGCAGGGGAAAGAAAGTCCTCAGATATGACAGGAAAAGCGTTTAAACCGATTATACAAAAGTATTCATCTGCAAATTTACCACAAAAGGAACACTGACAATATTTAAGAAATGCAATCCATCTGTGAGCAGCGATTGGGATTCCTTTCACCTTGGCGTGTATAGGAAAGGGTTAAACATTAGGTGAATTGAAGACACTAATGTAGTGGGTTTTATTTATATATTATATATATAATTTTGTGGGAATGTACCAACGGAGATCTACGTTTTGGATTTTCTTTGTCTTTACCTGACTCAAAAGGCTTAAGGCAATCTATGCGATAATCTGCATCAAGGATGTCCTTTAATGAGATCCATACTTACTCGCATGCAGGTTTAATATACGGGATATGGTTTATATAAAAGTATGTTAACGTGTATTTTATTTTCTGTACTTATAAATTCAACTGAAAGACTTTTTTGTTCTCTGGGGATTCTAATCAGGCCGTGATATCACTGCCTGTGATGTTACACTCAATATATCACACGCATTAACAGTATTTATTAGGCAGCTCCGTCACTCCCAATCTGCTACCTCTTTTCTGTAGCCCAAATCAAGGGATAAGTTCATATAACGCTGTCAATAAAGTTATACAAATCATGAAATATTTTCTCTGCTATAATTGTAACTTCATATGCAACCTTCAGTTCCAGCCAGGGCCGGCAACAGAAATCTTGGGCCCCCCCCCTGTACCCTAACCCCGCCGCCCTTCCCCCCGGCTTTGAACTTTTATCCAGGAAAGATGTTGCATGTATATGTATATGTAAGAATTGTGCATGTACAGTACCAGACAGTCATCTGTCTCTTCCAGTTCAGCCTGTGCAGTTGCAGCTGCCACCGGGCGGGGCACGGAGTGGACAGATAGTGCTGCTGTCGCTTGCCACACTGACCTTGCAGCCAGCCAGGTCACCTCTTTCTGTAGTAGGGGGGCAGAGAATAATGCTGAAGAGCTGGCGCGGAAACAGTGCCAGCGGCATCATGCATTGTTACACCACCAGGTGCTGGGGTTGCCGGAAAGGGGTTTGCTGGGGAAGAAGGGGTCGTCGGGAGAGAGAAGGTCGCCGGGGGTAGAGGTTATAGTTGGATGGTGTGCCTGGCGGGAGGTTATTTCTACTTAATTGACTGGTGGGCGGAGCCGACAATGTAACATGTATAATCAGGTGCTCCACCACCTGTTTTTTGTTGCTCTCTGCCTCGGGGGCCCCTCTGAACCACGGGGCCCGGTATAGCTGTTGCCTCTGACCCCCCCTGTCGCCGGGCCTGGTTCCAGTAGACTTTATATTACTTTAATATGTACTGTACTGTACTGTACATCAAGGTGTAGATTAAAGAAATTTAATGTAAGAATATTTTTGTATGTTGCCTTTTTTTGTATTTTGTTTTATTTTTTTGTATTTTTTTGTACTGTATGTTTCAAGAAAGTTTTCTTTAAAATAAATAAATAAATTGTGTTGTCCCCCCCCCCCACCCCCCCCCTCTCTTCTGTGTAGCTGGGGAATACAATGCACCTCCACCACCCAAGAATAGAAAAGTTTTTTTTTATTTTGTTGCAAACAAGTTACCTTTACTAATATGAACCACTTTTGTATGTTTTAGTCATAGGCATAAAGTCTTAGTAGCAAAAGTAACAACCGCCTTTCATGCTATTAAATTGTAGTAAAAATGTAGAAATTGTTTATGACAAAATGTCAGCAGTATTTTATGTCCTATCAACTGAGCAAGAGAGGGGGAGATTTATCAAAGCTTGGAGAGAGATACCAACCAATCAGGGGCATAACTAGAACTTGCAGGTCCCCTATTGAAGGGGCCCCTGTCCCAATGCTTCTTGAGAGACTCTCTGCAGCAGTTTTTCATTTTATGCCTGATATTAGTACCCTAATTTATATTATGAACCATAGTAGTGCCCTAGGACATTTTCTGAACCACAGTAGTTCCCCAGTTTACATGATGTCATATTGTAGGGCTGCCGGTACACATTATGGCACACAGTACCCCCAATTCACATTATGACATACAGTATCCCCTGTTCATACTATGCCACATTAGAGTACCCTCCAGGTCAAATTATGCAGCGCTATAGTGTTCTCAGTTCGTATTATGCCACAATACAGTGCCTCTATTTCATATTGTGCCACATTAAAGTGCCCCACTTCTTATGACATACCATTATAGTGCCCTCCACATTATAATGAGCCGACCAGATTATTTCTGACACATTACAGTGGCCTCCTGTTTTTGCTAGAATTGCACTCCTTTTCTATGGGCATAAGATAAATATAGATACTGAATACACGATTGATCCAGATCACTTTGGATATACAATTTTGGCGATACGGGTATTGGGATTGACTGAACGGGCAGATTAAATAGTTGCGGACATACCCCGCTGGAGATGCCCGATCTCGTCTGATCTTGGAAGCCAAGCAGTGGAGGGCCGGGTCAGTACTCGGATGGGAGACCACCTTGGAACACCCTGGTACTGCAAAAAATTCTTCTGCCCGATCTTGAGTGATCCTCAATAATACCATTTGGCATTCGGTTCTGTATGACTTATGATTTAATTTTCTACGTCAAAATAATCCTGAATAGGATCTCTGTAGAACAAATGATGGTCATATATTACACAAAGGCGTTACTGTGATCATAGTAAATCCACTAGCCCAAAGATTTGGATTTCCGGTTCTTATTGTGGTATTGAAAACCAATGAATTATATATAACATAGTGCTATATTTTCGCGTAGCTATACTATTCACGTACAACTTACTCCTACAATCACTTTTTAATAATAAAATTATGTTTTATCAGAATTGATTAATATATATCTAAACCTCTGAAATAGAGTGCTCCCACACAAGAGTCTACTTTCCAACCTTCTATTGTTGGTTTTTCTTAGTTGATACCTCTTTGACTCTCGGGAGCACCACTGATAGCAACATATATTTGCAAAAGGATTATCCATCCACATGCACAAGGTTGCTGTATCCATAAGCAATTCAGCGTCATAAATCAGTTTTTCAGAGGGCATTAAAAGTTTATTGCAGACTAGTGCGGTCCCAAAAAAAAAGCTTTTTTTCACATTACAGTGGCCTCCAGTTCATATTGTGCCATATTACAGTGCCCTCTTACCATTATAACATCCACTATACTCTCCTCTCACTGAAAATGTAATGTCACACAATTCAGGCCGGGCAATGGATCAGACCCAATTGCTTAGCAGACAAATCTGGGAAATTACTATGCAACTTTATAACCTGGGTCCAGGTGTCCCAAAGCCTCTGGGCAATCCATGCACTCACTCTAGTTATTCCCATGTAACCAACCAGCTTCTATCTATCATTTTTCAAACACAGCCTGTAAAATGACAGTTAGGAGCCAATTAGTTGGTACTTAATCTCTCTCCACCCTTTGATAAATCTCTCCCAGAAATCCAAATGGTATAAAAGCAATGCTAACATTAGCACATCCTATAGTACTAGTGGATTTCATATGGATACCAAGCTACTCACAAGTGACTGCTTGAGCAAAATTAGGACCAGATCTACCAGCGTGATATGACATGTCAGCACCTTTTATGTATTAAAAGGACACTGTGCTCTAAAATAGACTTCTCTGGAAAATAGAATATGTTTTCTATTCTTCTTCTTGTAGAGTAGAACAAGGGAGCATTATATAAAATGTACTGCTTGGAGTTGTTTTGTGCTCTAATGTCCTTTATGACAAGTTTACCACTAGATGACACTGTGTGTTCCGAGCAAGCAGCATGGCATTTATCACTCATACTGTAAGTGGAGAAAACTATGAAAAACCATGGTGCAGCACACATAGGCATATTCCGTAAGCAGGAGCTGAAGCCAGTGGCGCACCCAGGGGGGTTTCCGAGCACCCAGAACCCCCCCCCCCCCCCCCCCTAAAAAAAATTTTTTTTTTTTTTTTAGCTGCATGAGTATTATTAATGGCTGTCTAGCGTCCTCTGCAGCCTGCTGTCTTCCTGGTGGCACTTGTAAGTACAATAAAAGTTTACTTTATTTTAATTATAGTACATATATATGCATGTGCATACATATATACACATGTATATACATACATACATACATACATACATACATGTAAACACACACACAAACACACACACGATATATATATATATACACACACATGTGTATATATGTGTACTGTCAGCAGAACACGAATGACAGCACCAACCTCACAACTGGTTACAGTACCTTTATATCCAGAGGTATTCTCTTTGAAGCATAAGTTACATTTGCTGCTTTGTTTAAATCTAAGTAACAAATTTTAAAGTGAAACTAAGGGGCCAATTTATCAGCGAGTGATAAAACTCGTTGGGATTATGAATGATAAAACTCGTTGCATATGATAATTGATGCTCCAGCCAATCAGCTCCGAACTGTCAGGTGTTTGAAAAATGACAGTTGGGAGCGGATTGGCCTATGGGAAAGGGGGTAAGGTTGCAAAGAAGGATCCATTTGGATCCCTCCATCTGTTCTGGCACGCTCAAGTGCTGTACAATCTATATGTAGTCATCTTGTCCAACCATTGAATGTGGCAGATACAGTGTACACAACTGGTAGAGATCAGCGTGCAACATGTGGATCAGAAACAGTTTCCATCTCTCTAACAGCGGCGGTATCTTAGGGGATCTCTGATCCGAATTAACAAATCAATTGTAAACCTTGTAACAACACAGATTTTGTGTACAATATATGCTTGATGCTCCAGTAGAATATAAATTAGGGTGGCAGAATAGCTGCTGAGACTTGTAGTTCCACAACAGCTGGAGAGCCCTGTTAGCATACCTATCCTCTTAGGCCACAAACTTGAAGTCTAAACAGAATAGTAATGCATAGTATTTGCTTTTATGCTAATGTCGCATTTAGCTCATAGTCATCATTAATCCCCTTTGCCTCTGAACATAACCCATCTGTTTCTGAGTATTTGAAAACAGAGTTCATTTTTCAACAGTGCCCTTTGTCCCATACTGGCTGGTTCTTGCCAAAGGTTTCATTACACTTATTTAATAAGCAATAGGCTGAGCCAAAGAGCGGCAGGCTACCCAAACCCAAGCAAGCCCCGTGCTAGTGTCTGCTGATGGTTTGTCCCCATCTCGGCATTTCCTGCCTGCTTTGTCGGGTTTTTTGTCTTTTCAATGAAGAGGATTTAGTGCTTCAGTTAAATGACCTGAGAATGTAATGACTGGCATGTTCACAAAAGGAAATGTTCTTTATTCCACTATTATGCCTAGCAAATTGAGAGATGGACAGATAGATAGACAGACAGATATGCAGATATAGGGCCTAATTCAGATCTGATCACAGCAGCAAATTTGTTAGCTAATGGGCAAAACCATGTGCACTGCAGGGGGGGGGTGGCAGATATAACATGTGCAGAGAGAGTTAAGGTGGGTACTCACGGAGCGATAATCTAAGCAATCTGACTAGATTGCTTAGATTTTCAGCAAGATCTCTCCATGTGTACCCCCCACAGCGATAGCGATGCACGGCCCCGCACGTTGCCATCGCTGCTGCTAGATTGCATCAGCAGGTCGCTCATTTCACCTGCTGGATGAAATAAGCGCCCCCCCTCCCGCACGCTCAGCACACATCGCGCTGTGCTAAGCGGGAGGAGAGATGTGTGCACACATCTCTCCCCTGATCTGCCGGTGAGTACTGGCCTTTAGATTTGGGTGGTTTATTTTGTTTCTGTGCAGGGTAAATACTGGCTGCTTTATTTTTTACACTGCAATTTATATTTCAGTTTGAACACACCACACCCAAATCTAACTCTCTCTGCACATGTTATATCTGCCCCCCCCCCCCTGCAGTGCACATGGTTTTGCCCATTAGCTAACAAATTTGCTGCTGCCATCAGGTTTGAATTAGGCCTGTACTTACTTACACTTACTCATACAGTGGCACCCAGTGCAGCCAGGATCCCCGTGAGCAAGCCTAAAAAGGGCATGGCCTCGCGGATGCCCCCATTTATGTCACTATGGGGGCATGGCCTCATGGGAAGCCCCCCAGGTTATTACTCTGGGGGTGTGCCCAGCATCACCAGAGATTTTGGGCTGCCCTCCGGAGACTATATACACACACACACACACACACACACACACACACACACACACACACACACACACTAGTGATGACTGAAATAATAAAGCATTATTTTCTTTCAGATTCCCCCCCCCCCCCCCGCTACCACTACCACCCCGGGGTGGCGATAAAAGAATACGCATGTTCTGTTGCCTGTGGTAACCCCTTGATAGATAAAGCAAAGCCCCATCTCCGGCAAGAACACAGAAGTTTCATGAATGACAGTCAAATATAAAGAAAAACCAAAAAAAAAAGTCCAGAAAAGGTGAAAAAAAATCCTTCATAGAAAACAGCCACTGACTAACAGATCACAAAAAGTTCAAAAATAATCATCTTGATTAATGTAGAATATATCTAAGTGGTGCTAAATTTAATAAAACACCCTGATCATCCTTGTACAAACTTTTGTATCCAAGTTCCAATCAAGTTTTCCACAAATCAGGCGACGGTATTTCATATGCGCCTACGGAGACCTGCTTCGCCGCATGTTCACAAAAACGTTAGTCTGGCTGTCAACTTTCATATTTCTTCATCGGGCAATTGAAGTAGAAATGATGTGAAATTATTCACAAGTCCATTTACATTGGATCCGGCACAAACGTCTCCTTTACCAGCCTGTTTACCTCCCCTCCGTATGGCCTGATTTACTCTGTTCTGCATTTTCTCCAGAGGAAAGTCATTAATTGCAGCACTTTATTCAACAGAAACTTTATAGAGGAAAAAACACCCGCGTATGTCTCAACACAACATCTTGGCAAGCTAACAAATATATTATAGCTGAATACCTGTAGCCCAGCACGAAGATGAAGTTTTCTCTATTTCAGAGTGACATTCATGCTGAGAAAAAAGTGAAGTAATCTTCTACACACATTTGGTGGCCTAAGGAGCTAGGGCAGATGTTCTCAAGCGCGGTCCTCATGACAACCCAACAGTCCAGGTTTTAAGTATATCCATGCTTGGCCACAGGTGACTTAATTAGCTCCTCAGTCAATTTGATTTAACTATCTTTGCTGAGCCATGGAAATACCTACAACCTGGGCCTTTGGGGTGCCTTGAGGACCGCGTTTGAGAACCTGATCCTTTTACAGGTGGTATCCCGGCCACCAGTATGCCGATAGCGGGGCGAGTGCTAGAAAGTCCCTTGTGGGATCGCTGCGCTTGCCACGCTGCAGGCATGGTGGCTCACTGCACTCGCCACAGGATCTATTCTCTCTCTATGGGTGTTGTGGGCACCCACAGAGGGAGAAAAGCCTGTGGCGCCGGGTTATCGGCGGCTTCATTTCGCCATCTGTCGGGATTCCGGCGTCGGAATTGTAATCACAGGGATCCCGAAAGGCCGTCTCATGATTGCCTCCCGGAGCTAGATGTACTAAGCATTGCATCCGTGATGTGGTACGCCCCGCCACTTACCGCATAAATACTAATCGCATATATACTAACGTATGCAAATAGTATCGCAAAGGACAGCTCTCCCGATAGAAGCTGCCTTTGCAATGTCAGGACTTCTGGGTTTAGAAAGCTCCTTAAGTCCTGTTGGAGAAAAGAGCACTATATAAATAAAATTATTATTATTATTATTATTATTATTATTATTTAGGACCCAGGAGTCCCTTGGCGCATGCGCAGAAGGCTGAGAGGGATTCGATTGGCTATAGATCTCATGTCGTCCAAATTGACCATAGATATCATCCAGTGTGTACACTAAATCGACCATCGATGAATCGTTGAACGATATATCGATGGTCGATTACATCGCCCAGTGTAGGGGTGGCTTAAGCCTGTAACATGGCAGTTAGTAGCTGATTGGTTGGTACTTTCTCTCTCCACGGCTTAGTACATCTGCCCCATAGTTCCCTCTGCGCATGTGGGATCATGCATGCTGCCTGCATTTAAAGTAGAGATGAGCGCCTGAAATTTTTCGGGTTTTGTGTTTTGGTTTTGGGTTCGGTTCCGCGGCCGTGTTTTGGGTTCGAACGCGTTTTGGCAAAACCTCACCGAATTTTTTTTGTCGGATTCGGGTGTGTTTTGGATTCGGGTGTTTTTTTCAAAAAACACTAAAAAACAGCTTAAATCATAGAATTTGGGGGTCATTTTGATCCCAAAGTATTATTAACCTCAAAAACCATAATTTACACTCATTTTCAGTCTATTCTGAATACCTCACAATATTATTTTTAGTCCTAAAATTTGCACCGAGGTCGCTGTGTGAGTAAGATAAGCGACCCTAGTGGCCGACACAAACACCGGGCCCATCTAGGAGTGGCACTGCAGTGTCACGCAGGATGTCCCTTCCAAAAAACCCTCCCCAAACAGCACATGACGCAAAGAAAAAAAGAGGCGCAATGAGGTAGCTGTGTGAGTAAGATTAGCGACCCTAGTGGCCGACACAAACACCGGGCCCATCTAGGAGTGGCACTGCAGTGTCACGCAGGATGTCCCTTCCAAAAAACCCTCCCCAAACAGCACATGACGCAAAGAAAAAAAGAGGCGCAATGAGGTAGCTGTGTGAGTAAGATTAGCGACCCTAGTGGCCGACACAAACACCGGGCCCATCTAGGAGTGGCACTGCAGTGTCACGCAGGATGTCCCTTCCAAAAAACCCTCCCCAAACAGCACATGACGCAAAGAAAAAAAGAGGCGCAATGAGGTAGCTGTGTGAGTAAGATTAGCGACCCTAGTGGCCGACACAAACACCGGGCCCATCTAGGAGTGGCACTGCAGTGTCACGCAGGATGTCCCTTCCAAAAAACCCTCCCCAAACAGCACATGACGCAAAGAAAAAAAGAGGCGCAATGAGGTAGCTGTGTGAGTAAGATTAGCGACCCTAGTGGCCGACACAAACACCGGGCCCATCTAGGAGTGGCACTGCAGTGTCACGCAGGATGTCCCTTCCAAAAAAACCCTCCCCAATCAGCACATGATGCAAAGAAAAAGAAAAGAAAAAAGAGGTGCAAGATGGAATTGTCCTTGGGCCCTCCCACCCACCCTTATGTTGTATAAACAAAACAGGACATGCACACTTTAACCAACCCATCATTTCAGTGACAGGGTCTGCCACACGACTGTGACTGATATGACGGGTTGGTTTGGACCCCCCCCAAAAAAGAAGCAATTAATCTCTCCTTGCACAAACTGGCTCTACAGAGGCAAGATGTCCACCTCATCTTCACCCTCCGATATATCACCGTGTACATCCCCCTCCTCACAGATTATCAATTCGTCCCCACTGGAATCCACCATCTCAGCTCCCTGTGTACTTTGTGGAGGCAATTGCTGCTGGTCAATGTCTCCGCGGAGGAATTGATTATAATTCATTTTAATGAACATCATCTTCTCCACATTTTCTGGATGTAACCTCGTACGCCGATTGCTGACAAGGTGAGCGGCGGCACTAAACACTCTTTCGGAGTACACACTTGTGGGAGGGCAACTTAGGTAGAATAAAGCCAGTTTGTGCAAGGGCCTCCAAATTGCCTCTTTTTCCTGCCAGTATAAGTACGGACTGTGTGACGTGCCTACTTGGATGCGGTCACTCATATAATCCTCCACCATTCTATCAATGTTGAGAGAATCATATGCAGTGACAGTAGACGACATGTCCGTAATCGTTGTCAGGTCCTTCAGTCCGGACCAGATGTCAGCATCAGCAGTCGCTCCAGACTGCCCTGCATCACCGCCAGCGGGTGGGCTCGGAATTCTGAGCCTTTTCCTCGCACCCCCAGTTGCGGGAGAATGTGAAGGAGGAGATGTTGACAGGTCGCGTTCCGCTTGACTTGACAATTTTGTCACCAGCAGGTCTTTCAACCCCAGCAGACCTGTGTCTGCCGGAAAGAGAGATCCAAGGTAGGCTTTAAATCTAGGATCGAGCACGGTGGCCAAAATGTAGTGCTCTGATTTCAACAGATTGACCACCCGTGAATCCTTGTTAAGCGAATTAAGGGCTGCATCCACAAGTCCCACATGCCTAGCGGAATCGCTCCCTTTTAGCTCCTTCTTCAATGCCTCCAGCTTCTTCTGCAAAAGCCTGATGAGGGGAATGACCTGACTCAGGCTGGCAGTGTCTGAACTGACTTCACGTGTGGCAAGTTCAAAGGGCATCAGAACCTTGCACAACGTTGAAATCATTCTCCACTGCACTTGAGACAGGTGCATTCCACCTACTATATCGTGCTCAATTGTATAGGCTTGAATGGCCTTTTGCTGCTCCTCCAACCTCTGAAGCATATAGAGGGTTGAATTCCACCTCGTTACCACTTCTTGCTTCAGATGATGGCAGGGCAGGTTCAGTAGTTTTTGGTGGTGCTCCAGTTTTCTGTACGTGGTGCCTGTACGCCGAAAGTGTCCCGCAATTCTTCTGGCCACCGACAGCATCTCTTGCACGCCCCTGTCGTTTTTTAAAAAATTCTGCACCACCAAATTCAAGGTATGTGCAAAACATGGGACGTGCTGGAATTTGCCCATATTTAATGCACACACAATATTGCTGGCGTTGTCCGATGCCACAAATCCACAGGAGAGTCCAATTGGGGTAAGCCATTCCGCGATGATCTTCCTCAGTTGCCGTAAGAGGTTTTCAGCTGTGTGCGTATTCTGGAAAGCGGTGATACAAAGCGTAGCCTGCCTAGGAAAGAGTTGGCGTTTGCGAGATGCTGCTACTGGTGCCGCCGCTGCTGTTCTTGCGGCGGGAGTCCATACATCTACCCAGTGGGCTGTCACAGTCATATAGTCCTGACCCTGCCCTGCTCCACTTGTCCACATGTCCGTGGTTAAGTGGACATTGGGTACAACTGCATTTTTTAGGAGACTGGTGAGTCTTTTTCTGACGTCCGTGTACATTCTCGGTATCGCCTGCCTAGAGAAGTGGAACCTAGATGGTATTTGGTAACGGGGGCACACTGCCTCAATAAATTGTCTAGTTCCCTGTGAACTAACGGCGGATACCGGACGCACGTCTAACACCAACATAGTTGTCAAGGACTCAGTTATCCGCTTTGCAGTAGGATGACTGCTGTGATATTTCATCTTCCTCGCAAAGGACTGTTGAACAGTCAATTGCTTACTGGAAGTAGTACAAGTGGGCTTACAACTTCCCCTCTGGGATGACCATCGACTCCCAGCGGCAACAACAGCAGCGCCAGCAGCAGTAGGCGTTACACGCAAGGATGCATCGGAGGAATCCCAGGCAGGAGAGGACTCGTCAGACTTGCCAGTGACATGGCCTGCAGGACTATTGGCATTCCTGGGGAAGGAGGAAATTGACACTGAGGGAGTTGGTGGGGTGGTTTGCGTGAGCTTGGTTACAAGAGGAAGGGATTTACTGGTCAGTGGACTGCTTCCGCTGTCACCCAAAGTTTTTGAACTTGTCACTGACTTATTATGAATGCGCTGCAGGTGACGTATAAGGGAGGATGTTCCGAGGTGGTTAACGTCCTTACCCCTACTTATTACAGCTTGACAAAGGGAACACACGGCTTGACACCTGGTGAAATACCTCCACACCGAAGAGCTGATTTTTTTGGTATTTTCACCTGGCATGTCAACGGCCATATTCCTCCCACGGACAACAGGTGTCTCCCCGGGTGCCTGACTTAAACAAACCACCTCACCATCAGAATCCTCCTGGTCAATTTCCTCCCCAGCGCCAGCAACACCCATATCCTCCTCATCCTGGTGTACTTCAACACTGACATCTTCAATCTGACTATCAGGAACTGGAACTGGACTGCGGGTGCTCCTTCCAGCACTTGCAGGGGGCGTGCAAATGGTGGAAGGCGCATGCTCTTCACGTCCAGTGTTGGGAAGGTCAGGCATCGCAACCGACACAATTGGACTCTCCTTGTGGATTTGGGATTTCAAAGAACGCACAGTTCTTTGCGGTGCTTTTGCCAGCTTGAGTCTTTTCAGTTTTCTAGCGAGAGGCTGAGTGCTTCCATCCTCATGTGAAGCTGAACCACTAGCCATGAACATAGGCCAGGGCCTCAGCCGTTCCTTGCCACTCCGTGTGGTAAATGGCATATTGGCAAGTTTACGCTTCTCCTCCGACAATTTTATTTTAGGTTTTGGAGTCCTTTTTTTACTGATATTTGGTGTTTTGGTTTTGACATGCTCTGTACTATGCCATTGGGCATCGGCCTTGGCAGACGACGTTGCTGGCATTTCATCGTCTCGGCCATGACTAGTGGCAGCAGCTTCAGCACGAGGTGGAAGTGGATCTTGATCTTTCCCTAATTTTGGAACCTCAACATTTTTGTTCTCCATATTTTAATAGGCACAACTAAAAGGCACCTCAGGTAAACAATGGAGATGGATGGATTGGATACTAGTATACAATTATGGACGGGCTGCCGAGTGCCGACACAGAGGTAGCCACAGCCGTGAACTACCGCACTGTACTGTGTCTGCTGCTAATATATAGACTGGTTGATAAAGAGATAGTATACTCGTAACTAGTATGTATGTATAAAGAAAGAAAAAAAAACCACGGTTAGGTGGTATATACAATTATGGACGGGCTGCCGAGTGCCGACACAGAGGTAGCCACAGCCGTGAACTACCGCACTGTACTGTGTCTGCTACTAATATATAGACTGGTTGATAAAGAGATAGTATACTCGTAACTAGTATGTATGTATAAAGAAAGAAAAAAAAACCACGGTTAGGTGGTATATACAATTATGGACGGGCTGCCGAGTGCCGACACAGAGGTAGCCACAGCCGTGAACTACCGCACTGTACTGTGTCTGCTGCTAATATATAGACTGGTTGATAAAGAGATAGTATACTCGTAACTAGTATGTATGTATAAAGAAAGAAAAAAAAACCACGGTTAGGTGGTATATACAATTATGGACGGGCTGCCGAGTGCCGACACAGAGGTAGCCACAGCCGTGAACTACCGCACTGTACTGTGTCTGCTGCTAATATATAGACTGGTTGATAAAGAGATAGTATACTCGTAACTAGTATGTATGTATAAAGAAAGAAAAAAAAACCACGGTTAGGTGGTATATACAATTATGGACGGGCTGCCGAGTGCCGACACAGAGGTAGCCACAGCCGTGAACTACCGCACTGTACTGTGTCTGCTGCTAATATATAGACTGGTTGATAAAGAGATAGTATACTCGTAACTAGTATGTATGTATAAAGAAAGAAAAAAAAAACCACGGTTAGGTGGTATATACAATTATGGACGGGCTGCCGAGTGCCGACACAGAGGTAGCCACAGCCGTGAACTACCGCACTGTACTGTGTCTGCTGCTAATATATAGACTGGTTGATAAAGAGATAGTATACTCGTAACTAGTATGTATGTATAAAGAAAGAAAAAAAAAACCACGGTTAGGTGGTATATACAATTATGGACGGGCTGCCGAGTGCCGACACAGAGGTAGCCACAGCCGTGAACTACCGCACTGTACTGTGTCTGCCTAATATATAGACTGGTTGATAAAGAGATAGTATACTCGTAACTAGTATGTATGTATAAATAAAGAAAAAAAAAAACACGGTTAGGTGGTATATACAATTATGGACGGGCTGCCGAGTGCCGACACAGAGGTAGCCACAGCCGTGAACTACCGCACTGTACTGTGTCTGCTGCTAATATAGACTGGTTGATAAAGAGATAGTATACTCGTAACTAGTATGTATGTATAAAGAAAGAAAAAAAAACCACGGTTAGGTGGTATATACAATTATGACGTTCGGGCGCGCTCGGGTTAACCGAGCAAGGCGGGAAGATCCGAGTCGCTCGGACCCGTGAAAAAAAACATGAAGTTCTGGCGGGTTCGGATTCAGAGAAACCGAACCCGCTCATCTCTAATTTAAAGCCCAGACTAAATAAAAAAAATGTAAAACCAAATTGTTAAAAAGTAGATTTTTTTTATACAGTTAGCTAAAAAAAAATCTGCTTTATTTTGATTTCAATAAAGTAACAACATCCTTATTAGCACCATTAAACAGTTAAGCACATGCATGGGGCAGATTTACTAAAGTTTATAAAAAACTGAAAATTGATGGTGTTGCTCATAGCAACTAAATCACATTCTATCTTTAATTACTCTATTGCATCCTAGAAAATGAAAGACTGTATCCGATAGGGTTTTACAGGTGACACCTCAACCTGTCTATTTTAGAAGGTTTATTAAATCTACCCCATTGCATCTTTATTGTTAAAACAATTTTATGGTATACAATACATACCTCTGCAACATACAGACCCCTCTGATCAGATAAACTCATCTCAACTCCTCCAATCAGAGCTCAGCACATGCTCCACTGAGCCGTTTCCTTTAGGAGTGACTCAGGGGCAGATGTACTAATGGTGGGTACACACTGATAGATATATCTGCAGATCAATTGATCTGCAGATATATCTATGGACAGATCTTGCAGTGTGCTCTGCATACACACTGCCCAATCCATCGGGGACTGACGTCATGAACTGATTGGTTGCCATGGGCACTTCTCCACTGGCTCACTTCTCCGCCCTTATCACTGCTTAGTAAATGTTCCCCTTATGGTGGGTACACACTGATAGATATATACGCAGATCAATTGATGTGCAGATATATCTATGGACGGATCGGGCAGTGTGCTGTGAATACACACTGCCCAATCCGTCGGGGACTGACGTCATGAACTGGGCGGGTGTGTACAGAGTCGACGCCCGCCCAGTTCAGCTGTCAATCACCGCCGGCTGCCGCAGCATGTGTACGGGCGGTTGGCTGGTCGCCCATACACACACAGCAATGAGCCTATATATCGGTAGATATATTGACCATGATGGAGTTCACAGAAATATCGCCCGTACACACTGGCCGACGGACCCGATATATATCAGCCGTTCAATAGAACGGCTGATATATCGGACAGTGTGTACGGGCCTTAAGTCTTTGAGATTGATAAAGTGGACAGAGATAAAGTACCAACCAATCAGCTCCTACCTGTAATTTTCCAAACACAGCCTGTAACATGCAGGAAGGAGCTGATTGGCTGGTACTGTATTTCTCTCTACGTTATCACTCCCCTCCATAGTGTCTATGCTGCAGGAACCTATCCCTGCAGCGCTTAGTCAGCTGCCGTCAGACCTGCAGTATCTCCACTTTAAGATGAAGCGGGTGGTGGATGATACAGTAGCTCGACAGTTAATAGCACGACACTATCTGATTGGCAGTCAATAGGTCGACAGGTAAAAACGGTCAACATGGAAAAGGTAGACAGTACAAAAGGTCAACAGGTATATTAGGTCAACAGGTCGACATGACAGTAGACAACACGTTTTTTGTTTTTTCCCTCCATATTTTTACAACTTTTGATGAATGTACTATCCACGTCAGAAACTATTACCTTTAGTAACCTTGTGGTGTCATGTCAACTTTTTTGCCCTGTTGACCTTTTATATCTATCGACCTATTTCATGTTGAGCTTTTTACCCTGTTGACTATATGGCGTCAAGCTATTGACTGTCGATCTGTTAATCCATGCCCCATGATGCAGTGCCAGTGGTGTATCTGTAATGGGTGCAGGATGTGCAGTACGGGGGTTCCATGCCGCACATCCTGCACCCATCATGGGCAATACTTGCCTCTCCGAAGCCACGTGTTGGCAGTGGCAGCGCTGCACAAAACATTGTGAAAAGGTGCAGTGACCCTTTCCTGTGCATGCTCAGTATAAACATATTGCCCAGATACCATGTTTAGGAAGACCATGATGAGACTTCTGCAATGTGCACGTCATTCTCAGAGGGATGGATGAGGGGAATGCTCATTTATATATTCTCACAACATGCTCAAAAAAGGTCAGATAAGGAGGAATGTAAATGTGCTCAGACAACCCCAGCACACCACTATGTATATTATGCAGGAAAGGAGTAAGGCCATGGCCAGTGATAATGAAGAAGACATGTTTATACATCCTCATTCTGATCCTAGTAAAGCCGGGTACACACCATGCAATGTTGTGACCCACGACAAGTCGTTGCGATGTAATAATACATTGCATCCGCTGTGTGATCCACTGTACGATGCCAAAATGTATCATTACACGCTGCATGTAATTATACAGTGGGCAGCCTTGGAATCATCCCATTGGACGTGAGGCACATCCTATGGGACAAATCAATAAAGGACGGCCGGGAAAGGCAGATCGGGAGTATACACAATATGATGTGTACGATATAGATCGTTCAAATGTTGATATAGATAAAGGTGCATACACATTGTGAGATACTGACTTATGTGCGATTTTGACTATGTAATATTGACTATGTGTGCTTGCCATTTTGTCTATGTGCCATTTTGGCTGTGTGCCATTTGGGCTATGTGCCATTTTGACTATACTTTGTACTAGATAGTCAAAATTGACTTGCCTGCACAGTCTATCTAAACTTGTGATACTGACCATGCGGGTGTGCGCATCGGGATCGAATCGGTATTGCAAGCTGGCTAACGCCTTGCAATCTGTACTAACTTTCCTTGCGATTTTGACTATATAGTCAAAATCGCAAGGTAATATCGCACCGTGTGTACACACCCTTAGATTAGAGGGACAGCCTTCTGATATGGGGGTGATTGACTAAAAGCGCTTGAAGATCTGACTACCTAGGCAACAACTTTGACACTACTGTTGTTAATTATGGATGGTACATGGTAATTTTGTATGGCACTTATTAAAATGGATTTGTACTTACCTTTTCTCCTATTAGTGGAATGTATATAACTTGGCACTGACATTTGTTAAGTACCATAAAGTGGTCTGCCCTCTGGAACCTATTCTGGAGTCCAGTATTATCATCTCTGAACTTTATGTAAATATCCATTACAGACATTTTTACATGCCCTGGTACTCTAGAACTTACTTATGATTTTATAATGTGATTTGTGTAACTATTATATTGTTACAAATTATTATTGTCTAATTAAAATGCATTGTTTAATATTGCTGCGCTGCTAAATGTAAGTTTCTTTTCATGGTATCTCTATTGCTGTGAAGTATTTCAGAAATGCTTTGTAGGAGCTGCGTTATAATAGGAGGTCAGTTGGGTTGGGATCAGTATGTAAACCCGGCGGTCAGGATCCCGGCCGTCAGTATACCGACAGTGGGATCCCGATCATGGGTATGCCGGCAGCGGGGCGAGCACTAGCAAACCCCTTGCAGGCTCTCTGGGCTTGCCATGCTGCGGGCACGGTGGCTCACTCTATGGGTGTTGTGGACACCCATAGAGGGAGGAAAGCCTGTGGCAGCGGGATTCCGGAGTCAGTATTTCCCCGCTAATCAGGATTATGACATCGGCATTGTGACGTCTGGGCGGTATGACCGTCTCCTTTGGTGTTTTTAGGATTATTTCTTATATATCCTTGTCTAATTGCGCCCGGAAATATAATGATTTATATATTTGTTTTACCTTAGAGAACAATGACAAGCCCAGGTGATGGAGGAGGCCACAACAAGACAGTTTGACCCTGCCTCTTTCAGGACATGGGCTTAGGAGTTTATTTACTAAGGGGGGACATTTACTAAGCAGTGATAAGAGCAGAGAAGTGAGCCAGTGGAGAAGTGGCCCCATCAACCAATCAGCACTGAAGTAACATCTATAATTTGCATACTATAGAACATGGGTCTTCAACCTGCGACCCTCCAGCTGCTGTGGAACTACACATCCCAGCATGCCCTGCCTCAGTTTTAGCATACCTTAATAGCAAAACTGTGGCAGGGCATGCTGGGATGTGTAGTTTCACAGCAGCTGGAGGGCCACAGGATGAAGACCCATGCTATAGAATGATACAGAGCTGCTGGTTGGTTGATGGGGCCACTTCTCCACTGGCTCACTTCTCAGCTCTTATCACTGCTTAATAAATGTCCCCCTAAGCCTTGGAGAGAGATAAAGTGGATTAATATATAGTGCCAGCCAACCAGCTCCTGTCATTTTTCAAACACAGCCTGTAACATGGCAGTTAGAAGTTGATTGGCTGGTACTTTACCTCTCTCAAAAGCTTAATACATAGACCTCCTAAAACTGCAATAACTATTGTACATCATAAAGAAATGTTTACAAAATGAGATACATGAAACAAGCAACCATAAAACCCATGTGAAATCCAAAGCAGAAGGAGGCTTCTAGGTCTTGATCAAGATAAGCACACAAAGAAAAGCCATTCTCAAGTCTGCAAACATGTTTTGTATTAATATATATTACCATTTAAATGTTTAAAAAAAAAAAAAAAAAGGGGTTTTTATGAAGGTAAATTTCACGTTTTGAATAACTGCAGTTTTTTCCCCACAAATGAGTTTAATAGTTTAATATGTTGAAAAGTAAAAATGTTATTTAGAAAATGATATATATAAATTAAGCATTTGCTTTTCCTGATTTAATACTGTGATTATAATGGACTGTTTTTGAATGGGACTTGCGGCCTACACACTAATAATATTTTCAAGCTTCCGGCATAAACCTCTGCCATTCATAATGAAGCACTTTTAAATGCTGGACATCCCCCTCCGTTCCACAATATTTGTTTGTTGTTTTGAGGCCGTCTATCCAAACCCTTGTTTGCTGCAAGCGGCACTAAGTGCTCAGGGATTCCTGAGGTCTGTCTACGTTTATTTATATTTGGTTTATATTCCAGCTATATAAGACCACAAGTCAAAGTCAAGCAGCAGTGACATTAGAGAGGTCTGCAAACAGAAAGCCCATTCATAGTGCTATATAAAGTATAGGGTTATGGCTCCAAACATTGTGTAGAATGGAATAGCCAGCACACATTAAGTACTAATGCAAGCATTACAGTATACAGAATAACAGAGGAGACCGTTATAAACCTCCTGCACTGTACAGCAAGCAAAGATCAGAACAGATTTTCAGGTGTTAAAATTCTTATTAATTCCCAATAAATGACAAAGGACAGTGCGCCTCATTTGCAGCATTCAAGATGCACGCAAAATAGAACTACATCCCAATACATTAATGAACAAATAAAGAGGAAAACAATATTATTATAATTGTAAAGACATTTGCAGCAACAAAAGAAAAGACAAACAGTATAACAAAAATCAAACACAAAAATCAACAAAGAAAATGAAAAAAAATAATTGAAAAAAAATCTGTGATTCATAGATCATAAATGTTAAAGTTAAAAAAAATAAAAAATAATCAGGATACACTTAACCATGCCCCCAATCTTCAGTGTTAGGCCGGGGACACACTAGAGCAATATCAGCACGATTTGCCGTATGGCTCCTGTGGGTCAAATGCGTGGCAGTACGGATGGTGTAATGGTTAGCATTACTGCCTCACAGCACTGAGGTCATAGGTTCAATTCCCACCATGGCCCTAACTCTGTGGAGTTTGTATATTCTTCCCGTACTTGCGTGGGTTTCCTATGGTTACTCCGGTTTCCTCCCACAATCCAAAAATATACTGGTAGGTTAATTGGCTCTCAAAAAAAAATTAACCCTAGCGTGAATTTGTGTACATGTGATAGGGAATATACATTGTAAGCTCCACTGGGGCAGGGACGGATGTGAATGGCCAAATATTCTCTGTAAAGCGCTGTGGAATATGTGTGCACTATATAAATAATTGGTAATAAATAAATAAATAAATAAATAAATAATCTACTGGTTGGCTGGGCTGCATGGCCAACCAAAAGATACCATAACCCAAATGTATTAAGCCTTAACAAGAAATAAAGGTCTCTATTCATGAAGCAGTGAAAACTGTGGAGAGGTGAGCCAGTGGAGAAGAACCAATCAGCATTGAAGTAACATTTATAATTTGCATACTAGAAAATCATACAGAGCAGCTGATTGGTTGCCATGGGCAACTTCTCCACTGGCTCATTTCTCAACTCTTTTCACTGCTTCATGAATAGACCCCAAAATGGAGACGGATAAAGAGATAAATGTACAGCCAACAAGCTCCTAACTGTAATTTTTCAAACACATGACATGGCAGTTAGGAAGCTGATCGCCTGGTCATTTATCACTCTTTATCCGTCTCCACTTTGGGGTCTCTATTCATGAAGCAGTGAAAAGTGTGGAGAAGTAATCCAGTGGAGAAGTTGCCATTGGCAACCAATCAGCAATGACGTAACATTTATAATTTGCATACTATAAAATAATACAGAGCAGCTGATTGGTTGCCATGGGCAACTTCTCTAAGGGCTCACTTCTCCGCATTTTTCATTGCTTCATGAATAGACCCCTTTATCTCTTGTTAAGGCTTAGTACACTTGGGCCCATATGTGGCGCTGTGCATGTTAATGCACGACAGAACAAGATGTTGTTTATCAATCATTACATCGGGCAGTGTCTACCGGAAATCTTACACGGCCCAGTATGAAAGGAATTTGTCTCGACCATCGGAAAGATTGCCGATCAGGCCTGATGTGTACCCGGCCTTACACCGCTATTGTCTGCATGAAAAGTAGGGACTGAAAAACTTCTGAAAAGTGTGGTGACAGGAGTACAGTGAATATTTTAAAACACACACACACACACACACACACACACACACACACACACACACACACACCTCCCAACAGGAAATAGGCGGTAATACCAAAACTTAACGCTTAAAAGATCAATCACAAAAACAATAAAACAAACAAACCAAATTTCTTGCAACACTGAATTTAAAGTTTGTCTTTGTTCTGCAACACATTAAAAAAGTGCCTGATTAAACGTCCATGACCATTAGACAAAACAAAGAAACCGCGGTTACAGTGCGAGTGTTGGTGGTAACAAGACTGACTATTTATTACTATCCATTAATTATAATGGTTTCACTGCGCAGCGTCCTACAAAGTACGTAAGCATAAACCGTGCACACAAAACAAGAGGAAAAAAAGGATAAAGACTTACGTAAAAAAACAAGGGAAACAAGCCATATAAACATTGTTTAATAATATACAGTGACAGTAGCCACAGAGGTAGTGCCTGTTGAGCCTAGATGTTTGGTGCCAAAGCGGGAATGGGAGGGGCAAATGAAGGAAGAGGGCCCTGCTCGTGACAGCTAGAGGGGAGGAGCAGATAGGCGGAGGTGACACAAAGGGGTAGAAAGTCCAAGTTACTCTTATATAAGCCAATACACACTGCCATTCCAACACCATCCTGACAGTCCCCACTATATTCTGTTACATTTAATAAAAATGTTTTGTTTTTTTTAAACATCCGAAATTCATTTATGTTACAACTTTAAAGCAATCGCTTAACTACTTAGAGATGTGTTTCGTGGTTACAAATACAGTTTTTTTTTTATATACACCACATATGCATATTACCTTGATGTACAGTGAATCTCAAGAAGAGCATTTATCACCTTATTAATGAACACAAGGCTTCCTGTATTCTCATACAATGAATGGCAGCTGTATATAATAGAAAATGAATTTTTTTCTACACTCTTTATCTGCAATTGCGTTGGCGGACTGCTCATTTGCAACTCATTTTCCAGTGCTCCGGGGTGAGAGCTTACTGAAGACCACTCATTTTTCCTTTTTTATAATTTTTTTTTATTTAAACGACAATAACCAGCACTTCCTATACATGGATCATAAGGGGAGACCTACCCGTACTTCTGACATGCACAGCAAGCGATTGCACACAAAAAGGATAACAGCAAGAGATCGCTATAGACAGAAAGACAATGCACCATTTCATCCCAGCATGCTATCCATTTCATTTCCAGATGACTATACCAGAGATGTTTCTCTAACAGCTAATGGACAATTTGCACATTGATAAAATATCAGACGTCAGCGGCAGCCAAACAGCACTAACAAACAGTAATGTGGGCCTGACAGAGAAGAGCTGCGAGACCTATGCTAAGAAGGGCACATTAGAGGTAGTTATATACCAGAGGAAATGCAGTTATATCTGATACTTCAATTGTTCCATCCTGTTAACATATTATTAAATGTATCGCCTTATCTCATTTCCAGCAATGGGGGAGATGACGGAGGAGTCAGAGGTCTGCTCCGTAATAAAAAAAGACGAGGTTGAACACAATTGCAGCTCTTACATCAATAACTTGGCTAAAATAGGGGGGATATGAAACTGTAAAACTTTAGATTTTTCTTAGTATGAGGAATTACTTCTATCACTACGGTGTAGTTTATTAAACAAATATGACTTGATCATTATAACAATCTGGGGCACTGCTACGTTTTTAGGTTGGGGGGGTGTAACCTCATTTTTATGACCCTAAATGTTGAATGCCGTCTCCTCAGGGGCAGCTGTAGTAGCCCGCCACACCGCCTACCTGATGGCAGCTGAGCTCATGGCAAACTTAACGTACGTGTAGGCACACTGGGCAGCTGCCCGGGGCCCTACAATTCTTGAGGCCTTCAAGCAGGGGCGTGTTGGTGGTCAAACAATCAGTGCGGCCAGGCGGCATTCGCTACCTGCCTTCAAGCCTGCAGCCAGACAATGAATGGCTGTCAACATGCTGATTGGTGGATGGCTGGAGCTATCCACCAATGAGAGTGCTGATAGCCATTCACTGTATGGAAGCATGTGGAGAGACGGTGTTGGACCGCAGGCAGTTCATGTTCTGATTTTTTTAATTGGTTCCCTCGAAAGGGAGTGTTGTGGCCCCACTGCATTGCTTTGCCAAGGGCCTACAATGCTGTTAAGATGGCCCTTGCTGAGCTGCAACACATGTGCAGTCCCATCAGACCGTGCATGTGCAATAGATAATTACCTGCGAGCGATCCGAAGGATTCCACTCTTTAAAAAACAAAAAAACAAAAACAACAACAACATAGGAAAGTAGTCCGTAGGCTACAATAGTCTAACCCCAACTAAATACTGTTCCGGTATGAATGGTCGACAATGTAAAGGTCGACACTCATTAGGTTGACCCCTATTGGTTGACATGGACTAATGGTCAACACATGAAAATGGTCGACACATGAAAAGGTCAACATTTTTTTTGGGGGGGTGTCGTTTTCTGCGTAAAGTGACAAGGAACCCCAATTAGTGCACCGATTCGCTCGCCATGCTTCAGGCAAGGTGCCTCGCTCCACTACTGCTGCGCTCGGCACAGATTACCGTTCCCAATCGTAGTCCACGTGGATCGTAAAGTATGAAAATGTTCCTAAAAAGAATTTTTTTTTGAAAAACTCACGTCGACCTTTTCATGTGTCGACCATGTCAATGTCGACCAATAGTGATCGACCTAATGAGTGTCGACCTTAACATTGTCGACTATCTGACCAGATACCACTAAATACAGCATTAGCTAGCGGGGCCAAGCTCTGGAGTGCTATGCTTTTCAGAGTTTCGGAAATAGAGCATTTTTGCAGTCCCAGAGGGAACCCATGGGGACAGCTTTAGTGAGTACAGCAGGTATTACCACATGCATTATTGTCTAAATGGTCTGTCCAGGTGCAAATTTTGCATCTGGTAAGCTGATTTGCTGTTAACTCAAAATCAAGCCCATATTATATGTATGCACTGGTTGTTTGCTAAATTAAATAGTTTATCTTTAAATATACAATATCTGCTCCTATATTACAAAAAGGTTCCACTGCAGGGATTTCCCTGTGTTACTCCGCAGCATACGGACAGCTCAGGGTCTGCATGTGAACCAATTGCAGTTTATGCCATGCGTCTCGTGTGTGTCCGGGGACAAGAGTGCAGTAAATTTCCATTATTGATATTTTATTCTTCACTTTTTTGATCTTTTGAAACTCGCATAAAATCCACATGTGCTATATGGCTGCTCTGCAGTTATTTCAAATGCATGCATTATTCATGTTTACTAGCCACATAAAGACTGACTACATACCTTCCAACTGTCCCGATTTTCGCAGGACAGTCCAGTTTTTTGGGGACTGTCCCACTGTCTCACCCGCGGGCCGCAGTGTCCCGCGTGGGTGGGGGCACTTGGGAGGTCCCTGCACTCCTGCTCTGCTAGAGCAGCGGTGAATAGACGCTGTGCGCATGCTACAAGAAGCACCTGACTTCTTGTAGCAAAGTATAATTTCTAAGCAGGCAACCCCCCTATTTGCTGTACATATGAGGCAGTTCGTTTTTGGAGAAGGGGTCATCCAGAAGTGGGCATGTCCTGTAATGCATGCTAACCTAACCCCCCCTCCCACACACACAGAGGAGATCCTGGAGGGGTAGTCCAGGGGGCAAGTGTGAGTGGCTTTATAAAAGGATTCACGGTAGCACTGCCCTGTCCTCAGCTAATAAACTAGTCCCTCTTACTTCAGGAGCCAGACCTGATGACATAGTGTTATCATCATGGCCCCCTCTACCACGGGATGTGAGATGGTGTTCCCGCAAGTCTGGGAAGACACCCTGACATTCTGAAGTCTCCAGAACATTCTAGAGGTGTAGGCAAGCATGCTTTTTGTGTACCTGTTGTGGTGGAAGGAAGCAATTTTGTGGGACAAACCAACATTCTAATTCTACCTATCAGTTCACTAGCAAAAAGTAATATCCCTGAGGAACTTAGGGACCTATTTATCAATGAGTGTTAAAACTCGTTGTGAATGATAAAGCTTGTTGCGTATGATAAATGGTGCGGTAGCCAATCAGCTCCTAACTGTCATGTGTTCAACTCCTAACTGGCATGTGTTTGAAACATGACAACTGAGAGCTGATTGTCTGGAGCACAATTTATCATACACAACAAGATTGATCATTCACAACGAGTTTTATCACTTATTGATAAATGAGCCCCTTAGTGCCGCATGTGACACTTATGTCGCTTGTTCCTAGTGAACTAACAGGCAGAATGTTAGGTCAGCGCCTCCCAAAAAAAATGGTTGCCTCCACACTCTGCAGAGGACACTGGCTAACGCAGGAACAGTTTTTCTCTGGTCGGTCTGGTAACATGTTCCAGTGCTATTAATAGGGCAGAAGCATAACAGATAGGATTTTTTTTTTCCACAGAAAAAATGGCAACCTAATTATAAGCGACATCTGTCGGACTTCCCTGCCTATTTATTTTGATCTTGAGCTTTTTCTTTGAGCAAAGTATATCCTCGATATCTGCAGTGATCTCTCTTTTGTCCAGAAATACACCATTTACAAGGTCTCAGCCTCTCTCGTCTGACAGAATATTGATCCCCCAGAGAGTAAAGTCCAGAATACCTTTAGCCCAATCTGTTTTCAAGCTGACACAATCCCATCATTTGTCATCTTTCCCTGTCCCGCCGTATTTGTTTAGGCGCTAGGTATTTGCTTTATCTGTCACTTTCCAATCCTCATTGAATCCTTTGCCTAATGTAGGGTTTATTGGGTGAACAAGCTTCTCAGTCATAAATAAAAGGGGGATTATGATTCGGTGGAAGGAGGAAGTTTACTGACCCTAAATTAGTTGTTTTGGTGTCCTCTGCAATTTTCTCACATAGAAATATCATCTTTCTCTGAAGAACAGAAAACTTAGGAGAAAGCAGTCAATGAACATTTACAGTGAATGAATACTTTCATGTTTAATGCATTAAAGCAAGCTTTAAAGTTCTCAGCCAATCATATCAAGTGTCTCGTTTTAGGGTTTGGATCACACTGCTCAGTCACTGGACTTGGGTGTTCATTGGCTGGCTTTGTGCATTCAGTCATTAGTAATGTCTGCCCCTCTCCTGTTCATTTCATTGTAAAATGTATCTATTAGTTAAATCGTTAAAACCACAAATGTATTTAAAAGTAGACCTAGTAATGATGATGGTAGAAGTCTCAGAATTGTTTGTATCATCTACAGTACATACCACAACCTTCTTAAACAAAAGAATTCCCTTAGCCGTTCATTCACTGGACAGTTCACCCTATCAGGACCCATAGCCTATATTTTTACTGTTGCCGTTCCTGAAACACTTAATTCGTATTTCCTCTGAAATTTCATTATTTTGCTGAATAGTTGACAGTTGCTCCGTCTGAGGCAGGGCGAGAGTAGACGACAATTACGTAGCTTCACAGACAAAAGACTCCGTAAACTTTGCATCGCTCAGTAATAGACAATGAAACAAAATCTTAAAGTGACCTTATTGCCTCCACACTGTCATCTCAGCCGGTGAGGTTCTAGCTGCATTGGCCCTAGCAGTAACATGTTATGTGCTGTATGGGTATAGCACTGCTCATTTCCCATGTCAGCAAGTAAAAGGGCGTAAGAAAAACATCCAAAAATGTATTTGTTTTCCGGTGTTGATAGGTAAGGGGGCTTAAATATGAGGGGCAAGAGAGAGACAAGGGTGATGGACAAACAGGAAACATGGGAGTAGACATGAGAGGGGACAGACAAGGAGCTTGCAAGAGAAAGGGGATGCACAAGTGGGGAACGAAAAACAAGGGGGGTGGGGGGGTATGACGAGTTTACAGGGTCCCTAGAAAGTCAGCAAGTGTGAGCAATAGTGTATATCCATGGCTCAGAATGTACAGCAAAACCCGGGGTGCTTCAGCTGTGCCATAGAAGCTCTCTGTTGTGTGGTGCGCTATGCAGTCTAGGCTCTAGTGAAAATACAATGTACGGAGTAAAACAGACAATTATTACATTTTGCATCGCCCCTTAAAATAGCATTAGGCCATCTTCTGTAACCACAACTAATCATTTTAGAGTTGGCCAGTCCGGGTCCTTTCTGTGCATGTGTGACTCCGAATTGTCTGGACACTTGAACTGAAGTCCACACTTCCAGCGTAGCAAAATAAAAGTAAATCCAAAAATAAATGCAGAGATTGAATTGCGATAGTAATAGGATGACAGCTGGCAGCATAGTATCACTGCTTTTCTGGTTAAATTGGCTTCTCTGTACAAAGCAATGGCTGGTTTTGCTGGCTTCAGGGCTTGTTAAATAGCAAAAAGCCATATCACCAGTGAAAACAGCCATTTTTACCACATTTAGGATTCTTCTCTATATGACATTTTATGGTGCAGACATACAGTAAGGCTGATTCTGAGTCCAAATCCAGCCACATCTTGCACTTTTTAGCAAACTGCGCATAGATCGCATTTGTAGAGTTGAGAGCGATTGCACACGACTATGGGTGGATGGTCACATGACGTGATCACAATTCTGGATGCGTATAGCGATCACGTTACGCGTGACACAGGATCAGGCTCATTGCATGGCTGCAACTTCAGGGAGAAAGTGGTCTCATTATATGAACACATAGAATCTGCATAGTATAAATCCCAAACAGGGCTACGTATATCTAACTGGAGCCTTGAAGCATAGCTCTGTATGTTCAAAGCAATCATGATGCTAGGTAATAATTGGTATATGAAGTACCTCAATCAGTAACACCAACCATGACACTTAGGAAAACCTGGCTCAATTCTCAGATCTACTCCTTATGACCTTGCACAAGTCTGACTACATCCCAGCGATTTATAACACTACAAAGTACTAATGTAATAAATTTAATCTGTACTCGCATTATTACTGTACACTATGGGCCTAATTTAAACCTGATCGCTAGGCTGCGTTTTCTCACAGCCCGTGATCAGATCTGAACTGCGCATGCGTATGCACCGCAATGCGCAGGCGCGTCGGACCGCAGCAACGGGGATCGCCGGGCAGCGACGGGATGGTGTGAAAAAAGCGATCGCACGGACAAACGCAAAGAGATTGACAGGAAGAGGGAGTTTGTGGGTGGCAACTGAGCGTTTTCTGGGAGTGTTTGGAAAAACGCAGGTGTGTTCATGCGTTTGCAGGGAGGGTTCCTGACGTCAATTCCAGTCCCGGACAGGCTGATGTGATCGCAGCGGCTGAGTAAGTCCTGGGCTGTGCAGAGACTGCACAAAATCTGTTTGTGCAGCTCTGCTACAAATGCAATCGCACACTTGCACAGCTAAAATACACTCCCCCTGTAGGCGGCGAGCATCCAATCGCAGGGCTGCAAAAATTGCTGCCCAACGATCAGGTCTGGACTACCCCCTATACCGGTTATTAGACGTCACCTGACCGGGGTATGGTCACAGAACGTCACAGTTGCTTCTAATAATACTATAAAACTTAGGTGATAGTAATGTACTGTTGACATCACCTGTAATCAGCATGTTCTGGAAACGTGTATTATAAGGAGTAACCTAATCCACAGCTGTGGCCTTATTCCTCTTTACCTTCGTAGGACATCACAGTAACAATACAACAATGCCACTACTGTTCCCAAGGTATGATAATGTCACCACTGACATTTGTTTCTGTCCGTCTATGTTTCTGACAGTCTGAAAGGCAAATTTACAGAATAAAAGTCTATTTACTGTACTAAAAACAAATTTCCACATTTTATACGATATTGTTCTTTTTTTTTACTGGTAGCACACTCTATTGACCATTTAGTTGTTTGATTTTTTAAATATTGTTAATAAAATCAAATCAACAATATATACTACATTTAGGACAAGAATGTTTACCAAAATGACTAGGGCTCTATGTACTAAGCTTTGGAGAGAGATAAAGTGGAGAGGGGTAAACTACCAGGAGCTGATTGTCTGGTACTTTTTCTCTTTCCACTTTTTCACTCTCCAAGGATTAGTTTAGTACATAGACCTCCTAAAGCCACAAAAATACTTTAATAACAAGTCTTTTGTTTTGAGCGAGAGAGAGAGGTTGGGGTGCCGTTACTTTTTTTACCAACCTCGTCACCATCATCCAACACATTTTGCGACTTCGGTCTCAAAATCTGCAGCCTGCTCCTCCACAAGTGTGACTCTTCCCCTTTACTTCAATTATTATTATTATTACCAGTTACTTATATTATAGCGCACACATATTCCACAGCGCTTCACAGAGAATGTTTTTGCCCATTCACATCAGTACCTGCCCCAGTGGAGCTTACAATCTATATTCCCTATCATATGTACACACAGACACTTTCACACTAGGGTTCATTTTGTCGGGAGCCAATTAACCTACCAGTATATTTTTGATTGTGGGAGGAAACCGGAGTACCCGGAGGAAACCCACGCAAGTACGGGGAGAATATACAAACTCCACACAGTTAGGGCCATGGTGGGAACTGAACCCATGACCTCAGTGCTTTGAGGCAATAATGCTAACCATTACACCATCTGTACTGCAATCATTTTTTTTTTTTTTCCCTAGCGAGACTATGAGGTGATGTACTAAGGTGTGGTTTCTCAAACCCTCCAATAATCGGAGGCTTTGACTGAAAATGTGAAAACAGCAGTATGAATAAATGCTGAATTAGGCTTGTTTAGCACTTGTTTCTAGGGTGGTTAAGGCGCCTTTGACAAACTGCTCCTAAGTGAATCTACCCCTATCAGTGACATTGGGTTCACTATGGTATGCCGGCGGTCGGGCTCCCGGCGACCAGCATACCGGCGCCGGGAGCCCGACCGCCGGCTTACCGACAGTGTGGTGAGCGCAAATGAGCCCCTTGCAGGCTCGCTGCGCTCGCCACGCTACGGGCACGGTGGCGCGCCTTTTATTCTCCCTCCAGGGGGGTCGTGGTCCCCCACGAGGGAGAATAAGTGTCGGTATGCCGGCTGTCGGGATCCCGGCGCCGGTATACTGTGCGCCGGGATCCCGTCAGTCAGCTTACTGAAGACCACCCGTGACATTCATAGGAGTACAGTATATGGAGTCAGGAAAAGTATCCTGTGTGTGATTATATGCATATTATAATGTATGCATAACAAGTAATTATTATTTACCTTTGTAGGATCGTACTATTATAGACTACAATTTGCCGCTAAACAAAGTATGTACAGTGTGTGCGTGTGTTTGTGTATGCGTATGTGTGTGATATATCCAAACACATGTAGTAATTTGAACCTGCAAAATAACAAATAGATTAAAACGATTCTGCATTCTTTTAACGCATAGCACGAGGACAAGAATGCAAATAATTCTACACTGTTACAGCACTTCTTTTTGTGTGTAACACTTCCACTTGTTAACATGCAGGCCTAATAAGCAAATGCATTTAAGTGGCTGCATACAAAGGAATCCTGGCTTCCCATTTTTCAGGATTCCTCCACAAACTATGCCCGATTGTCCTCTTACCAAGTTTTCAAAAAGAGCATTTAAAAAAAAAAGAAAAAGAAAAAAAAAAAGCCTCCCTTATCCTTCTCTCTCTCCGTCACCATTGTGGAAAAAAAAAATGTGGGTCTCTCTCAGGGAAATTTTAATCCCTATAAATAACACCATGAATACAACTTTTTTTTTTTTTTGCTTTCCCCCTTCGGCGAAGACCTCGCTGGTATTCCTTTTATATAAATAAAAAAATACATTTCCCAACTTCATAAGCTCGGATCCCTGCGATGGACTTTTATTAAGTCCTTTCTATTTATTTCCAACCCAGATAAGATCTTAATCACAGCCCTCAAATTATCCGTATTGACATTTATCAACTCTAGTCATCTTTTCTATAGTGCTCGCCGCCTGACAAGGCTGCTTTTCTTTCACCCCTTCTGTTCAATGGAAGTTAATTTCAAGTACATGATTTATCTTGCTGGGCTAACAGCACTGAGGCCGGCCACCTTTTCAAAGGGCTGGCCGGGGAGTGAATTATAGCAGAGTTGTCCGGTGATTGCGTTCAACAGGGCAGGAGAAAAGGGAAGCAGTGTGGTGTCCCGATACGGCGCTGGGCCCTTTTCAGTGCACGGAGAAAAAAAAGATTAGGCCTCTGACCGCGGGGCTGACAGGCAAGCGTTATATCAGCAGACAAAAGCCTGAATACCTGAAAGGATCAGAACTGCGTGTTCTCTGAGCTATGAGGTTGTTTACGGCCTCATGCGCTGACCATTTTCCTCTATTTGCATATCACCCTGACGGGACTGAAGGTCTTAATTCCGACAAATCGGAGTGATTTTGTATACAGAAGGCATCGAGCTGAACTTTGAACTTATCTCAATGAAGTTCCAAGGGGCTAACCGTGGTCTAACATATTTAGGGGTTGTAAGACAACACATTTATGGAGCAGCGCAAAGGAAAATTAAATAAACAAAGCGATCCATAGCAACCAATGGGGCTTTTGCTCTCATCTGTCTAAATGAAGACAAAAATAAATAAAAGCTAGATTCTGGCTGGTTGCTTGGGGGGTGACTGCCCCCGTTTCCCGAATGTGACCTTCATGATAGCGGTCCTGTAATATGGTTGCGTTATGGAAATGGTCTATTCTGCAAAAACAAAACAAATGAAAAGTTTAATTTCTATATATTTGCATGTCATGTAATAGCAGTGAGAGTAGTAATATGAATACCTCACAAGTGTTCCAATATAGGACACCTGATTCCGGGAGGGCATTTGTCCCTACTGCTGGGACAGTTAGCAGGGATGTTACAGTAAAGGTGGTTGGGGAGGTCAGGCACACCCGAAGTGGGTGTGGCCAACCTTCCATCGTAATGCGCTTCACCATTGAGAGGTGGCCATGCCCCAATTGTGATTCAGAATAATGAAATGCGTAAGTCTGTATCGTTCACTAGTCACTACCAAAGTAAAAATACATTTAATAGTTCATAGTTGTGAGGTTGTAAGGTTGTGATCTTCATTGTAAAAAACAAAACAAATAAAACACAACAACAACAACAACAACACATACTTAGGGTGTGGCACCACAAAATAACCAACTCTGCTCAGAGTGTCCGGGTTTGTTCAGTAACATGATAAGTATGTAGATGTTTAGTTAGTGTAAAGATAATCTTTGGTGAAGGGGCAAATGGTATTTGGAAGCCTATTAAAAAAAAACAATTGATAAGAAACTATATGATCATTTTTTAACTTAGCTTGCGCATCTAGCAGATATTGTTGTATTTTACCACATATAAAAGTTTTAAAGAAGTGGTTTTAGAAGACATTTGGTTTTAGATCAGGCATGTCCAAACTGCGGCCCACCAGCTGTTGTGAAACTACATATCCCAGCATGTCCAGACACAGTTTTGCTGTCAGAGAATGCCAAAGCTGTGTCAGGGCATGCTGGGATGTGTAGTTTCTCAACAGCTGGCGGGCCCGCAGTTTGGACATGCCTGTGTTAGACAGTATGGGCATCCATCATGAGCCTGAATAAGGACATATGTGGCCCTGTCTTCTAGTGCACGTGTCCTAGATGTCAACATCATGTAAAAAGGGGGGGGGGGGGGAGGGGGTTGTTAATAAAATAGAATGTGAAGTGCTTGCTAATATGTTCTCATGGAAGTGCCTGTGTCTATGGGGGAGATGTATACCGTCTTGGAGAGAGATGCATTGGAAAGAGAACGTACCAGCCAATCAGCATCTGGCTGCCATTTTACATGCTGTATTTTAAAAGAGTCAGGAGCTGATTGGTTGGTACTTTCCCCCCACTTTATCTCTCAAAGGTTTGATACATCTCCTCCTATATGCGATATCTCTTGTGCCATTACCAATACTGGCATCATGGGCAGAGTTAAACATGGAGGGGTGTCCGTTATTAATCACTGAAACAGGTTGCTAGACCTAAGCACTGCTGACTTGTCAAGAAGTTGTCAGCAGCAACAGCCGCAAAATGCCATTAGTCCAGGACTATGATGCAATAAATAATACTTTCACTTGATCATCAGCCTCCTGAGTGCCGCCGAACTTTACACACTCTATATCAGTGATGGGGAACCTTTGGCACTGCAGCTGTAGTTGAACTATACATGCCAGCATGCCCTGGTACAGTTTTTGTTATTTGCTCATGCTAAAACTGTAGCAGGGCATGCTGGGATGAGTAGTTCAACAATAGTTGGAGTGCCAAAGGTTCCCCACCACTGCTCTGTATGGTAGTTACCTACCTTGGAAGGCACCAGAGCAATTCCACTAAGGACATATAGGTGTGAGTGATGGTTGTATCTATCTAATATATATATATAAATCCACACTCCAGACTTGATAAGATCAACGATGGGGTGCTCCACAAAGGCCCATAGGCCAGTATATAGAAATTTGGGTATGCAGGCACTCACCAGTAAATTCCAACAGGTATTTATTAATAACTCACAGAGACATAAAGACGTTGTGTCGACATTTCGGTCATCACGTGACCTTCTTCAGGACATCATACAGGGACATCAGGAAGACAACTGTCCAGTGGTGATGCACTGGACAGTTGTCTTCCTGATGTCCCTGTATGATGTCCTGAAGAAGGTCACGTGATGACCGAAACGTCGACACACCGTCTTTATGTCTCTGTGAGTTATTAATAAATACCTGTTGGAATTTACTGGTGAGTGCCTGCATACCCAAATTTACTGTGTATATATATATATATATATATATATATATATATATATATATATATATATACACACACACACACACACACACACACACACACACATCGCGCGAGAGAGAGAGAATATTATACACACACATTTTATTATATATATGTATATATATATATATATATTTATATATTTATATAAATATATATATATATATATATATATATATATATATCAGCAGAAAAGAGGCGGCACTCGGAGACATTTGTGCAATACAACTTTTTGCACTTTTTAAGTCTCCGAGTGCCGCCTCTTTTCTGCTGCTGTTTGAACTGTTCCTGGAGGGCACCGGAGCTATTACCAGGGGGAGGAGGGAGTGCCGGTCCGTGTGGAAAATATATATATATATATATATATATATATATATATATATATATATATATATATATCACTAATAAATCAGCCTTCTCTACTTCTATTGCATGGCAGTTTATTAAAGCCAATGAAACGTCTCTGTTTTCTAATTTCTATTTGTTTAGGACACATTAGTCGGATACATACAACATTACACCTGTTTTTAGGCTTTGTCCATCTCGGATTCCCTCACAGCCAGAACCACAGACACGCTACTAAATGGTGGGAGCATCCAGTCAGTCACTAAGCCCTTATCTGTTAGCTATGTGCATAATTGGCAGTACCCACTATTTACTGGCTGACAATACAGCTGGTGCCATCTGTGCGAGGAGAGAAGAGACTTTCACAGAGCTCGGTCTTATGCTTTCACATCATGCGTTACACGACAGGCAGACATGTATCCATTATAGTCTATACATTATTATTATTATTATTATACATATGTTCATATCTCCCACCTGCCCCCCTTACAACTGTAATATGTTTCCCAACTGCCCCGTACATCTGTAATATCGCTCCAAAACTTCACCCTTATGTCTATTTAGGTCTCCCAACTGCCCCCTTACATTGTAATATATCGCCCAGCTTTATCTGAATGGTTACTATACCTTCTCCCTTGTTTCCATATAGCCTGTTAGTGTCTGTTAACCGAGTACAGGTACCAATCATTTCCCTAGAGTTATGTATTTATCTAATTATTTTTTTGTTAATAAATCAAGTGTTTTCTCTATGAAAGATTACCAAGCATTCTTATAATGTCAAACAAATCCACCCTTAAGTCAGAGCTGGATCATCCATTAGACAGCCTAGGCTCCAGGCTATGGGCTTCAGTATTTTAGCCAGTCTGTTGCTTAGGGCCCCACTGGGTCTTAATCAGGCCTCAACTCATTGAATTGTAAACATTCAACACCCCTTTTACATTATATATATATATATATATATATATATATATATATATATATATATATACACACACACACACACACACACACACACACACACACACACATATATATATATGTGTGTATATATAAAAATATATACACACATTGACTAGCCAGCCACAGTTGGCCACACAGGCTAGTCTGCTGCCCATACCCAGACTGGCAGCGGTAAACTTCTATCTCTAATCACATTTACCAGCATGCCCAGTAACAATCCATTTTGATTGGACTATTTTTGGACTTCAAAATTGTTTCCAGTCACCCATCCTGTGATAGATCCGTATCTCAGACATGTTTCAGCACAATGTTTTTGTGCTTGGCCGAAGCCTAAACCAGTACACTCTACACATTATAATTTAAAGAGTAAATTATTCAAGTCATTGAGTTCCATGGTTGTAAATAGAGCCCTGTGGGTCCCATAGGAACATTTTGAAGGGTCACAATGCTATGGTGAAACACCTTTCTTATCAATTAACTAGCTCACCACAAATGATGGCAATCATACATTACCAGGAAAGTCCAGGAACAGAGCATTTTCTCCCTCATGGAGAGGGTCAGGTAGGCAAGTATGGCCCTAGGTCACATTATGCTACTCAGTGTCCCCAAATCACATTATGCCACATTGCAGTGCCCCAGCTCCCTCTATGCCTCAGTGTAGTGCCCCAGAACACATTATGCCACACATGGCCTAATCATTGGAGGTGTGGCCACGCCCCCTTATACAAACTGATTTTGTAAAAAAAAAAAGTATTTTCAGTGCAGTGAAGCGGTGCTGAGCGCAGATTTGGGGGGCGCTATTGTGTCCCTCAGACAGGGGCAAATCCATAGTGAGAAGTGATCAGTGGGATCGCTCCTCCCTGCACAAGCAGAAGAGACTGCTGCTGCTAAGCGACAGCGGCCTCCCTGCACCACCACAGACCAGCCAGCACACAGCAGCGTGTGCTGGCAGGAGAACGAAGCTGCTGCTGACAGGTAAAGGGGACAATAATTAATACCGCCACCCCCCCCTTTCAGTGGCAGTGAACATCCCAGCTCACACCATGCCTTAGTGTAGTGCCTCAGATTACATTATGCTACACTGTGCCCCAGCGTAGTGCCCCAGATTACATTATGCAACACAGTGCCCCTAGTTCATGTTATGTCACAGCTCACACCATGCTTTAGCATAGTGCCCCAGATCACATTATGCCACACAGTGCCCCTGGTTCCTGTTATGCCACATTGTAGTGTCCCAGCTCACACTATGTCTCAGTGTAGTGCCTCAGATTACATTACGTCACACAGGGCCCCTGGTTTAGGTTATGCCACATTTTAGTGCCCCCATTTCACATTGTAACGCAGCTTCTGGGAAGTGCAGCAAAGCTCGGATCATCCTAAGGATAAAACGAAAGACCAGCTTAGTGGAAAGCCAGAACCCATAGTCAAAGTGGGCAACAAAAGTGTGTTGAACTAGAATGTTTTTTTTTTTTTCTCTTCAGGCATGCGCCCAGTCCAGCATCCGTCTACTAAGCTACTGCAGGATAAGTAACATGGGTGAACAAGTAGCATTCTGAGTATTAGTACCCATATAAGAATGAGAAAGTCTGTACTGGAACTGGCCTTTCTAAGCAACTGTCAGCCACATTAATTCAAACAATCTATACCATTCATTTCCCAACCCTATGGTCTTTTAAAACCCATTTACCACCTTTTTAATCGCCATCTATATAACATTTAATGATGCTTAAAACTTGGCGTGTGATTGGCGGACGTAAGGCATACCTATTGCTACTGTAAAGTAACAGTATGAATGGCGCCCTTAGAGAAAAGACATGTGATTAGCCTTGTCAATACCCTAACCTCAGAGTGCCGTAATGAGCTCAGGATGATTTAGACACTAATTAGCACTCTGCTTTTTAGGCAAGATAAGAAAGTAATTACTGGTAAGCCTGCAAGTGGAATCACCAAAGTTACCTTAGGAATCTCCACTTAATCTATTCACTGAATGTAATACAAATCACTATCACATGGGAAGGATTTCATGGATATAGGCTATACGTTTGCATATGGATTACAGTTGCACTTGAATTATTCCCCTCCCTTCCCTTATTAATCCTATTTAAATTATTCCTTTTTTTTTAATTTTAATTAGGTTGTTTTGGAGGCCATTCAGCCTCAAAAACGACATTTCATTTAGGACCTATGTAATGTATTGAGCCATTAATTAATTAATAAATAGCATTGTATCTGTTTATACATAACAACCACTCAGACACTCGCTAGTCTAACTGACAATAGGACAATCACAGGTAATTGGGGACAGGTTGCTATGGGACACTGCACAATATGGCACCTGTATGGGTACATGTGTGGCAGTACTTTAAAAATGTTAAAAAGATGCAATTATCGAGTAAAATAAGCCCCATCGTCATTCGAAAGAGTGCGACAGACATAGGCAGAAGGCAGCCCACATGCATTGCCCTAAAACTTTGCCACTGCCAATACAGATGCGCCCACATATTTGACATACTTTATTCCATTTAGTAGCTTACAAGAAGCAAATAAAAAAATTCTGATTCTAACTACTGTCAAACAAGGGCACTCGTAATAAAAAATGTAATGTAATACTAAATATAATATTAATAACAAAAGTTTGAGAAAATGTTTAGGCCAGATAATACTAGTTGAACCTATGGTAAAGATCTAATGTGTAGCACTATTAAATCTCACAAAAGAGAACTGGGAAAAGAAGGAGCTGAGAGTATCCTACTGCAGCAGCAGCCAAGACTGGGCCAGTAAGTTAAAATTGCCCATACTGGGAGCTAGTAATGTATGCATGGCTGTAACTAGCGGTGTGTGAGCAGTGTAATCGTACAGTGCACCAGGAATGGCACAGTCGCTGCCCCGCAGGCCTTGCTTCTGGCTAGCAGAGTGTCTCGATGGTAGCATCTAGTTACCCTTCGTGGAGAGGATCTTTCCCATAAGCCCCTGGGTCCATGTCACCAACTATTTAGAATAGTAACCTGTGGCGAGCGAAGCAGAGCGAGACACCAAGCATGGTGACCAATGGTGCATACATAATACTAAATAACCTCAAACAAATGGAGAATGGATAAAACATTAAGGTGCTGTAAGGCCAAAAGTTCACTTCTGCCCTCTGGTGCTGTCACTTCCTGGTCCTGATCATGATGTTGACCATAGATCCAACCGTGCCTGGATTGGCACCCTGCCATCAGTATTGGTGCTGCAGTGCCACCCGGAGCATACTTTGGATGTCGGAAAGCACCCTCCATGCAGTATTATGTGCAACAGCCAATCAAATTGAAAGATATATTAGTTAGTCCCCCTCCTGTCCGTGTCACAGTATGCAAAGGCAGCTGCACATCACCAGTGTTGGAAATGCTACACATGACTGGCGGACACTAACACAGTGACTGAGGAAGACTTAAAAGTAGACTAAAGCTTCTTAAGAGGCCACTATAGCTTACAAGCTATATTCCCTGCATCACAAACACTAGGGACAGTATCCTCAGTAGCCAAACTAACTTACTAGTAGATCTTTGGAGTGTGGGAGTAAACCAGAGTACCCCAAAAGAAGACCATGAAAGCACGGGGACAATGGGAGTAATTCAGAGTTGATCGCAGCAGCAAATTTGTTAGCAGTTGGGCAAAACCATGTGCACTGCAGGTGTGGCAGATATAACATGTGCAGAGAGAGTTAGATTTGGGTGGGTTATTTTGTTTCTGTGCAGGGTAAATACTGGCTGCTTTATTTTTACACTGCAATTTAGATTTCAGTTTGAACACACCCCACCCAAATCTAACTGTCTCTGCACATGTTATATCTGCCCCCCTGCAGTGCACATGGTTTTGCCCAACTGCTAACAAATTTGCTGCTGCGATCAGGTCTGAATTACCCCTAATAACAGTTATATTATAGCGGAAACCCCAAATCATCCACTCCTTTCAAAATGCACAAATCAGTACTGTCCGAAGAAATTGTAACATTTGTGAAGTTAGCTGTAACTGTTCCCTCTTCTAGAAGACTTCTCACTTTGCTAACCAAGCCCCCTCCTTAGGAAGAAGGATTCCCCACTCGGATTGTAGAGGCTGTTATGGACCTGATATATTAGAGAATCAGGGGGAGAGCAGGCAATATGGGTTTACCCGGTTAGCTATTTTACTGGGGATGTAGTCAGATTCCCGACGGACAGGATTACAACAGTCAGATTTCCGAAGGTCACAATGCAGAAGGTCCAAGCGTGGAGTATAAGGGTTAGGGTTAGATTTAGTTTTAGGGTTAGGTGTTTAGACACTAGGGGGATTCTGACTGCCAGCATATCGTACTCATCCCATTTTATTGATGTACCGTAACCCAACTGAAACTACATTTTCGTCTTAGGAAATGTGCTAAGCCAGCTGCTCCTTTCTATTTCTTATTGCTGATTATTCCTCATAATAATACAGTAGCAACAACCATGGCAGAGATCCAGGGGCGTACCTCCCGTTCCGTAGCCGGCAGCAGCGCTATTAGCACTCTGTGTGAGCACTAGAGATGCGGTGGCCATTTTTTCGAAGACCTGCGCATGCGCTGTAGACTCTGGTACTGTGCCAGAGTCTCTAGTGCTCAGACAGAGCGCTAACAGCGCTGCTGCGGCTGCCGGCTATGGGACTCGGGAGAAGGGACCCACACCCGGACACCAGAAAGGTAAGTATATAGAAGAAATGGGTGCAGTATGTGCGGTGTGGGCCCCCTCTGGACTGCACACACTGCTCCGATTATAGATACGCCACTGCAGAGATCACAAATACAATAAAATATCAATCCCGGGTGTAAGATACCTAATCCCACAGGAACCAGTTAAGTGGGGGCTCCTGATATTTTGCAGTCGATCGTTGAAACATTTATTTAGCAATTATTTGCTCAGTTGTTCCCACACTTTAATTGGATGTGTATTTTTGTACAAAAACACCACAAACCAGTACAGCTAACCCCGGCTGCTGATGAATGACTTTTCACTGTAATATTTTCTCAGCATTAAAATAGCAACATTGTAACTAATGAGTGTTAATTAAGCATTCACTAAAACAGCAGAAGATCCGCTAAACATTTGTCCGTTAGGATTGTCCGAGACGGTATCTTTCACCAACAGTCCTCAGCCCAAGAGCTGCAGTGTCACATTACCACGCAAGAGCGCTCTTGTTACTATATTTTACTCTCTGTAAGTTAAACAAACGTAAACATTGTTGTCTGCAGATATCATTGTCAAAAAGAGAAGGAAATTGAGGATATCACTTGAGACAGAAGGGGTGTGTTGGAAAAGTGTCTAAATTAGCGTACAGTGAAAAAAACAAAAACCAAGAAGCGCCATCCTGCAGATTACCGCATTACTGAGTGACGGTGTCTAATGGTTTCCCTAACCCTGCTGCTGTCATTGTTGTAGTGGCCAAAATAGGAGGAAAATCTAAAAATAAATAAACTTTTTATAAAAGTTATGCAACAAAAGGATTGTTATGCTATTTTTGGAATATCAGATAATTACTTTTATAGAAGTTTATAGAACTGATTTGGCTCGATATCAAAAGAGTACTTGTTACAAAACACACTGCAAATAACCTAGGTTAGTGATTAAACATGGGTGCAGTGTGGGGCCCCTCCTTGACCCAGGGGCCCGTGTGCACCGCACCTATTATAGATATGCCTATGATAAGGACGCACCAATCTGTATTTCAGCATACATGGGCGATAAAAGTGGACATCTGTCTTTACACATTCGGCAGCACAAATGTACACAGTGGAAGAGGGCTGGTACCAGCCCCTGAGCCCCATTCCAAATTAACTGAACATCTAGTAGGTTTGCAGACCCATCACAACAGAATAATAATTGGTGATGAGCGGATTCGGTTTTACTCGGTTCTCAAAACCGAATCTTATTGGCTCACTGATGTCACGTGTTTTGGATAGCCAATAAGATTCGGTTTTGAGAACCGAGTAAAACCGAGTAAAACCGAATCCGCTCATCACTAATAATAATGTATTTGGTCTTCAGAAAAAGCAGTGGTTCCCAAACTGTGTACCTAGGGACCCTGGGGTGCCCTGGGACACTTGTAGGGGTGCCTTGGATTGGTGGTCCAGGACCAATTCAATTATTTATGGTCAATGTAATAGGCAAAACCAGTGCTAGTGGCTGCCAATCATAGAATATGTGGACAAACAGAAGCAAATCTTGTCCCTCACCACACAATTATGGATGACATATAAACACAATTTACTTCATTTATTATTTCTTTGTAAATTCCTCAATAAGAAACTTTTGGCCTAGGGGTGCCGTGAAAAAAAATTCTGATGCTCTAGGGCACCGTGATTCCAAAAAGTTTGGGAACCACTGAGTTAAAGGTTTAACTGCTCCTAAGGAATCACTCAGCCGTCACACAGACCACTCATTTCAGAAGATTTTGGGGTCTATTTACTAAGCCTTGGATGGAGATAAAGTGGATGGAGATAAAGTACCAGCCAATCAGCTCCTAACTGTCATGTTACAGGCTGGGTTTGAAAAGTGACAGGAGCTGGTTGGCTGGTACTTTATCTCCATGCACTTTATCTTCTTCTAAGGCTTAGTAAATAGACCCCTTTGTTACATATGAATGTGATCAGCTTCTTTACAAATGACAAAATAAGAAACAACTTGTGTGGGATAGATGGGATGCGTTTGGTCATGTAACCGCAATGGTCATGTAACCGGCGCAAGAACACAAACAGCCGACATCTCGAAGGTGAGTATCGGGATACTGTTAGGGTTAGGGATTACATACCAGGGGACCAATATAACTATATATATTGTAGCCCCCAAGGTAAAGGTTTGTAAGTGCCCCTATGTGTCTACCAATAGTGAAAAATGTATACTGTACAACACATGTAATTTTGACAGGGAAGGTGGGCCCCTCTCAGGTCTGGGCCCCATAGAAGCTTCACTGCCTGCACCTATGGTAGCTACGCCCTTGGCCCAAAGCATTGTCCTACTGTATGAGTCTGTGACCTTGGCATGATGGAACTTGTAGTCCCAAAGCTGCTAGGAAGCCACAGGTTGCCTATTTCCTACTTGCAGGATACAAAGTATTTTTCTTTAAATCATCATTAAAGAAAAAAACAAAACATTACAGTTATTCTGGGAAATTAGACTCCCTTGTAATATAAACTTTTTTTGTAGGAGACCGGTCATCTCGGGGAAGAAATATGTGGCTCCAGAACTTACAGAGCTACGAGGGATTATTATATTAAGGCAATGGTACAAGGAGGTTTCACTTTGGCTGTCCTGTTAATATTAGATACAGATGTGGCGTTAGTAAAATTAGGGGTGATCTGTCTGTGAGTTGGATCAAACTGCAAGACAGCAGTGTTTAAGAATGAATGAGATTTTATTACAAACCAAAATAGGACTTTAACCCATTAGCTATAAGTCGTCCATGGCACATCCTGTGTGGCCCTATATTAGTACTCTGCTGTACGGAATAGGGAGGGAGCATCATGTGCAGGGTGTAACTACAACTGCTGAAGGGGGGTGCAGTGAAATGAATCTTTTGTGTTAATTTGGATACAGTTGAGCACTAGTGGGTGTCCGGGTTCTTATTTCTAGTTATGGCTCCATTATGACATGACTTTATGACCAAGCACAGAAAGCCTCTCAAGAATTGTACTATGGGGCCTAGTCCTCTCTACCTGCACCCCTGCCTTTAGGCACAGTGCGGTCTGGGCTATGGAAACCAAACAGCCACGGGCTCTAGGACACATTGTACCGAAAGCGGCTTCTCATCATGTCTTTACATCCCCACCTAGAAAAAAAAAAATCAGGCCATTATCTTTACAGGTCCTTCTGTAACCTTTGCCTCTTTTCTCCTCAGGTATGGGTGGTGGCGGTGGGAGGTCTACCTGTGAGATTCTGGCTACTGGTTTGTGGAAGGATCATTAACCATTTCCATGTTTCCTGGACACCAGCATCAGTCAGTGTCCCCAATCCTGCTCAGAAAACTCTACTTCACTGTGACAGTGGAGAAAGGAGAGAATCTGGTACAGTCCTGGGCTGATTGTTTCACTGACACTCTATTTTCACTTAATTAAATTAATCTGGTAAGCAGGTGTAAGTCCATTCTAAACACTGTTTCAACTTTCGAAAAGCAGAGATTTGTACAAGAGAGCTGTAAACCCTTGTTAAGTGGAAAACTTATGTAGGATGCAGAAAATCCTGTTTAGCACTTGGCAATATGTGCAATCCCCTACATTTAATCTCCTTTATAATCCTTTATGTTAAATCCTGGAATATCTGAAACGAGTGGGAGCACAGTATTAAAATTGCAAGTCTAATACACGTAACATAAATGTGATAAATTGTAATAGCTAGGCATGCGATTTGCAATGCAATACCAAAAAAAAAAGTAAAAAAAGAAACTTACGAAAAAATTTTTTGGGTTGAACTTTAATATTAAACAGTCAGATCCAGCTGGCTACATTCTTAATTCGATTCGAGAATACTCACAATCCAGCATTTAATTTCAAGGACGTTTTGTAAGCAAGCCAATGTATTCAGGGCATAACTAAGAAATAGCTGGTATTATGTTCTACTATCGGGAAACAAAATAGAATTAAAAGCAAAAAAAAAAAGGAAGAAAAAAAATCTGTTTTTCTTTTTGACAAGAGGCTATTAATATCGACTCAAGTTCTCAGTTACTTGCACAAAGTTTCAGAAGGGTCCGCTCGCTTCGGAGCGTTCTCTGGCCTGCTGTAAAGCTGTCCACATTTTGATAGTTAAAACGAAAAAAAAAAAACTACTGTCAAAATAAAAGATTAATTTTGCCAGTTCTGAAGTGTAACAGAACATTTACATGGGTAATTTAGGGCAATATCTCGCTAACGTTACAGAGATTTTATAGTTTGTTTATTCTATGTATGACACAGTTAGGCAATTAAATGTATAATCTGGTCAGGGTGATTGCTGTAAGACGGAACGTATACTTTTAAAGCTAGGTTTATTGCTCGCATGCAGAGTGTGTACTGTAAATCATCGGAGTGGAAGAATTCTGAGAAAGAGAGAAAAGGGAAAGAAAAACAAGACGTAGTGATAGGTCTATAACGTGCGTATGTTATAAGCCGATACGGAACTTAGAGGTCTTCTCACTAAGCTTTGGAAAGAGCTAAAGTGGAGAGATATAAAGTGCCAGCCAATCAGCTTCTAGTTATCATTTTTTAAACACAGCCTACAACATGACAGTAAGGAGCTGATTGGTACTTTATCTCTGCACTTTATCTCTCTCCAATGCTTGGTACATAGATCCGTATTGGGGGGGGGGGGGGGGGGGTATCACTCAGTTAAAACAGTGGTGAAGTGGACCAATAGAGAAGTTGCCCATAGCATCCAATCAGTTGTTGTCAGGTAGCATTTATCAAGTACATTCTGTAAAATGATAGGTATATGCCGATTGGTTGCTTCTCCATTGGTCCACTTCTCCACTGCTTGATAAATTACCTCTAAACTACAACTTCCATTACGATCATCTAGTAAAACAAGATTGCTTGCTTTACAGGGATGGATCTGTATACGCAAGTAACCCACGACTGACGGCACCTGAAGGACAATGCAACTGGAACCATTTATTTTTCTTATACAGTTACTATTCTGTTCTGTTTATTAGGATGACTTACTCCAGTTGCTCACGTGCATACATCTTAATTAACAGAGGTAGATAAAGGGATTTAGAATTCGAAATTTGCCAGAAGTTTCAAGATTTCCATACGTGAAGCAATTCTAATCCAGATTTGGCAACAATTTGGCAAATAATGAATGACAACTGGAGAATTGAGCCAATCACATTGCAGAGAGTGCGAAGAAGCTACATTTAATTGGTGCAAGGAACAGGAATGTTATGGGTGTAATAGATAGATAGATAGATAGATAGATAGATAGATAGACAGACAGATACACACACACAAGAGTATTTAATTTATATGTACTAGTTACAAACCCATCAAAATGACGGCACAACATAACAGTAATGTCCGCACCGGCGGCTGTGCGCGCCGGAGTGGAGCAACACTTGAATTGCTCCATCGGGCGCCACCTAGTGGACATCAGCGCGCAAAACACTTGAACTCCCCCATAGAGGTGAGGAGCAGCATTAGCCTTTTATATGTATGTATAAATATAGGTTTTACATTTGTATAATATATATATATAATCTATCTACACACACTGCTCAAAAAAATATAGGGAACACTAAAATAACACATCCTAGATCTGAATGAATGAAATATTCTTATTAAATACTTTGTTCTTTACATAGTTGGATGTGCCGACAACAAAATCACACAAAAATTATCAATGGAAATCAAATTTATTAACCCATGGAGGTCTGGATTTGGAGTCACCCTCAAAATTAAAGTGGAAAAACACACTACAGGCTGATCCAACTTTGATGTAATGTCCGTAAAACAAGTCAAAATGAGGCTCAGTAGTGTCTGTGGACTCCACGTGCCTGTATGACCTCCCAACAATGCCTGGGCATGCTCCTGATGAGGTGGCGGATGGTCTCCTGAGGGATCTCCTCCCAGACCTGGACTAAAGCATCCGCCAACTCCTGGACAGTCTGTGGTGCAACGTAGCATTGGTGGATGGAGCGAGACATGATGTCCCAGATGTGCTCAATTGGATTCAGGTCTGGGGAATGGGCGGGCCAGTCCATAGCATCAATGCCTTCGTCTTGCAGGAACTGCTGACACACTCCAGCCACATGAGGTCTAGCATTGTCTTGCATTAGGAGGAACCCAGGGCCAACTGCACCAGCATATGGTCTCACAAGGGGTCTGAAAATCTCATCTCGGTACCTAATGGCAGTCAGGCTACCTCTGGCGAGCACATGGAGGGCTGTGCGGCCCCCCAAAGAAATGCCATCCCACACCATTACTGACCCACTGCCAAACCGGTCATGCTGGAGGATGTTGCAGGCAGCAGAATGTTCTCCTTGGCGTCTCCAGACTCTGTCACATCTGTCACATGTGCTCAGTGAGAACCTGCTTTTATCTGTGAAGAGCACAGGGTGCCAGTGGCGAATTTGCCAATCTTGGTGTTCTCTGGCAAAGGCCAAACGTCCTGCACGGTGTTCGGCTGTAAGCACAACCCCCACCTGTGGACGTCGGGCCCTCATACCACCCTCATGGAGTCTGTTTCTGATCGTTTGAGTAGACACATGCACATTTGTGGCTTGCTGGAGGTCATTTTGCAGGGCTCTGGCAGTGCTCCTCCTGTTCCTCCTTGCACAAAGGCGGAGGTAGCGGTCCTGCTGCTGGGTTGTTGTCCTCCTACGGCCTCCTCCACGTCTCCTGATGTACTGTCCTGTCTCCTGGTAGTGCCTCCATGCTCTGGACACTACGCTGACAGACACAGCAAACCTTCTTGCCACAGCTCGCATTAATGTGCCATCCTGGATGAGCTGCACTACCTGAGCCACTTATGTGGGTTGTAGGGAGGTCATACAGGCACGTGGAGGCCACACACACTACTGAGCCTCATTTTGACTTGTTTTAAAGGACACTACATCAAAGTTGGATCAGCCTGTAGTGTGTTTTTCCACTTTAATTTTGAGGGTGACTCCAAATCCAGACCTCCATGGGTTAATAAATTTGATTTCTATTGATAATTTTTATGTGATTTTGTTGTCAGCACATTCAACTATGTAAAGAACAAAGTATTTAAAAGAATATTTCATTCATTCAGATCTAGGATGTGTTATTTTAGTGTTCCCTATATTTTTTTGAGCAGTGTATATATATATATATATATATATATATATATATATATATATATATATATATATATATATATATATATATATATATATATATATATATATAGGCACCAGACCTATAAGAATTCACTTAATTGGAGTGCAGCCCACATGGTGGAGATTATATATGTGTATATATATATATGTAATTTATACTACACCCATGACATTGCTGTTCCCAGCACCAAATAAACAAATAGTTTATGCATTCAAACGATTTCCAGAGTGCCGTTCCTTTCTGCACACATATCATCCGTTTGTTCTGGCACCTGAAAGAATATCTGAACATTTGGAGTGCCCACCTCTACCTGCGTCTGTCTGTCTATCAAGAATGAAGTAGAAAACATACATGGGATTGCCCTATATTGCCAATTGGCTATGTAAAGATTGACAAAAGAGAAGGGACCAGTGGCCAGATTTTGCCACTAAAACACACAAATGTGTCACAGATACACTCAGCGGTGAAAGTATGCGGGTATGCTCGGGTATGGAGTACCCTTAAGAATTTGCCAGCTTGTACGCAGTACCACCTGCCACACACTTTGCTATTACCACAATTATAATATGCCACAAAGCAACAAGACCATGGTGCTTGGCAGCATGACAACTCCTCCCACTTTGCAGGGTCACTGGGAGTGCGACAGTGGGTGTATTTTCCTGTTATAATGGAGGCATTACTATATATTGTTATTAAATTGGGGGCATTACTATATATTTCTATTATACTGGAGGTATCACTATATATTTCTATTATACTGGAGGCATTACTATACATTTTTGGCCTTGCCTCCAGATTCCCCCCCAAAAAGGGGCTGTGTCGTGTGGCCATGCCACTGGTGTCATGTAGCCACTCCCACTAGCGACATATGGCCACGCCCCTCACAACATATGGCCACGCCCATTTTTCGGCACTCAGTACCACTAAGAAAATATTTCTACTTGCACCACTGGATACACCATGCCTTGTAAATGATTGCCGCTTTAAAAAAAAATGCCTGAGATCGGCCGGCATACTGCACCTCTGGCAAACTCGGACCTTGGTGCAGATGTATTAAGCCTGGGAAAGTGATAAAGAAGTGATAAGTGCAAGGTGATAACGCACCAGCCAATCAGCTCCTGTCAATTTACATATTGGAGCTGATTGGCTGGTGCGTTATCACCTTCCACTTATCACTGCTTTATATCTTCTCCAGGTTTAATACATCTGCCCCCCCTGCTACATATGCCCCAAAATTCCGATATATCGTTACCTGCCAATTCACCTGCATGCAGTCATCAGTGGGGTTGGTCTATCTGCGGTGATGGGGTGACCTGGAGCGCCAGTGGCGTAACTAGAAATTTTTCTCCCCCAAGCCAAAAAATTCTCCGGCCCCCCCCCCCCCCCCCCCCTATCCCCCATAATTGCCACTAGGAAATGGACAAACGTGTGCTCCACAAAAAGGGGCGTGGTTTTGTTGAAATGGGCATGGCTTCGCATAAAGGGGCGTGGCATTGCAGGAAGAGACTACCTTATACCCCAGTTTTGCAACCTGCACGCCCAGATGTTAGCCACCACAGGAAAGAAAAAATAATCCTGATTCATGCCCCTTACATTATTTGTCATTTTTCCTCCTTATAGTAATGCCCAGTATACATTATGCCACATACTGCAATGGCCCTTAGACATTATGCCACACACAATAATGCACATGACACAATATGCACACACCATAATGCCCCCGACACATTATGCCACACACCGTAATGCCTGTGACACATTATGACAGGAATCGCAATGCCTGTTATACATTATGCTACACACTGCAATGCCCCTGATACATTATAGCACATACAATGTCTGTGACACATTATGATACACACCGCTATGACCCTGAGACATTATAACACATACCACAATGCCCGTGATATAGTATACAACACACCGTAATGCCTGACACATTATGACACACACCGCAATGTCCATGATACATTATTCCACACACTGTAATGACCCTGAGACATTATACCACATATCGCAATGCCCGTGATATAGTATACCATACACCGTAATGCCTGTGACACACATACCGCAATGCCCGTTATACCCTATGCCACACACCGCAATGCCCGTTATACATTATGCCACACTGCAATGCCCCTGAGACATTATACCACATACCACAATGCCCGTGATATAGTATGCCACACACCGAAATGCCTGTGACACATTAGGACACACACCGCAATGTCCGTGATACATTATGTCACACACCGTAATGCCCATTACACATTAAGTCCTACAGTAAGGCTTCTAATTACTTTTAAATTACCTGCTTGTTGCCAGGGGTTTCATGCTCTTGGTTCCATGCACGGTGCCAGGGGTTTTCATGCTCAGGGTGTCATGCTCGTTGCCAGGGGTTTCATGCACTGGGTGTCATGCTCGTTGCCAGGGGTTTCATGCACTGGGTGTCATGCTCATTGCTAGGGGGTAGTGCTTGTTGCTAGGGCTGTGCTCCCAGTGCCCCATATGCCCCCAGTGTCAGATATTCCCCCCCACAGTGCCAGGTACTCACATGCCCCCAGTGCCAAATATAGCCCCCCCCATGTGCCAGGTACACATATACCTCCCCAGTGCCACATATGCCCCCAGTGCCAGATATTCCCCCACAGTGCCAGGTACTCACATGCCCCCAGTGCCAAATATATCCCCCTTCCCATGTTCCAGGTACACATATACCCCCCCACCCAGTGCCAGATATTCCCCCAGTGCCAGATATTCCCCCACAGTGCCAGGTACTCACATGCCCCAGTGCCAAATATAGCCCCCCCCATGTGCCAGGTACACATATACCCAGTGCCACATATGCCCCCTCAGTGCCACATATTCCCCCGAAGTGCTCCCCCTCCCCCTGTGCCGAATATGCTCCCCCAGTGCCAGTTAAATCCCCCCCATGCGCTCCCCCGCTGTTTTGTGATGGAGGGACACGGAGGGCACAGCGCGTGCCTCTCCTGTGTCCCTCCTGTGTCTCTGGCGGGTCTGTTAAAGGAAGTGCTGGTTCGTGAGCCAATCAGAGCTCACAAACGGCACTTAATTTATTAGACCTGCTGGAGACTCATGAGGGACACAGGAGAGGCGCGCGCTGTGCCCTCCGTGTCCCTCCATCACAGCAGCGGAGGGAAGGAGGGAGAGGAGACAGCAGATTGACATGCGGACGCTCGTCTGCATGTCAATCTGCGCTAAATCAGTGGCGGCGCCCCCACAGCCCTGCGCCGCCAAGCCACCGCGAGGGCTGCGGGGGCAGTAGTTACACCACTGTGGCGCACGCAATTGCGGGTACAAACTGAGCAATACAGAAGATATATCATTCCGAACCACGCTGGGATGATATATCGTCCAATATATCGCCTGATGTGTACTAAGCCTTAGACCCAGCAACTGGTGGCATCTTTGATACTTACACTCCTAGTTTTTACAATAAAAAAGGGGACTGTAAGGGTTCAAGTTTTGTTACAGCTTATCCCAGTCCAGTTTCTCACATAAGCCCAGTAACAGATTCCGAGCAAGTGGAGACAAATTTACAGCGATCAGTAATTTGTAACCAGATTACATATGGGCTCATAACAGGGTCTTCCTGCATCGCATAGCGCAGTGCCGCAATCCAGTGTTCTATCAGGATGTATAAGAAATCACTGGACCTGATGTTCCCGTATGTCTGTGGCGCAACAAGCCATTCAGTGCAGATAAGCCCCTTATAGAAATAGAGGAGAATTTAATTCAGTCCTTGAGTGACAGCGGGAAGATTTATCCCCTTGCGAGACAATACGGCTTTTTGGGCTTTAATCTCATTCAGACAATGGGCTGCTTCTGAGACCTCATCTTGTGCTTTTCCCACGATGCACGCTGATTACCAGAGGATTCACTGGATGGCAGCTACTATCTCTTATTTCATAGGGTTTGTGATCTCTCCTGCACTTGGCAGCAGCAGCAGAAGACCAAGTTGCATCTGCTTCAGTAAACATGTGACATAGCAGGTGAGGGGTTAATCGCTGCTCCACCCCCGGCCCTATACTTGCGTCGGAGCATCAGTACATGTAATAGAACATTCTCACTTTTTCTATGGCAACGGCCACTTCTGCTGCTCACACACAAGGTGCCCAATACCTGCATGTTATTAGTGACTGTGTAACTAGAGGGGGTAATTCAGAGTTGATCGCAGCAGCAAATTTGTTAGCAGTTGGGCAAAACCATTTGCACTGCAGGGGGGGGCAGGTATAATCATTTGCAGAGAGAGTTAGATTTGGGTGGGTTATTTTGTTTCTGTGCAGGGTAAATACTGGCTGCTTTATTTTTACACTGCAATTTAGATTTCAGTTTGAACACACCCCACCCAAATCTAAAGGCCCATATAGACGGGCCGATGCGGGAGAGATGTGTGCTGAGCGATCCGCTCAGAACACATCTCTCCTGCCGCTCAGCACAGCGCGATCTGTGCTGAGCGTGCGGGGGGAGACGGGGGGCCGCTCATTTCACCCAGCGGGTGAAGTGAGCGACCCGCTAGATTGGCCTACATGCATAGCTGCGCATCGCTATTGCTGTAGGGGGTACGCACGGAGCGATAATGCTCAAATTCTAAGCAATCTAGTCAGATTGCTTAGAATATCGCTCCGTGAGTACCCCCCTCAACTCTCTCTGTACATGCTATATCTACCCCCCCCCCCCTCTGCAGTGCAAATGGTTTTGCCCAACTGCTGCTGCGATCAACTCTGAATTAGGCCCTAGATGTACAGTCAAACCAGTTTTAAAGCTCTGTATCCCTGGGCAGACTGTGGTCTGCTATCTCTGTGGCCCATCAGTATTTTCCTGGCTATTTCAGTATATTATGATTTAGGAGTATTTAGTCCCTTTCTTAAGTTGTTATTTTTTTGGGAGGGTTGTGGTTCATTAAGTATAACCTAGGGTTGGATCGAGTACTCCAAGTTTTGCAGGTTTTCGAACTGTAGTCTCTGAACAGCAGCACAGGAACGGGCATCAAGGGCCGGATGTAGTAGCGCCTAAGTTTGGCGGCCGTGCGGGACACCGGCCGAACTCGGATGTTTTTTTTTAAAGGGGCAATCGTGTACAAGGCTAAACCATGCCTTGCACATGATTGCCCCTTTAAGAAATGTCAGAGTACGGCCGGCATACAGCACGGCCGCCAAACTTGGGCACTATGACAGCCAGCCCCCAGTTGGGAAAATGCTCATTTACGTGTGAAACTATTCCATAGCCCATATAAAATGAAACACACATCAGTTCTGAGGAGATCCGAACCGAGTCCTGGTTTGGATCTTCCCACAGTTCATAATTCAGATTTAAAATCCGAATTTCAGGTTTTGGCAGGCAAAAATTACATCATTTTCAAGAAATCCAAAACTGAATATTTGTATTTTTTTTTAAATCGAATTCCGAACCTAAACACTTGAGGTTGGTTTTGCAAAACCGAAACAGAATCCAAAGCATGATGGTGAATCCGGATCCAAACCCAAAACATGGGGGGCAGCGCACAGCTGTAGAATTTGGTCATTGAAAAGTTTTGAAAGCTTCCATCCGCAGTAGCAGGGATGTGCGCCAAACCCTGATTTTATTTACTACAGGTGTGAAATGCTGATTGAGAAATTTATCTTGTTGCTTTTTACAAAGGGAGAGGTCTGAAAATGGTGGTTTTATTTGTCAATATTGTGACACAAATTCTGTAAAGTCAGGGGAATCACAGAAATGAAGATGATGTCATATTTGGGCGCCACCAAGATGCAATGTTAGAAATGCACAATTTTAACTTTTCAGACTCCATATCTGTTCTTCTTAAAATAAATAAAATCTATACATCTGAATGACAGCTACTATAATCAACTCTGTGTACATAGCAAACAGATTTATTTTTACAATGGGCTCTGAATGGCTCTTCTGTTGGCTTGACTCTCTTCCAAAGACTGTTCACACATAAGTTCTCTCTGATAACACAGATTAAATCAAATCGGAATCTTTTTCAATTTCCTAATAACTTCACCCAGTTCTAGTAACGTGTCTGTTAGTGGCACCCAACCAGTTCATGTCAGAGCAAACAATCTGCTTAATACCAGTTGAAAGACGGACGTATTGTAAGAGTTTTCAATACCTCACAGGTGTGTTGCGCTAATCCTTCCCCGAGCAGAGGTGCTACATCCCTGCGACTCCCATATTCCTGTTAGCTTCAACTGCAGTACAGAACAATTTGGAACTTGGAAGTTGGGTGCATACTCACACATAGGCATTACGATTAAACATCGGGCCTCACAGTAGGCACTCGGACTGCTCCGGCCTTCATGTCGCCAAGAATCACACACACTATCTTCCAAGGGTACGGAAGGTAGTGTGGGAAATTCTGTGCAAGCTTCCTATTTTTGCTGCTATAATTCCACTAACTGATTGTGCAAGAGATATGAATAGATATGCAAGAATACTTTTAAAATATAGCCTTACATTTGGAAAGCAGTGATGTCACGGGTCACATGACTCCTGTGGGTAAATTTACTAAGATGGGAGTTCCATTTAAGATGGGATGTTGCCAATAGCAACCTATCAGATTCTTCTTCTCATGTTTCTAGAAGATAGATAGAAGATACCTTCTAGAAGATAATACCTGGAATCTGATTGGTTGCTATAGGCAACATCCCATCTTAAATAGAACTCCCATCTTAGTAAATTTACCCCCTGGTGAGAGTATCCCCTCGTGGACTGTATGCTGGTCAGTGATAGGGGGGAGATTTGCCCAAAGAAATTAATCTGTTTATAGCTAGCTTTTATCAAGTGCATTCCATAAAATGATAGGTAGAAGCTAACAGTTCTGAGATGGAATGTTTACTCTTCATTAATATTAGTAAGTAGTAGGGATGAGCGGGTTTCGGTTCTTCGAGAACCGAATCCCCCCGAACATCACGTTCTGAGCCAGTTTCCGAGTCCGGCTCGGGACTTCCCGCCAGACTCTAAAAGCAGAACGAGGCAAAACGTCATCATCCCGCTGTCGGATTCTCACGGGTTTTGGATTCCATATAAACAGCCGCGCGTCGCCGCTCTTTTCACTCCGGACTTGGAGAGTGAGGGAGATAGACCTCTGTCTCTCTGTGGGTGGTGGCGTCGGGTGGGGTCAGTATGTGCTCTGTAGGGGTGCTGTTCCTGTCACTATGGTGTATATGTGCTGTTAGGGGTGCTGTTCTGGCTGTCACTGGTGTTTCATGTGCTGTTAGGGGTGCTGCAGCTCTACATGGGTGTTGCTGTCACTGTGTTGTACAGGGGGCAGGGGCACTGTCCTCCTGTATGCTGTGAAAATACAGGGGTGCTGGCTGTAAAAAATCTGGGGTGCAGTGAAAATAAATGTACGCCTGCCCTGCCTTTTAGGCCTTAAAAATTCAGAGGTGCTGTTGTTAAAATAAATGTATACTGGCCCTGTCTTGTATGCTGTAAAAAATTCTTGTGTGCAGTGAAGATAAATGTACACTGGCACTGTCTTGTATGCTGTAAAAAATCTGGGGTGCAGTGAAAATAAATGTATACTGGCCCTGTCTTATATGCTGTAAAAAATCTGGGGTGCAGTGAAAATAAATGTACACTGGCCCTGTATTTTATGCTGCAAAAATTAAGGGGTGCTGGTGTTAAAATAAATGTACACTGGCCCTGTCTTGTATGCTGTAAAAAATTATTGGGTGTCTGCTGTTAAAATAAATGTACACTGTCTTGTGTGCTGTAAAAATCTGGGGTGCCATGAAAATAAATGTACACTGGCCCTCTTGTTTGCTGTAAAAAAAAATCTGGGGTGCAGTGAAAATAAAAGTACACTGGCCCTGTCCTGTAGGCTGTAAAAATACAGGGCTGCTGCTGTTAAAATTAAAGTACACTGGTCCTGTATGCTGTAAAAATACAAGGGTGCTGTTAAAATAAGAGTACACTGGCCCTGTATGCTGTAAAACACAGGGGTGCAGTGAAAGTAAATATACACTGGCCCTGTCTTGTATGCTGTAAAATTACAGGGGTGTTGTGAAAATACAGGTGTTCTGGCACTGTCCACAGTTGTGATGTCTAGGCCTGACCTTCACAACACTGTATGGAGGAGGCTTCTACCACCATTTGCACGCCCTCTGCAAGTGCTGGAAGGAGCACCGCCAGTCCAGTTGCTGATATTGAGATTGAGGATGTCAATGTAGAAGTACACCAGGATGAGGAAGATATGGGTGTAGCTGGCGCGGAGGAGGATGTTGACAATGAGGATTCTGATGGTGATGTGTTTTTTTTTTAATAAAGCACCAGTGGAGACCGTTGTTGGCCATGGGATGAAAACGCCCATTGTCATGCCTGGGCAAAATACCAAAAAAACCACCTCTTTTTTTGTGTGGAATTATTTCTCCACAAATCCGGACAACAGGTACCAAGCCATCTGTTGCCTTTGTCATTCCATAATAAGTAGGGGTAAGGACGTTAACCACCTAGGAACATCCTCCCTTTTACGTCACCTGCTGCGCATTTATCATAAGTCATTGTCAAGTTCAGAAACTTTGGGTAATATCGTAAGCAGTCCACTGACACCTAAATGATGTGGTTTATTTGAATATTATTTCTCTGTGAGGATGAGGATGTAAACACTGAAGTGGGGGTGGGAATCTGAAGATGAGGATGATATCTTGCCTTTGTAGAGCCAGTTTGTGCAAGGAGAGATTAATTGCTTCTTTTTAGGTGGGGGCCCAAAAAAACAATTATTTCAGCCACAGTCGTGTGGCAGACCCTGTCGCTGAAATGATTGGTTTGTTAAAGTGTGCAGGTCCTGTTTATACAACATAAGAGTGGGTCGGAGGGGTGGGAGGGCCCAAGGACAATTCCATCTTGCACGTCTTTTCTTTGCTACATCATTCCAGTGGTGCTGCCCTATATGCGGTTCTGCCCCTCTGCCGTATCAATCCAGGGGTGCTGCCCCACTGCCGTTTAAGTCCAGGGGTGCTCTTGCCTGTCTGCTGTGCTGTGTAATTCTCCAGGGGTGCTGCCTATGCTGTATAACTCCAGGGGTGCTGCTTTACTTGATCCTACGTTTAAATGAAAGCCTAGAGCAGATATGAAACAAGCTTCAACATCACAACAGATTTGTGAAAACATAGCTGCAAAGGTGGAAATTGAAATTGCTATTTTGACAAAGTACTTTTAAATAAAGTGGGTAGAGACCACATTTGTGGCCAAAGTCAGTGTGACTCAGAAGAGACTGAATCATAATCTAGCGCAACTGCCGGAGAGGTAAAAGTGATATTTTCTGCCGAGCATTAGAGAGAGGTTCTTCTCAATTATTTCATATTAGGGACTCACTCAAATGAATGGCTTCAATTAGTCAACCTTAATTTTGATTTATTATTGATGGTCCACATTAGGGTTACCACAAGACCTTGCGGTGTTAGAAGAACAGTTAGAAGAACAGTTTCAGTGATCTTGCATTGCATCAGCTTTTCATTGCACTGCAGCACTACATGGACCAGGAGCTCCTGTGAGGCACAAACAGTTATTGAATAAGGCCCAGTATGGAGTCTCATGGTGGCTTACAGCCAGGAAGATGTCTGGCTTGCCAGGCTGAGGCATGCTGTGGGCACAGAGGTTAGCCTTGCTTCCTCTCACAGTCCTATTTATACTAGGAAATGAGTTTGGACTGTAGAGTGGAGTGGTTAGCTCCTCTAGGGCAGGGGCTCAATAACAAAAAAATTAACTGCATAGTCCGGCTTAGTACTTTACCCAACCCACCTGAACTCAACTTGCCCCATCTGGGGCTGCTGTGGGGGATCAGGAGGGGCTGCTAAAACATCTATGGGGCTGCTTTATTTAAAAATAAAATATGAATAAAATAAACAAGACACACAGGTATGCTCACATGCGTGTAACTGGGACAAACAGGTATTCTCAAATGCGTGTAACTGGGAGCTGTGAAAAAGAAAATAAGGCATCTGCCACAAAATATGTAAATAAAAATGCAATAAAAAAAATGGGAAAAAAAGAAACCCACGAGATTTTCACAAAATAAGTCTCCAGACTCTGTGGAGGGGACAATATCCAATCTTGATCCTGTGGTATACACCAGTTTATTTATTTGCATCCCAGCATTAAATCAGAGATTATCTTAATCCCTGAACATGGATAAGGGGGTACAAATGTGGAGGCTTTGGCCCCTAGTTTTTCAGTTTGTCCAGTAATGTGGTAATTATATATTTGCTTGGTTGAAGTCCTTTCTGTTCCACACCAATATAGGAGTGGAGGTGAAAGCCTGTGTGTTGTTCCTGATTGCGTGTGCCTCTCTAATTTTTAATCACCTTCTTGATACTGTCCTCTTGACTCTACTCATGTGAAAAGTCAAAGAAGGAGGTGGTGTGTTTGTAGCTAGCTATGATTCGGAGCACTTGGCAAGCTTTTTCCAGGGAGGACCACCTGTTGCTGAAATGATGGGTTTATTAAACTGTGCATGTCCTGTTTAACCAATAAAAGGGTGGGTGGGAGGGCCCAGGACAATTCCATCTTGCACCTCTTTTTTCTTTGCATTATGTGCTCTTTGGGGCCTAGTTTTTAAAACTGCCATCCTGTCTGACACTGCTGTGCCACTTCTAGATGGGCCAGGTGTTTGTGCCACCCACTTGTGTCGCTTAGCTTAGCCATCCAGCAACCTCGGTACAACCTTTTGGCCTAAAAACAATAATTGTGAGGTGTGAGGTGTTCAGAATAGACTTGAAATGAGTGGAAATTAATGTTATTGAGATTAATAATACAGTAGGATCAAAATTACTCCCAAATTCTGTTATTTTAGCTGTTTTTATGGGTTTTTTTTTTTTTTTTAAATCATCCAAAACCCGAAAGGGTGGTTTTGGCAAAACCAATCCAGATCCAAAACACTAGCGGAGATCCAGATCCAAAACACAAAACCCGAAAGTGTTTGCCGCACATTTCTAGTACTAAGGAGGGATGTCACATGACTCATTGTGAGAGTGTTCCTGATGTAATGGGAAGGTAAAATGCACCTGGATATGGCGATGACCTCATGCAAACAACTCCCTTCATTTACAGAGAATGATGTAACATCTAGAATTAGATAGTGACCTGGGGGGAGGTGTATCAAACCTCAGAGAGGGATAACACGGAGAAGTTTGTTATATCACAGGTTGTGCTAGATAAGTGATAGCTGTAAGCTGGTTGGTTGCCACCATGTTATCTCTCTCACAGGTTTGATACATTCCCCCCCCCCCCCCAAGTGTGGAGGAGAGTAGCGGATGATCAGACCCGTTTCTCTCTAGTTCACACTAACCAGATTTCATTCCTCCTGTTATCACATTTGAACAGTAAATGCTAATAGACTGCCCATGCAATTATTTCAAAAGCACAACAGGCAGAATTTCAAGGGGCCAAACGGACTTTACATAGTCACACCTCATGTACTAACAAGACCGTCATTAGGGACACATTGATATAGCAGTGGAATGGCATTGTTATACATGGGTTCTACTGGCGTGGTTTTGTTTAGCACACATTCACAGAATACATAAATATTAATAGATGAAGCAGCAATCTATTTGCTATTGTACGCGCTCAGGCAAGTCACTTAAGGATAACTTGGCATATACCGTTTCTTTACCAACAAGACCATAGCTAGAATTTCTGCACTTGTATTGCAGAGGATACTGGCTGAACGCTAGCCATGTGTGCGACATTAGTGACGTCATGGGTAACATTCATACACAAGATAGTGGTGCTAGCAGCGAATGGCTCTAGTGACTTGTAAAATTGGTGTACTGTAAGATCTCTAGTTTTCCAAGCCCTATAAAGTGACCTAAGCATGTTTACCGACCCAGTTTCTCAAGAGGCGAGTTATGATAAAGTGGAGGAGATGTATCAAGTCTTCTAAAGAGTGAAGAAGAAAAAAAGATGCTCTCTGGAATTTATCAAGTACATTCTATAAAGTGATACGTATAAGCTGATTGTAGTGTTCATTCTAGCACCGTTCAAAAGCTGTGCAGTTCCTCTTTCCTGTCTGGGGTTTCGCTCTCTGCTGTGGTGCTTCTAGCACAGTCTGGTCTGTATCTCAGTGCTGAGATACAGATCAGACTGTGCTAGAAGCACCACAGCAGAGAGCAACACCCCAGGCAGGAAAGAGGATCTGCACGTGCTTTGAAAATGTGCAGGGTGCTAAAATGAACACTATGATTGGTTGCTATGGGCAACTCCTCCACTCTTTAGAAGGCTTGATACATATCCACCCATAGCTCATGCTAGATACATGCTTAGTTGCCAAAGCCCATTGGTATAATCAAAGCTTCCTAAGACACTCAGCTACGTTCCATAAACCAGTTATATAATCCAGGTCCATAACCGTGTTTAAATTTCCCTATTCCTTTTATACAGATATGGCTTTCAGAGGTTCTTTCCTGGTGGCAAAATCCAGGGATTCCCTTTGGGGCCAATTTAACTATTTACTTAAATTTAACTTCAAATGAAATGGCATTTAAAAGTATCACCTCCATGTTAGCTGTATATGGGGTTTAAAATGGATGTGGTTCAATAGATCTGCATTAAAAAGGTCTACAGTCAATAGGTCGATTCCAAATGGTTGACATGAAAAGGTCAACAGGGTCATAAGGTTGACAGGAAAAAGGTAGACAGTAGAAAAGGTTTACAGGGTCAAATGGTCAACATTTTTTTCTTCACTTTTGTCCTTGATAAAATAAACCATTGGTAGACGGCTTTGCTCACCATGGTTCGGGCAAGCTACCACTGCACTCGGCACAGGTTACTATTCCCAATTGTTGTCCATGTGTGAGGCTAAAGGATGAAAAAATTGAAAAAAAAAGAAAACTAAAAACTAAAAGAAATACAAAAAGTGTGTCAACCATATGTGTGTGTCGATCATTGTAACATCGACTTTTTGTACGGTCTACCTTTTACGCGTCAACCTTTTGTACCTGGCGGCCTAATGCAACCATTTGGTGTAAACCAGGGATGGGGAACCTTTGGCTCTCCAGCTGTTGTTGAACTACACATCCCATCATGCCTTGCAACAGTTTTAGCATGGCCAAATAGCAAAACTGTAGCAAGGCACGCTGGTATGTATAGTTTAACAACAGCTGGATGGCCAAAGGTTCCCCACCCCTGATGTAAACCTATTGTCTGTCGACCTATCATCCGGATACGGTTTAAAATATGAATTCCAAAATGACAGAGTAAACTAAGCCTCTACTGAAGGCAAAAGCAAAACAACAAAACAGTGTGTGTTTCCAATCATTAAAATAGTTCACGTAGCCACTGATATAGGTCAGTAAGTTCTTGTTTGATTTACCCAATTTAATACAGTAACATTGGCTATAGGGACTCACAGGTCATACCTCATACAGGTTTCAAAACGGGTGACATCACATAAGTAGGCATGGCCTTCATCATGAGCTGGTGGCAGACAAGCAGAATAGTTTGTTTTTTAAAGTTAGCAGCTAAACCTCTCTGAAAACCCCTTCTGAACCAAGCAGACTACACGTCATGATCAATGTGAGAAGGCCATCTAATCTGAAAGTGCAGGCTTGAAAATTAGGAGTTCAGCATGTTGCATGTTAGAGGATGAATGAACCCAGTTTCTGAGCTGCTATCGATTCCCTTTCCCACCTGCATATGTAAAAATGTTGGATCCACTCTAGAACATTACATCCGTCTGCCTATAAACATTAACAGCTTAAAACCCATTAAGTTATTTACGAACACGTATTGACTGTAATAATATAGTGTCTCATTATTGGACAAGATTACCTTTAAAGCACAGGTGTCTCCGGTTACATCATCATCAAAGTAGCCACAAGGGTTTATTTTTTATTTTTTTGAATTATAATGGGCCAAACGTCCTCCAAATTGCCTCTATTAAAATGTAAGCAATTATGCCTTAATAAAATATTTTAATGTTATTTTCAACATGTTAAATAGTTGGTCAAATGCCAGAGGGATCCAATAATATTAAGTGTAGATTTGAAAAACTTTGTCCTTGAAAAAACTTTGCCCGAGGGTGTAGTATTGCATTCCGGCTATTATATAGAGAAAACACACCTTTTTTTTCTTCTTCGAAGTATCCTTAACTTTTCCAAGCCCGCGGGTAAAACTGCAAAAGTCAAATTATTCAGGAAACGGCTATCCTTTTACTGACAATACTTGGCAGGAAGATCTCTGCCTTGCTTGTGCCATTGAATTCTACTAAGAGTGCATCATGCAGGCGTCATTATTTTAACTAGTGTTTTTATCCCCCCTAAGTCAGGAGCAGCAATGAATAATATTGCTCAGGGTGACGTTATAGTGCAGATTTTCATAAACAGTCAAAACTTTTGCTGGCAGAAATGTGGCCTCTGGGCAGGGACAGGCTGTGATGCTAATAGAGCCCTGGCATTCCATTGGTGCCACGCATGACAAGTGGACGTGGTCACTGCTCAAAGGGGCATGGCCTCGCGGCACACCCTATGTCTCTGTATGCCATGCAACCGAACAGAACGCTGGGAGGCGGAGCTGCTTGGCCAGCCCTTGGCTTTCTGTGTGTCGTGCGGCTGAGCAGAGCACTGGGAGGCAGAGCTGCTAGGCCAGCCCTTGGCTTTGTGTGCGTCATGCGGCTGAGCAGAGCAGTGGGAGGCAGAGCTGCTAGGCTAACCCTTGGCTTTCTGTGTGTCATGCGGCTGAGCAGAGCAGTGGGAGGCAGAGCTGCTAGGCCAGCCCTTGTCTTTCTGTGTGTCATGCGGCTGAGCAGAGCAGTGGGAGGCAGAGCTGCTAGGCCAGCCCTTGGCTTTGTGTGTGTCATGCGGCTGAGCAGAGCAGTGGGAGGCAGAGCTGCTAGGCCAGACCTTGGCTTTCTGTGTGTCATGCGGCTGAGCAGAGCAGTGGGAGGCAGAGCTGCTAGGCCAGCCTCTGGCTCTCTGTGTGTCATGCGGCTGAGCAGAGCACTGGGAGGCAGAGCTGCTAGGCCAGACCTTGGCTTTCTGTGTGTCATGCGGCTGAGCAGAGCAGTGGGAGGCAGAGCTGCTAGGCCAGCCCTTGTCTTTCTGTGTGTCATGCGGCTGAGCAGAGCACTGGGAGGCAGAGCTACTAGGCCAGCCCTTGGCTTTGTGTGTGTCGTGCAGCCGAGCAGAGTTTTTCATCTCACTCAGGTACAAGGGGAGTCACAGTGCAAGCTTTGCCTATGTGTCATAGTGTGGATTGGCTGCAAAAATGCTAATGTATTTGTGATGGAATTGTGCGTTTCTGGATGCGTCAAACTGAATAAGGCCTATAGTTGCTTTTTTATAGAATACTCTCCTATTTAAAACTGGTATATATGGAAAATAAAGGGCTATAAAAGGGGAATGTTATTGTGACTCCACCCCCAATGCAGGACTGAGGTCTGATGGTTTTGTTCCATCAACAACTTCTGCTTTTAACACTATAAGTTTCCAGACTGTTCATGTTACAGGAAACTCAGATCAGCCAAGTCTAAGATGCCCATACAATAGAGTTACTTTTTCTTCTTGTTCTGTGCTGGAAACACCGCATCTTTCCCTCTTTGGAGCATACCTCCAAACTGTCCTGATTTTGGAGGGACAATCCCAATTCGCAAACACCAAAAAGAGCCCATGGTTACACAAATGTGGGCAGAGTTTTGACCAAAAGTGGAAATTTCTGAGTAAAATTATTTTTTTCCAGAATTTGCATGTTTAATAAATATTGGGAAGTATAATAAGCCACCCACTTTGTAATGAAGCTGTGTTCATCTCCTTTGTAGGTCCACACAAGTGGAGAAAATTGTGAAGAATAACTATTGTTATAAGAAATGAACATTCAGGCTATATTATTTAGTTATTTATATAGTGCACACATATTATGCAGCCCCAGGTATTACATTATAAGTTACATCGGTCTCTGCCCCAGTGTCGCTTACAATCTACATTCTTAACACACACACACATGCACTGTGCATTACTTTTTGTTATCATCCAATTGACTTACTGGTATGCATGTGGATTGTGTGTGGAAACTAAGGCAAGCACGGGGAGAACATACAAACTCCATATGATGGTTGTAATTGAGATAGTGACTAGAGATGGTCATCCAGGGTCCACCATCAATAGTGCCATCTGTCATAAAGGTCCATCGGTCATAGCTACCACTGGTGCTGAAACATCGATGACTATCGCAGTACAGGCAGCGGCTGTAACACAATGGGAGGCTGGACACATGGGTACTACTGGATCTCTACTATCGATACTTCTGGATCTCTACTAAACATTGACCATCAGCGGCTCACAGTCTACAGTTGATGGCCATCCCAACCCATGACCCAGTGCAGAGAGTCAGCAAAGCTTACCATTGCACCACCATGCATGCCCAAGTTAGCACTATTTCTAGACAGTATTTACCATTAGGCTAGAAATGACTAATAATATGACTGTCTGATCAGTCTGTCTACCCAAGCAAAAACTTAAAAAGTAAACATTAAAAGTACAATCTTAGTAACACTGAGATACTTGGGAGTTTTTGCGTCAAATTATTTAACTTTACAACAGTTAATAACCATCCCCAGTCCTCATATTGTACAGTCTCCCTCACAACATCATGCCCCCCCAAACGCTGACATGATTGATGGAGGATGGCAAATTATAGGTATCCAGTCTATAGATCTACACTAAAAAGGTCTACAGTCAATAGGTCAACCACTAATGCTCGACATGCATTAGGTCAACAGGGTCAAAAGGTCAACATGTAACAGGTAGACAGTTGAAAAGGTCGACGTGGTCAAAAGGTCGACACATATGGTGGACACGTTTGTTCTATTTTGTTTTTTTCAATCTCTTCATACTTTACCATCCACGTGGACTACGATTGGGAATAGTAACCTGTGCCAAGCACAGCGAGGCACCTTGCCCGAAGCATGGAGAGTGAAGCAAGCCATGCGAGGGGACACAGTGCACTAATAGGGTTAATAAAAGTGACAAAACACCCCAAAATTTTTTACATTTTTTTGTGTCTATCTTTTTTGTGTCGACCATTTCCATATTGACCTTTTGACACTGTCAACCTTTTCTACTGTCTACCTATTCCATGTCGACCTAATGCATCTTGACCATTAGTGGTCAACCTAATGACTTCTTGTAACAGAACAGAGCTGTATTATGATGGCTTGCCGTCTTCTCACTCGATCTAATTAACAATTTCACTGCAATTTAATTGCGGAAATGATTTTCTAGCATGGTGCCACTGCGCAGCCCGTAACCCTTAGCAACCAGATATTTGTGTTTTTACTTGCACTGGAACTATCAGGCATGCCAGCAATGTACTCTGACTGTGACCAGTTTTAATTTTCCAGAGACAGATAACGACTGCAAATGGTTCTAGGAAACGCACTGGTTTGGGTTCCACTCCCCTTTCATTTGTCAGGAAAAAAATTAAAAATAAAAAAAAACACATTTCAAAATAGTTAGTGCTATCTGGGCCCCTCAATGCTCACCGGGCCCTAGGACCGTCCCCAGGTTGTATAACAGATCCTACAATCTAAAGCATTTAAAAAAAAATTTTTAGGCTACTTTCCTTATCACGGTGACTGAGGACAGCTATTATCTGGCCCTCATTAGAGAGCATTCATCACTCAGATGAGACCTCTTACTTACTTGGGAGCCTGTCTCGACTCCCATAGAGGAGTCAATCATGTTGTGACATAAATTGACATCAATGAGAATGCAAACTATCAGTTCACTAGCTACAGACACATATATACATCAGGCTCATTAATATAAGTCAGGTAGTAGTGATGTCACAAATGTCTAGCAATCTGATAGGCTGCCTACATAGCGTATATTATGGTGCACCTTAATATTAATGACCAAATATGTACTTTAGAACTCCTGAAAGTGCAGGGGAGCATCATGTGAGGAGTCTTGGCTCTACATTGTTACTTTTACAGCATTTAAGGATGTTCCTATGTATTACAACTCCTGTCACACACCTAGCTGATAAAGTAAGGATACATTTTTTGGAACTGATCCATGACCTGTTGACCTTGTTCTGCATTTGTCCACAAAACATTGCGCGTTCCACTGGTGTAATTTGTCCCTGTGCATTACAAGTCTAACCCCAACCACAGCACAAACCAGAACAAACCAACCTTCATATACCCGGCTCTGTTCAAAGACCATTACTTATATGAAATGCCAGCTGACAAATACAATGCAGAATGGCATTCACATCTTTGAGATGGTGTCCATTCCTCAGCGAAACGTGTTTTATTCAACATGCTGTAATCATCTCTGAAAGCCATTTTGGAATATGCTATTCCATGACAGCACAATACAGTGTAGCTAAAAAAATTTTTTTTTTTAAATACTATAATTATAGCACATGATGGTCTGTTATACGTGTAATAAAAAATAGGTAATGCAAGAGCTCGATAAAACCGTGTGGGGTAAATGTAATAATCTACGCAATGTATCCAGATTGGTTTTACCTTTTCAATTATTGCCCCTTTAAAACATTTACTCCTGTGAGCGTTCCAGCTTCTAACAATAACCTGGCATACATGTACTATCTCCATCATAATGGTCTTTGCTAAATCGATTGTCCAACAAAAATATGTCTAAAGGTGCATACACACGGTGCGATGTAACCTTGCGATTTTGACTATATAGTTAAAATCGTAAGCAAAGTTAGTGCAAATCGCACCGTGTGTACACAGCTTGTGATACAGATGCACACTCCCACTGGGTCGGTATTACAAGAAAAGACTGTGCAGGAAAGTCAATCTTGACAATATTGTGTACAATCTAGTACATAGTATAGTCAAAATTGGCACTTAGTTAAAATCTCAAGTAAAGATAGTCCGTATTGGTGGTTCAGGGCTCCAAGGAGTTCAGGGGAAATCGCAAAGTCAAAATTGGAAATAGTAACTATCTCACCGTGTGTATGCACCTTAACATTAAAATTAGGTTACTCAAACATGTAGCTCACAAAATATAAAATGTTTTTTTAAATTATATAGTATAAAACAAACACAAAACACTGGCTAAGCTATATCTTGTATTTGATAGCTGGGTAAATTCTAGTCCAACTGAAATTGAAGGTTCAAATGCCCTCGTGGACCTACCACTAGGAAGTGGAACAGTCCTATAATTTTGCACACAGTGATGTCTCTTTGCCAGCACAGGATCCCTGACTTTTTGTGTCACCCTTTTGTCTCATACAAATCAGCCACAGGCCCCTGCTTGTCAGGAGTCTCCGGGAATCTGACAGATCTTATGTTTCCAGTTCATTTTCTAATGAGTCTGTACATCACCGCTGATTAATGTAATAAAGAATTCATGAAGCAAATGATTGTAACATGAAGACACCTTGAAGAGGAGACAGATCAACGAGAATATGTTAAGGAAAGGTCCTGGCTTTTTAACCTTACTTTAATTGTACTGAGAGAGACACGTGAAGGGATGGGGAACTGGTGTCTCTTATTTACTGTACTGGAGGACAAGCGTGACTTGACGTTGACACAATGGGATCCTGTTAGGCAAGTAACACAAGTGTGGTTTTAATATATCACTTAGAAAACTTTCTATCGCTACATGAAAATGAATGTTATTTTATATGACATTGTTTCTCAAACTCAGAGGTCTATTCATCATCACTTTCATTGCCAGCCATTAAAAAGGTAATGCAGGAGATATCTTGGATATCTCCTGCTTACATTTCACTACAGATGTCCCCATACACTAGTATGGGAACCTTAAAATCATGAAACTCTGAAAATATATATTTTTGGAGCTGGACTGCTGGAACATTTGCCAGAGAGTGTTTATTGTAGGATCCCTGCTCCTTCCCTAGAGGAAGGAGTCACCATTGCGAAAAGGGATACATTCAGATCCTTCCACCACTGCCTGGCTCCTTCCCCCAGAAGGTTTGCACATGCACAATATCATCACTGAGGTCAGACTCGCGGATACAGCTGATTTTTGGATCAGCTGTCTCTGCGCTGGAGCAAAGATGAATTACTCCGGCACTACCCTATGAATTGAAAATGTAATTATTGGGGGGCGGGTGGCCCCAGATTAGTATCACTATCATCATGAATAGACCCCTCAGACCTCATAGAACCCTAACATTATGTGCTTTCAAAGTATCCTTTAGGAATTATAACAAACACCTGAAGTTCTGTGGTATTAGTCAATAAACACACCAGTGCTTCAGCTAGAGCATCTGGAAACATGCACTGTTAGGGTTCCATGAGGACCGAGTTTGAGAAACACTTATCTAGTTTTGGACTGTTGCAAACAATCCTGGATGTCTGAGAAATGTGTTGCAGGAGAGATCCAGCAAGAAGAAAGGAAAGAGGGTATTTACCTTCATGGGCCCAGTTGAGGATTTCCCACTAGGCATGTGAGACATGTGCCTAGGGGCGCCGCTTGCTGAGGGGGGGAAGGGGGGAGGGGGCGCAACAACAGGCTCCACTGCATAGAGCCCTGCTAGGCCACTGGCCAGATAATACTATTTTTTGTCATTATGACTTTTTAAAACTTTTTTTTTTTACAGCAATAGGCTGTAAATTGTGCTGTGGTAGGTGGAAGGGCGTGAAGTTGGGGCTGCTTTGGCAATCTGAGGCATCAGGATCTGCCCCAACCTGAAGGAGGGTAAAGGGTGGAAGAGACATGATGGGGGACGACCAATAATGTTGTGCCTCGGACCCTTAAATTTGCCCCCAAGGTGTTTTTAGGACTACCAATGAGAAATGAGCAGGTTCCACATAGTCAATGCCTTCATGACATATTACACATGCTGTACACAGCTGCTGTGCTCCTAAGAGTTCTGTATATCATAAGGATGGCCTATCAGAGGTCGCATATTAATCTTTTGGGATACGGGATCAGCATAATTGTATTTAGCACCCCTCAAAATCGTGGGAACATTGATCTTTCCCAGGACGGATATTTTTTTTCCACGCATGTGCAGTTGCATAGGGAGGAAAGGTTGGTTTGGCTCAGCCTCCACTGGACATAGTCCTGGTTTGCTCTGTTCAGTATGATCAAATGTAAAAGAGGCGGCTTCATTTCCTTGGTAGCATGGTGTGACATCATTGGGATGATAACTAGGAAATAACAGAGAGTGAACTGAGGGCCTGATTCAGAGATAGGCGTAAATGGCGTTGCAGTAGTGAACTAGTATGCAGCGGCTGTGTGAAAATATGCGAATGTTGCTGCCGCTAGGGTTTGTACCGAGACGCCCACTGGTGACGTCTCTGAACCGCTGCTTGCGTGGAAAGGCGCATCCATTGGACACACATCCATCAAACATGGATCTTCTCAGCTACCCCATGGATGGGCAGTATGGATGCCAGTAAAATGTCAGAGCCACTGTAATTGCACATGGGATCACAGTCGCAAACTGCTGCATGCCCCTGAAACGATTGCGGCACATCTAGGTTTAAGAGACCCCCACCCCATTACAGCTCACAAATGCTCCCCGTCGTTCACTTTGTTACTAAATCCTCACTGCGACGTCTGTAACAAGACTTAGATGCTTACGCAGTGGCAAGAAAAACGCTCAAATGCATAAAACTTCAACATTGCGTCTGTCTCGGGATCAGGACCTGAGTCACAAACCTGTTAGTAAAGAAGAGATAGAATAACGTATGCTAAAGTGTCCATTCCAGTATATTTCATTCCCTTCTAGTAAACGCAATTAAACAGCTTATCCAGTAGGTTTGCACCAAGTGTATTAGGTCTAGCTGTGGACTGTGCAAAAACAAGCAACATACGTGTCCCAAACAGGCATGCATTCCACTCGACATTGGCCCCTACTCCTTGAAACATGACTTCTCCTTCCCCATTTTACAGCAAAGTGGTATTATTTCCTTGATACCCACATCATTACCTTCATATCACCCGGGAAACAGAAGCAGTGTTAGAATCTTCAAAGCACCTGCATGACTGGTGGGGACCAAAGACCTTCAGAATGTGCCAAAGAATGTACTGGAGGTAAGTGGCAGCACCTGATAAATAAAGGTGGTATGGTTCTCCCCCAGTGGGAGAGACGGTTACTTAGAGGGTCCTGTCTGCAACTGGACCTTACACTTAATACATTTAAATAAAACTAAAAGTCACTTATAACTATATCGTATTCACTTTTCTGAACTTAAGCAGACAAGCGCGTTTTGTATTTTTAATCTCTTATCAGATAAATATGTGTTCCAGAGGTTCCGACGGTGTACCCTGAAGACCCTGCCTGTAACCGAGCGCTCTTAAAAGCTCGAAAAATGTAGAAATTGCTGTTAGAAGGATCAGATGTAAAAGGAGAGACGTTGATTTGGCGAGATACATGTGCCCTGCCTGCTTAGACCCGCAGATAGAGAATAATTACCCACCTCTCATAGGTAACTTGAACTTACAATTACTCATTAACAATATAGGAGGAGTGCTTGATATTCAACTCAAATAAGAAAAAGGTAGACTGGTATACAATGGGAAAAGGAAGGGTGAGAACTCGTTGCCAGGTTGAATAAGGAGGTAATACTTTCTAAGATCATCCAGATATCCTATCTCGGGTTGGACAGATAACGCTTTAAGTGCCGTTCTCCTGCCGCACTACAGAGTGCATGGAAATCCTACCTGAATAAGACTCTGAAACCAGATACTGAAATCTCATAAGTGACCGACAGATATAAGGTCTACCCATCTAAAACATGTAAGTGCCCACAGAGGTTCTTTTAATAGAGACGGTCTTGGGGATCGGCCATAGTAAAATGTTAAAAGCACAACAACAAAACTATGCAGAATGTTGATCACCATTCATTGTAATAAAAAATATTTGCTCTAGAATAAAAAAATAAATAAATAAATAAATAAATAAATAATGAAATGTAAAATGATAAAATTTGAATATAGTATTGATGTTCAAATTTGGCATTCCTTTACAGTCCATAGGTTAGGTGAGGTTATAATACTTATATATTATGCGGTCGTGACCGCCGCTTGGGATTCTGGCGGTCACCATGCCGACGCCGGGATCCCAAGCAATCAAATGCCCGACAGTCGGTATGTCGAGTGACATGGGCTATACCCACTCGTGGGTGTCCAGGACACAACCTATGGCGCGAGCAGCGAGCCTGCTCTGTTGCACTTGCACCCCCCTCCCCTGGCGTTCTGCGGTTAGGATCCCCCTGTCGGTATGCTGACCTCCGGGATTCCCACCGCCGGTCTCACAGCCCCAACCCATATCTGTATACAGTATAATATTATTATTTATTTATTGGCAGTTATTTACATAGCGCACACATATTAAACAGTGATTTTTGGAGAGAATATTTGGCCATTCACATCAGTCCCTGCCCTAGTGGAGCTTACACTGTATTCCCTGCTAGATGTACACGCACACATAGTCAAGCTAGGGTTAATTTTGGTGGAATCCAATTACCTACCAGTATATTTTTGCTTTGTGGGAGGAAACCGCAGTCCGTGGAGGAAACCCACGTGGGTACAGGGAGAATATACAAACTCCACACAGTTAGGGCCATGGTGGGAATGGAACCCATGACCTCAGTGCTGTGAGGCAGTAATGGTAACCATTACACCATCCGTACTTATTGCCCTTTATATGTAATATAGGTGGTCTGCTGGAAGCTCATTCATACATGTGCAGGGAAATGGGTGCATAGACACATGAAAAGCTTTGGCCATGCTGCATTTCCCCCCCCCCCCCCCCCCCCAATATTGCACTAGTATCGCATGAGAAGCAGGTTGTGAAGTCATCTAAAATTTGACAACATTATAATTTATAAAACAACTAATTGCAGTACCCGGCACTGCTCGGGTGGAAATTGGTGATAGCGGAAGTTGGTTACCTAGTGTTTTGGTATCTATGTAATATATAGTATAGGGTGGGGTGGAGGGTGGAGGCAAAATATGTCAAGTCTGTTATGGTACATAAGTGCCGTAATGTTCTGATCAGTCGCTATTGAGGTGTGTACGCCTGTTGCTGCCAACTTGCCCAAAGCGGTGCAAGGGACCACTTCCCGCCGAGCCCCGCCCACAGTCCACTGACCAATCAGTCGCTATTTAGGTGCATATTTCACTGCCAACTTGCCTAGAGCAGTGCACTGGACCCCTCCCCATGGAGCCCTGCCCACAGCATTTTGAATACTGATCGCGATGATACTCCCACAGTATACCTAAAACCAGCATGGGAAAATTTTCTACACAATGGCGAAAATTGCATCACAATCGGTTCAGTGGATTCAGAGTTTATCGCAATCAGACAGACAGACAGACAGACAGACATTCACATTTATAACATGTACAGAAGATAGATGGCAGAAATCAGCCCTTCCAACCTTAAGGGCCTATTTATGAACAAATTTGGTACAACTCTGAAAATGAATGTTTCTTATTGGCACCTATCATGGCAATAAGTAATGTTTTTTTCGAAGGCCATTTACCATGGTGCCATTGCCAGAACATGGTCTGTGATAAGAGTTCATCTCCACGATGAGTTAAAGAGGATAGCTAACTTTATTACTTTGCGTCTGGGTTAGGACTCAGCTGTACAACTGGCATTCCATCTCAAAAATATTCCAGGATCAGACACTTTCTCACCCTGGATGCTACGAAGACCCTCATTAACTCACTGGTCATTTCCAGATTGGACTACTAGTAACCTACTCTTATCTGGCCTCCTTGACTCACACCTCTCTCCACTCCAACTTGCGCTCAATGCTGCTGCCCAGCTCGTCTTCCTATCCAAATATAATACAGCTGCCTGTCCTACATTGGCTCCCCTTCCCCTTCAGAACCCAATTCAAGCTTCTCACACTCACTTACAAAGCCCTTACCCATTCCTGTCCCATTTGCATCTCTGACCTCATCTTCTTTCTCACTCCTGCCCACCTTCTTCGCTCTACAAATGAATACCACCTTTCCTACCAATGGATTCCATTACAATATAAACATTGCTTTATCTTTATAGCTTTCATCTGCAAACACAGATTGGTCAAGTTGTTGCTGTAATATACAGGTACAACAAGGCTCAACTATCGCCAATGAGCAGTCTAGAGAGTGCTATCTGCAGATATAAAGACAAGGCTGAAAAGCACAGAAATAACGTCACACACACACATTACTGGAGAGCATGTTCCATCTCTCACTGGAGCAACATTTAAGTTAATGAGTATTTAATAGTTTAGCAGCTGTATGAAAATGAATGCAACACTGAACATTTAATAACCAAGGTCTGCAAATTCTGCATTTATTCAATGGTCATGTTACCCCTTTTGCACATTTTTTTTCTAATACTAGTAAAGGTGCCGAAAAGGTAGCATTTTATGACATTTGAAGTATTTTCGCTACAGTTGCTTGTTAATGTACATTGGACTTCAAAGTGTTATTATTGGCTAATAAAGTAACACTTGGAGTTTGACCGAGAAGGTCGCGCTCTCACCTCTAATGACTTTAATGTGTTAAAGCAGTTGATTAAGTACCAAGATCTAGCCAACTATAATTTTGATGCGACACTTTAAAAAAAAAAAAAAAGTTCCCACAGCTCAAGTTAATGCACTATTTAGGGAGCCTGTAAAGCCCATTAACCCCTAATAGAACTGTGTCAAATAAGGATTTGCCTAGTTGACAAAAATATGAATTATATCTGATGTATTTTCCGTTGTTGTGCCCCCACATAAGACTAAACCCTCCGTTTTCTTTCTTTGATGGAATCCTGTGTTCCGCCAGTCACATAACTGCAACCCATTAGAATACTCTTAAATCTTTAAAGGAGATGTTGGGTCAGAAATTAGTATGGTACAGAATTCCCAGCCCTCTACCTAACCTAAGGACTCTTAACTTATCCTGTTACCATGTTGTGAGCAGGAGGACGTGGAGGTGCAAACAGGTGCCATGTTGTTTCCTAACCCTGTGGCTGATAGTGATTATTTGCACCTCTCAGCTTCCAACCCTGTGTCAGACTGGGGCATGTAGGGCCCACCGGGGGAATGCAGTGGTAGGGGCCCATGTTTAGGGGTGTGGCCAGTATCTAGAGGGGGTGTGCCCAGCCACCACATTGGTTTACCTAACCATTTTGTATGGGTTGGTCCCCTAGATAAATATATACAGTAAATACTGTAGTGCATGCATGATAATGTACTAGATTAATAACAGCACAGTCTGCAATCTGATACCTAGAGGAGGGGGTGGGCCCCCAGGCAGTAGGGCCCACCAGTGGTTTCACCTGTATCCCTGTGGGCTAGTCCAACCCTGTTCCAACCCCTGGGTTACAAATAATACCCCTTTTCACACTGAGCCCCTAACCTGGGATATTTCCTGGGCAACCCGGATCCTGGCATAGTGTGAAAGGGCCGACCCGGGTTTTTTGTCTCAGGATTTTGTCCCTGGTCACAGATAACACAGATAAGTTGTAGTGTGAAAGGCGTGACCCAGGTTATGTTTAAAAGCCGATGATGATTGGCCATCAGCGGCTGAAGGAGGTGGCTGGTAAAAGTCGCCCAGCGGCAGAAGGAGGAAACGGCAGTGCTGAAAGTGGCAGACAAGTCCAGTGTGAAAGGGGTTTAACACAGCCTGAAACCATGTTCACAAGCCCAGATCGGACCCCGCGTTTCAGTGTGAAAGGAATATTATAGTGGATTGCTTTTTAAAATCTCCCACAGTATCCATACTGGGAAAGGATCTGTTGCTGTTTTAATCCTAGCTGGACCTGTTCTTTAAAATTTGATCAATTCTTGCTAATAGATCTTTACACAGCAAGAGAAGTATCTTCCAGTACGCAACCAGTAGTATTTTTTTTCTTAACTGTCCTCCTAAAAATCATTATTTCCTTCTCAAAAACTATCAGACTCTCAGTATGACAAGTGTAGTTAAGGGGGAAGATGTAAATGTGTAGACAGAGCTCAGAGGGACATTCCAAAGGCTCTCTGCTCACAATGACTGTGGTTGCCCTGGTAGTCACCCGACACTAGAAAAATGTACAGAATTAATAATTATTAGTAGCAACTCGAAGGATTAAAGGAAAAAAATCAAATGTCTAAGTTACCATATGTTTCTTTATTCTTTAACAATTATAATAAAACAAATACACACACCTAATTTTTAAAGATATTGGAGCTTTAATTGTAGGTTCTTTAAATCAGGTTTTAGGTGTAAATGATGAAATTAGATCCAATTCACTGTGATAGCGCAGCTTGATGTGGTTTCATACAAATAATAGAATATAAACTATAATACAGTTTAATGATATTATGTATCCTTATATTGCCTGATTAACTTTATACATGCTTTAAACTTCATATTGTGTTAAGAACTATGGGGTCTAAGCCTTGGATGGAGATAAAGTACCAGCCAATCTGCTCCTAACTGTCATGTCACAGGCTGGGTTTGAAAAATGACAGTTACGAGCTGATTGGCTGGTGCTTTATGTCCGTTGACGTTATCTCCATCCAATGCTTCGTAAATAGACCTATATATTGGTAAAGACTTTTAAAATATATTTATTAATAAAACAGCAGTTGCTGATGTATTCATGTCCTACATGGATATTATTGTTATTGTTTATTTATAGAGGACCACCCTAGTATGTAGCGTTGTACAAAGATTGTTAATGAGATCCTCTTTTTGAAACTCCTACATTGTCTAAGAATTTGCTTTGCTCCTAAACCTATAGTATTATGTGTACAATTAGATGTGTTACTCTGTTGTGAGGTGGGAAGCTGTGTTATGGCTATTCGCACCCAAGAGTCTGCCAAGGAGTGTGTCCTTGTCTAGGAATTCCACATCAAAGTATGACTTTCATTCCCAATAAAGAAATGCATTTGACACAATAATATTCCTGCTTCATGCCGACAGGAGTCTCACATCATTATGTGTTCTGCTGGGGGACCCTGCTCTTGTCACTATATAACTCTCAGCCTGCATCATGTCACATGCAGCTCTGTCCTCACTGACACACTGCTCATCTCCTGATATACTCTGTGCTGCTGGGAGACCCTGCTCCTTTCACTGTATAACTCTCAGTCTGTGGCTTACTGCTGCCTCCATTCCCTTCCTCACATCATGTCACATGCATCTCTGTCCTCACCATCACACTGCTCATCTCCTGATATACTCTGTGCTGCTGGGAGACCCTGCTCCTTTCATTGTATAACTCTCAGTCTGTGGCTTCCTGCTGCCTCTATTCCTGTCCTCACATCATGTCACTGCCCCTGTCACATGCAGCTCTGTCCTCACTAACACATCACTCATCTCTTGATATACTCTGTAGTGCTGGGGACCCTGCTACTTGTACTATATAACTCCCAGGGCTATATTTACTTAAGGTAGATTATTATCAATTTTAAATTACTGAAAATGGATTCTAAATCGATATTGAGGCTATAACATACATGTACTAACAGATTAATTTTTATATTACTTTTTAAATGTTAGTATATATGTGTTGTAGCCCCAGAAACACAACATCGATTTAGATCGATTTTCAACAATTTCAGATCGATAAAAATAAAACAAAAATAAATAAATACAGAAAAAAAACATTTAGTAAATAATATACCCATCATTCTGTGCCATCCTGCTGCCTCCATTGCCCTCCTCACATCATTTCACTGTCCCTGTACTCAGGGTCATACTCACAAGAGTGGAAAGGTCACTGAACTAAGACTGTCCACTTGTATGCTTAGATACACTGTGCTGCTGTGAGCATTCTAATTGGCTCATCCCGCACATTTTAAGACTAAGTACATTCAGATCAGCTGGAGATGAAAATGGATGACAGAAGTTGTTCTTACTCTGATCCAACACACCTTCAAAACTCCATACAGTGTTTGTATAGCAAGCCTGACTCTTCTTTGGATAATTACATTTGTAGTTAAGTGCAAGTAATAGGCAGGGATTGGGTTACCAAAATGTACACACAGAATGACCAGCCCCAAAATGACATTAGATAGATTATTATTACAGCCGTTGTAAAACAAAAATATGGTAACGTTTTGGGCAAATTGCCATATTATCACAGGACAGTTCAGTGAAAACCGCATTGATTCAGGGCAGTCAGCGCAGTAGTAGACAGGCAGTAGACAGGATGGGGAGCGATTTTTATATTATAACCTTTCACATATCCAAATATTTTCAGGCTTCAACACAGGCCTCACAATTTATATATTTCCATCCATACGTCCATTCACAGGTATGTTACATTTTATAGTCTATACTAACACCCTTCTCTTTTTCAGCTTCCCTATAAAAGGACAGAGTTTGGTCTTGAATATGACATTCTAAAGGAACAACTATAAATGTGTTAATCATGTCTAGTTTCAGGTTTTACGATTTAACTTTGGTCAGACGGATAAACCGGAGGCAGAAAACTCACACGGTCATGAATCTGATGGAATTTTTTTTTTTTACTTTAAAAAGGGAGTTATTGTTTTATGAAGGGATCTGTCATTCGGGACCATAGGAACGACCTACATCCATCTCTTTACTATTGCCATTTATTTAAAGGGACACATAGCTATAAATAGGTTATGCACAGGTAAGAAAATTCTAAATTATTTTGTATTTAACCCCCCCACCCCACCCCCCAAAAAAAAAAGCCACAATCCTACATACTAAAGAAAAGTCTTATTTAAAAAATAAAATCAAACCTACTACTACTACTACTACTACTACATGGGTGGAGGCAGGACCACATGTCTGGAAAGAACTATGGTGGTGCTTCAATAGTTTAACTACTCTATGTAGGACATATACGAAGCGTCAAGATCAGCGACTCTGTAGTGTATACAGAAAGACAGTCTACAAACTATTCGCCATGAAACAAGTATGTTGAATAGTGTACTCAGTATCCTTGAGAGTAGTTTCCAATCTTTCTCTTTCTACTATATTGCGTGCAGAGCATAAGGGGAAGAATAAGGTAGACCCAACTCCCTCTTGTTTTTTCCCTTTACACCATCCTTACTTTCAGTACTGCTTTGTCTTCTACTCCCCTCCAGTGACACTGTCCACTTGCTTATATGGTGGGTATAGGATCATTGAGCGCTGATGTGCCCTCCCACTGCCTGCTGATAACAGGAAGTTGCCCTTCCCCCTGTACCTGTCACTCCTTCCCTAAGATTGTCCTGCAAGGTTTGCATTTATGCTTTGTGGTGTGCTTTGGTTTTATAAAGCTTACCATACTTATTTTTAGGTTTCCTCTTGTACGGGTTGTGTACACCTAGTGGTGCCTAATAAATACAGAGCTAATGGGTCTAGCTTCAGGCTTCAATTTCCAGTGGTGAAAATAGGAGTTACTACGAATTTTTGATATTAAGGTTTGTGTCTAGTTGTGAAGAATACAGCATGGGTCACGCAAATATAGTCTTATAACATGGACGTCAACCTTTATATGGAATACATAATAACTCTAGACATACTTCAGCTTTAGATATAGGTTAAACGTTAAACCTACAGACCATCAAGCAGATTTGATCAGCCAATTTGGTCATTACTGACCAAAAAAATAAATAAAAATGTGTTTTGGTCTAAAACGGTTGTTCTTCCTTTTGAAGAACACAATTCGGGATTGACTGGAATTTGATTGGGAAATATGGTTATTTTATGACAGCAAACCACAAGTGGGTATGGTTATCAACCAAGTACCTAGGCTCTTCTTCAACCTGTAATTTAGCCCAATCATTAAATGGTTCGGACAAACTGGATATAGCAAATAGGTTACGCCATAAAACAAAAAATAAACAATACAACACAAGAATTATATGCCATATCGCCCATTGAATCAGCAGGAATGCATGTTGGGATAATATAATAATAGACGTCACATCTTTGGCTTAATAGCCTGGACTTTTAGTGTATCCTCAGTTGACCAGTTTGAAGTTCCTTCCTTTATTTGGACTTTAGACCAGAAGAGGAGTGGTTTGGATTGTGATAATGTTCTTTCAGCAGCATTCTTCTAAGTGAAGCTCTGCATTATAGAGTGGACAGAAGAATATCTATTGAGGCAGTGGGGAAGAGGGGCTGGATGGTGATGCTTCTTTTTTTTTCCGAGAGGGGCTGGTGGCAAGGATTTATTGTAAAGTTAAAAGATGCTGCAGTGAACAATATATTTAAATGGTACATGGCAACGGGGTAGATGTACTAAGCCTTGAAGAGAGATAAAGTACCAACCAACCAGCTCCTCTCACTTTTCATTCACAGCCTGTAACATGGCAGTTAGGAGCTGATTGGCTGGTACTTTATCTTTCTAACCGTTATCACTCTCCAAGGCTTTAGTACATCTCCCCCAATGTTCTCCAGATAGCTAAAATACATAAACTAAAAACATGCATATTAATAGTACACAAAGGAGAAGAAAAAAAAAATCCTAAAAATTCTTGTTCTACCCACCATAGGAGAGGTAGTAGTAATAAGAAGAAGATTGCTGGTTGTCTGACTTCCTATACCCAAGATATGTTTTGAATTTAAATAAAATTAGAAAAAAAAGGTAAATGGTGCTCTCTGTGCCTGTCTCCTGTACCAGAGGATCACATATGCGCATCCCCTAGTGTTCATCCCCTAGTGCCAGTATCTCTGGGAGGCAGAGCTTAGCGCATGTCCGTTCCTCCATCTTAGTGACAGTGAGAGTGTGTGCGAGCGGAGAACGGGAGCGGAGCTCAGTGTACGGAGAGAGAGAGAAACAAACACATCCTGCACGTACTGCGCTGCCAGTGATATTGAAGGACCGGACAGTGTATTCCCTTCCCAGTGGGAGTCAGACTGCATGGCCGTGCGCTCCTCCATCCCTTGCCACCGGAGACAACCCCTGCTGACATACCGCAGCCACATCCTATACTGATAAGTACTGCTACAAGCACTGTGTTACCCTGTATACTATAAAGGGACAATTACGCAGTATAACAGTACAATTCAAGTCACTTGTGTGTATTCCAAAATAAACCTGCATTGTTGTTTAACTCACTAGTGTGTGGACTAACATCACTATACCAAGCACTGTAATACTCTGCCAACAAAAAAAAACCCTGATCTATTTCTGCTCCTGTAAAGTGTAACTTGTAAAATAATGAATATTGACCTACTTTGTTACACCGAGAGATCAGGTGCGTGTTACCAGTCACCTAACATGATTACATTGGGTTCCTATAAATCCTGTAATTAGGTTTCTGTTTTCTTTACGAATTGAGTGTAAAACTTGCCAGATCTCAGGCGTGAACTAAATCTATGCATTCTCTCTGGTTGCATTACTTAAGTATATTCCAAGCGTAAACTCAACTTTTTTTTTAATTATTATTATTTTCTACGGCAATAATTAAGGACACAGTCTAGCCAAGATATTCTGGGACCCCCTTCCCAGGACGTTAATGTTGATACTTTTCTCTTTTAAATTTAAATCACTGTTTAATGACTCATTATATGTTTTCAAAAATATCAAAGTGAGTTTTTACATCCGAAACAGAAATAAAACAGACCCAGCGTATTTGAGTTCCCAGCAAAATGTAGATCGGGAAAAAAAAAAAAAAGTTACATGTACAAATGAAATATTTCATTTTGTATTATTGATTCTTTTTTTTTTTTTTTTCGTTCCAGAGAAAATTAAATATAGGTTTCTTTTGCATTTGACCTTAATCACAATGAAACATTGTGCTTGGTGGGCTTGCAAAGGCAGTCCCAGGGGATGCTAAACACAACTTGGCTCAATAATAATAGACCTCTAAAACTTGCTACAACCATCAGTCTCCTTCCCATTTCTCTTTGAACTGGCTTGGTCTGCAAAAACTGGGAAGCAATTTAAAACTACTGGTAATCGGAGAGAGAGAGAGAGAGAGAGAGAGAGAGAGAGAGAGAGAGAGAGAGAGAGAGAGAGAGAGAGAGAGAGAGAGAGAGACAAGAAAATTCCCTTATCAAGGCTGCAAGCAGAGACAACCCAGGTGGTATGGACATAAAACACGAAGTAGCTACACTAAACCACTATTTTCAATTAGAGTTTGGTTACTCTAAAATGGCTGGTTTACAAGTCAGACTAACCTCAAATTTTGAAGCTTTCCCATATTGTTTATTTAATGAAGCTCTGAAAAGATATATTTATATATTGGAAAATATGATGCATTGAAAGTTCTGCAAATTATTTTACAGTGACAGCTGCAAACAACAGTTTAAACAGCCCATTAGGAGCACCCCCATTGTTCTTTCTGCATTTCAAGGCAAGCCTTTCTTTGTGAATGCCTCCAACCAAGTCCAGGGTAAGGTTTCTCGACACCCTTAGACTTATCTTTAATTTTGTGATAAGCAGACACGGGGCTGCCCCCACAGATCCTGGCACCTTAGGCAGCTGCCTAACTGCAAAGCCAGCCCTGCCTCCAACTCTGATAAGTAAAAATACCACACACACCATTATCTTTCCCAGGTAAAGGTAGACATTTGTTGAGAAGGAAGGTGTGTTGGAAGGGGGGGCAACAAATTTAAACCTAGAGGACCACTCTTCCCTTTTGCATGTAAACCAACCACTGTTATAACACTTAGATTAGTGCTTACAGCAAGGCTTTGCAGCGCCTGGAATTCGGAGGATAGGGGGCATGGCACAGTGGGAACATGGCCCCTTGCCCCCACTCATTCATTGGTGAGCAGCAGTGAACGAGACATAAATACCAACTTTCATTCCCTTAGTAGGATAAAGCTATTCTGATCCGAGAGTCGGGAGATAGCCCTCAAATCAGGACTGTCTGACCTAAATCTGAGAGTGGGAAGTGGGCTAGTGTCCATTTAAAGATGCTACCCCTTAGTAAAACCAGATGAGACATGTGGTCATTATTCCTTGGTCAATTCACAGTTGCAGGACAAACATTTCAGTTGCACATGGGGGAAAGAGTCAAAGGTTTATCACCAGCAGCAATAATCAGACCTACAGTATTTTCTACATACAGCTAGCTCACACATGACCTTTTTGTTTATAATTGAATCTTCAATGGCATCTACCACTGATAAACCTGGTCAATCCTGTAATCTAATGGGTTTTGACTGATTTGGAGGCTTCGAATTTGAGAAGCGAAACACATTGACCTCATTCATGTAGGGATGAGCAAACCGGCAGCAGTTCGTTTATGAACATTGTTCAGGTATTTTGAGAACCAAGGACGCAGATAATCCTAGATTACAGAATTGGTGCCACTTCATATAGACTATTTGGAAGGACTTTTGTCACTACCTGTTCTAATAGATCATTTTCTGTTACTTGTTCCAAATGGGATAGTGTGACTTCACAACATTATTATTGGGCAATATCTAAAACTTACAACAAATACAAGCTTAGCCTATGAATGAGCTCAGACGCTGGAAGCAAGAGTTGGTTGTACAAAACTGAAAATGATTAGCTCATCTTTGGTTTCATGTATGGGGCAAAGGATTCAGAGCTGGCCTGGACAATCTATGTGCAAGGAGACTGGCAGAGCATATATAGTTCATAACAGCTGGAGCCACCACGTCTAACACATACAGCTTGCCAGTGGTCCCAAAATGGGTGCAGTGACGCACTGGCAGATGTGCCACAGGTTGGTGGTCCAGGACCAAATCAAAATATTTATGGTCAATGTGATGGGAAAAACCAGTGCTGGTGGCTGCCAATAAGAAAGTAGGTGGACAAACAGAAGCACAGCCGTGTCCACCACCACATAACTGAACCTAAGGATAATGTATAAGCTCAATTTACTTAATGTAAAAAATGTTGTTGAATTTCTCAATAAGAAACTGATGGCCTAGTGGTGCAGTGAAAAAAATGCTGATACCCTAGGGCATCATGATACAAGAAAGTTTGGAAACTACTGCACTAATTCATTTGGTCAAGCTATAGGTAGTTTTTAGGGAGGAGTTCCCATTGACCAGACGGGAGTTCCCAGCCTACTTTATTTCACAGCTGGGGAAACACACATTGTAGTACTGTGCAATGATCTTGGAAGGAGATAAAATCTGCCAGGATTGCAAGGAAAAGTGGTTATCAGATAATAGTTTTGTTGCCAATTGAGGTTGCCCAATATGGTGCTATAGAAGAATATATTTTGACCCATTTCCTGTGACTTTCCTGCTATTCTCAGTTACATTAAATTATAGAGCAAACTTGCACTAAGTTATGAAATCTACCACATGATAGCATATAAGGGAAGCTGCATAGAAATATAGAACACATGGACCATTCTATCCGAGTTGGTGGTGGCAAATAGGCAAGTACCAATAAAAGGAATGAAGAACATTATTGGGCTTATAAGCATCTGACAGTGAGGCAAAGTTACTCAGTTGACTAGGTATTTGTGCTCTCTTCGATTATCGGATACCTGCCAACAGCTCTGGGTAAGGGGTGTGACTGGTTTGTAAATAGGTAGGACTTGGCGCAAGATCAATGACATAAGGGCAAATGCAATAGTCTGCCGGTTGCATGGGCAAGATTTTACCCCATAGTCTTTTGTATCCTGATATTGTAATTAAGTATGGTGGAAGGTGTTTTGTTGCATTTACCAATGCCGTGATGACATTTATAGGAGGACAATGGCCCTCATTCCAAGTTGATCGCTCGCTAGCTACTTTTAGCAGCCGTGCAATCTCATAGTCGCCACCCACGGCGGAGTGTATTTTCGCTTTGCAAGTGTGAGAACGGATTTACAGCTGAGCTCTGCAAAAACAGTTTGTGCAGTTTCTGAGTAGGTCTGGATGTACTCAGCTGATGCGATCACTTCAGCCTGTTAGTGTCCGGAATTGCCGTCAGACACCCGCTCTGCAAACGCCTGGACATGCCTGCGTTTCTCCAACCACTCCCGGAAAACTATCAGTTGACACCCAGAAACGCCTTCTTCATGTCAATCTCCTTGTGAATGCCCGTGCGAATGGAATCGTCGTAGAAACCATCGCTGGGTAACGAACCGCTGTGTACTCGTACGACGCGCCTGTGCATTGCGGTGCACACACAAGCGCAGATTAGCCCCGTTCTGCCATGATCGCTGTGCTGCGAAAATCCATGGCAAGCGATCAACTCGGAATGACCACCAATGTACGATGTCCTCCACAGTAAGTAGCACCTCTACTCCTACAGCCAGAGCTAAAATCAAGTCAAATAATTACATTTAAAAAAAAATAAAAAATAAAATATATAATGTTTGTGTGTGTGTGTGTGTGTGTGTGTGTGTGTGTGTGTGTGTGTGTGTGTGTATGTGTACACACACATACACATTATTATGGGATCCGGACTGAAAGTCGACAGTAACTAGGTCGACAATGTCTAGGTCGACCACCATTGGTCGACAGTAACTAGGTCGACATGGTGTCTAGGTCGACATGTTCTAGGTCGACAGGTCAAAAGGTCGACATGAGTTTTTCACAATTTTTTTCTTTTTTTGAACCTTTTCATACTTAACGATCCACGTGGACTACGATTGGAACGGTAATCTGTGCCGAGCGAAGCGAAGGCACCATGCCCGAAGCATGGCGAGCGAAGCGAGCCATGCGAGGGGACGCGGTGCACTAATTGGGGTTCCCGGTCACTCTACGAAGAAAACGACACCAAAATAACATTAAAAACTCATGTTGACCTTTTGACCTGTCGACCTAGAACACGTCGACCTAAAGACCCTGTCGACCTAGTTACTGTCGACCAATAGTGGTCGACCTAGACATTGTCGACTTTCAATACCACACCCCATTATATATATATATATATATATATATATATATATATATATATATATATATATATATATATATATATATATATATATATTTTGAAGAAAACTGTTTGCAGCTTCTCGAGGACATATAAAATAATTGGCAAAACCTAGAACATCCTGCAGCTACTGCAATCCTGCTGCTATAGTTATAGACTTACTGTATTGTAGGCTTTCCAGGAGTCTAACCTTGAGGGGTGCTCGGTCCAAGGTCATCGGTCAGCTCTTAAAGGGAAACTCTTACAGGAAATCTACAGATGGAGATAACTATGTAAGAACTAGTTGTTCCCACTGACACCATAGTAGCCTGCAGAAGGAACACACGTGTGATGGACAGAAACAGGGAGTAATTTAGTGGACACTTTGTCTGAACAAAAGGTGAACAGACCACATCAAACCACATAGCCCCCCCTCCCCACCACACACCCCCCCGAGACCCCTCCTGACACCATTTGTACCCCATCACTCAGTAGGTTTGTCTAGAGGCAAAACCGAGGCCTGAATACTCCATTTAGAAAAGCACTCTCTCCACATGTTATTGCAATTTAATATTTTCACACACAGATGCACCATTATCTGGGAACTTGACACTTCGAGGATAATTATATAATATTTAAAGAGCTTCTTATTTTTAAATGAGAGCATTGAGGCACATGAATGGGATGAATGCTGCTGGATTTCTGCATTTTCTGCATATATATGTTTACATGTCACCAAAAGGATTAACAATGGGGGTTTTCCTGTGTAATAATAGGAGGAATCATTTACATCCAGTTCCTAGATGGGTCACTTAAGTAAAGTTTTTAAATACTGAAGATTCATAATATTAACACTTTCTACTGTATTAATTAATTGTTACCATTATAATGACCTGATGCTAAAGCTTGTGGCCCCTGCTTACAGTTATTTAGTGCTTTTATGATACACAAAAGAACAGCTTAAATGACTGCAATGGTGTCAATACTATTTTATTATTATAATTATCCTTTATTTATATGGCGCCACAAGGGTTCCGCAGCGCCCAATTACAGAGTACATAAACAAATAATCAAAACAGGAAAACAGCAACTTACAGTTGAAGACAATATAGGACAAGAACAGAATAAATAAACATAGTTACATCAGCAGATGACACTGGAATAAGTATCAGGTGGCAGAAGACTGCTGGAGTTGATGCAGTTGAAGATTATTAAAGTAAGAGAAAGGATAAGCACACGAGGGAAGAGGGCCCTGCTCGTGAGAGCTTACATTCTAAAGGGGAGGGGTAGACAGACAAAGGTGACACAGACGGGGTACATAGAGAGCATGGAACAGAGGGTTAGGATGAGATTTGGCTGGGTTTGGTGAAGAAGTGGGTCTTGAGAGCCCGTTTGAAGTTTTGTAGAGAGGTGGAGAGTCTGAGGGGGAGAGGTAGGGAATTCCAGAGAATTGGAGCAGCACATGAAAAATCTTGGAGGTAGGAGTGGGAGGAAGTAATCAGTAGGCAGGAGAGTCGGCGTGCATTAACAGAGCGAAGAGGATGGGTGGGAGTGTAAAGGGAGATAAGGTCAGAGATGTAGATGGGAGAGGAGTGGGTGAGGGCTTTGTAAGCGAGTGTGAGAAGCTTGAAATGGATTCTGAAAGGGAAGGGAAGCCAGTGAAGGTCTTGTAGGAGAGGAGAGGTGGACGTAGTGCGTTTGGTGAGGAAAATGAGCCAGGTAGCAGCATTGAGGATAGATTGGAGTGGAGAGAGGTAATTGACAGGGAGGCCAGTTAGGAGGAGATTACAGTAGTCCAGTCTGGAGATGACCAGTGAGTGGATAAGAGTCTTAGTAGCATCCTGGGTCAGAAAGGATCTGATCCTGGAAATATTTTTTAGATGAAAACAGCAGGTATGTGAGAGGTGTTGAATGTGTGGTTTGAAGCAGAGTACTACCAACACTTCTCAGTTGGTGCCATTCACTTCCCTCAGGAGGTTACTGTAGTGAGGGCACCTGGGGCAGCAAGTTTTGGAATGCAGAAAAATAAAATGAATACATTTACACAACCGAATGCTGTTATCTACCACCAAACCAGAATTCAGTAATTATAGAAAGCACTTAGTACACTGCCAGAAATGGGGATGATTTGGAGCTACAGTCACACATCCAAATGTGTTTAACACTATGGCCTGAAAAGAATCAACATTTAGACAAATTTCAAATTATTATGTAGGAATTTGGCAACACCACAAATTTTGGGATGTGTTAAACAATGGTCTTGGGTGTTAGCAGAAACACATATATGTACTAGTTCCCAGCCCGTAAACATGACGGAACACCATGACAGTATTATCAGTGTTGGCGGCTTTGCATGCCTGAATGGAGCAACACTTTAATTGCTTCATCAGGGGCGCCACCGGTGTGCAAAACACTTGAATACCCACATAGAGTAGAGGACCAACGTTAGCCTTTTATTCTATAGGAATAGATGTACTTGGAATGTCCTATAGTCACACCTCCAGTATTACTACAAGAAACTACAAGAATTTTTTTATTAGTGTCACTTGTAACTTTATACTACATGCATAGAGGGATTGACTATGGATGTGATGAGGCCAGCCTCCATGAAGTCATCCATTGGTGAAACACATTGGGAGTGGGGAGGAGGCTTGAAACGCAGAAGCAAAGAGATCAAGGTTTGGTGTGGTGTGACGAATCCCAAAAGTAGTGCGCGCTGAAGAGATGATACAGAACCACCAAGACTTACAGGCTCAGTGAAATTTTTTTAATGAGGCCTTCTCCCATGAAGTAATATATTGAGAAAACGGATTGGGTGTAAGAAGAAAGCTAAAGAAGCAGCAGCAAAATGATCAAGGCTTAGAGTGGTACACAGACTCCCAGAAGTAATGTGCACTGGAGAGCTGATGGGACTAAAGCCACCAAGACCTACAGGCTTAGTGACACTTTTAAAGAGGCCTAGCCCTATGAAGTAATATATTGAAGAAACGCATTTGGTGTGAGATGGAAGCTTAAGACGGAGCGGCAAAGAGATCAAGGATTGGTGTGGTGCAACTACTCCCAGAAGTAGTGTGCACTGGAGAGCTGATGGGACCAAAGCCACCAAGACCTAAAAGCTTAGAGACATGCTTTTGATTTTTGATGATTGAACACTTTTTAATCCCATTTCAGTGAGAAAATTATCAACATACTTCATCCAAATACCCCTCTCTCTTTTATTGTTTACAGATCTGTACCCTGCACTCAGGGCCACGCCAAAGCTACCATTTTACTGCTTAACTTCATCAAAGGAGACAAATTTAAATTCTGAAGAATGAAAGCTTCTGATAGACCCTAAATGCTCAATTAAATGGTCCATGGACAACAACTGGTCTGGCTCTGGACAGAAAGAAACAGGAGCATCAGATTTGAAGCGGAAAAAAAATATTGCATTAAAATTTTACTAGGGTAAATAAGGAACATCCCTTCACATCCAGTAAAGCTTCTGGATAGCCCATACTCCAGGGGGTAGATTTACTAGAGCTTCTGAAACAGGCAAATGGGGGAGTTGCTCAAAGCAAATTATGTCTCTAATTTTCTAGAATGGAATATAGAAATTATTTGTTGCTATGTGCAACTCCAACTGTTTTAGAAGCTTAAGTAAATCTACCTCCAGGTGCCATGAATAAAGCCATCTCCTACATGTTCTGTACTTGCCGTCTGTGGCACTTGGAGATGGTCAGCAGAACTTGAATATAAGGTCCAGGCGCTGAGCCCTGGAGGAATTGGGGTTTGTAGGAGGAAGTGGGGACATTTAAACAACTTGCATATATAATATGTGAGTTTTCTTGTGAAACATATTCTGTTCATGATTGACCACATGCTCTCAACTTGCATTTGTACGTAAACATATATGATTACCATGTCTATAACCCAACAATAACATTTAAAGAGCAACTTCTAAAACAGTGTCCAAAGTGGTAGCTAGATCAGCTTCAAGCTCAAAATAATAACAAACAAACCAAAATGTAATACTTTGACTTTCAAACCAAATGTGTCTATACGACCTTAGCTTTAAAAACAAAACATAAATAAAACAAAAAACAAAACACATTTAAATAATGCTCCATACTAGAAGACCCACCAGAAAACACATGGCCAGTATGATCTGGATGACTTTTATTCCTGCCCTGGGGCTTAGACTCTGCTAGAATATAAATGGGTGCTGTTAATATTTTACTGGTGCTAAAGGTTTTTTTTTCTTTTTTTTTCTTGAAATGTCTGCAGGGCAGTTCACCTTAGATTCATTACTTGGGTGGTGTTTGACCATTTTATGAAATGTTCTTAAGGCCCATTGAGTAATTTATTTATTTATTTTTAATAAGAATGTAGAGGGTCCTAAGCGTTTCAGCTTTGGTGGCTTTATTCCTGGGTATAGAGAGAGTGTCCCTCCTCGCACCTTGTACAAATCCCATTAATGATAATTGGAGGCTACAAGAAGAGTGCTGTAGGCGCTCTCTTTAGAATTTAGAATTAGCCTTGTGACACTTAATATCAAAATGATTTGCTTCAAATAACATTGTGCGAACTGGGTTAAACTGATTTTGAACATTTTTCCAGTAGGCTGCATTGTAGTTAATGAAATTAAACATACCATTCATAGCAGTCTCTGGGGGAATAATGAACTGGAACCCATGGTTAGTTTATGTTTTAATTTTTATTAAAATAAATAGCTGACAGCAAGAGGAGTTAATTGCACACAGAACTGGGTGGATTCAAAGATATAAGTAAACCAATTTTCACAGACAAGATGGACCTACTATATACATACACAAAGACACATACTTGTACATATACACACTTTTCTTTGTCCACTTATATCCTTTTCAGGCTACATATGAATCAACAAATTTATCTAGTCAGTGACGACTAAATTGGTGTGAATAACTTGGACTAAAAGAGATGTTTCTGGGAAACTTCATCAAGTTGACGCCAAGAGGCATAAAAAAAAGAAGAAAAAAAAGAGAAAAGTTGGAAGAACAGGATGAGGCTATTCTCAAGTGTTGAGATATTTACATAATACATAAGGTTTTAAGAATGTACAAATTCAGTGATTTAGGGTTCAAATGCATTAAACTTTATGGTACATTTAAAAGAAAAAAAACAACAACGGTGTTAAGCAAAAAAGAACAAAAAATAAATTTCATAAACTACCAAAAAGAAGGGTTAATTAAAAAAAAAAAGAAAAAGAAAAAAAGAGTTGAAAGACAAATATGTTTCAAAAGGTACTATACAGTTACTGGCACTTACAAAAAGAAAAAAATACTCAAAAAGTGGTACAAATGTAATCAATCAGAAATGATGCTGCAAATAAATTTTCTTTATAATAATGACAAATAGACAGATATTGCAGTATGGGACTATAATTCCCAGTAGTAATCAGCTCAACGTCATTAGTTAACGGAAGGAGCCAACCACAGTTAACTACTATAGCTGTTGGTCAATTTACCGCGGGGTATTAAGGGGGTCTATTTACTAAGCCTTGAATGGAGATAACGTGGATTGAGATAAAGTACCAGCCAATCAGCTCCTAACTGCCATGTTACAGGCTGGGTTTAAAAAATGACAGTTAGGAGTTGGTTGGCTGGTACTTAATCTCCAGAGTTAATACATAGACCCCTTAGTTACTACTAGGCCTTGAAGAAAGCTAAAGTTGAGAGAGATAATCTACCAAGCAACAGTCTTTTTTTTTTTTTTTTAAAGAGTCTGTAACTTGGCAGTTAGGAGCTGATTGGCTGGTACTTCATCTCCGTCCACTTAGTACATCTACCCCTAAATCTTTTTTAGATAACTTATATCTCTCCCGAAAATTCAATAACATAATTATATCTTAACGCATTTCAGAAACCACTTATCAACTTCATCAGAAAACATGCTGCATTTGATTAATTGAAAGATTCTTTTGACATCCTTAGAGACACTAGAAGTTAAGATTTCTTCCTCTAATTTGTTTAGTCATGCGATGAAGCTCCTTGTGAAGTATTTCAAATTTATTCAAGTAGGAGTACTTCTTAGAGGCGTAGATTACGCTTTCCCAGTTTCTCCGCACTAACAGGCCACAAGCTGGAGTTTTCCAGGTGCTTGTGTACCCATGTAGCAAGACTGAACATTGGTTATTTTGCCCACCACAAACAAAGAGGGGCCATAGTGGACCTTGTGTATCTAGCTCGATTTTATAGACAAGTTCTGGCAATTTGATATTTCACATACCATATACAGGAGTTTGGGACACTATGGATTGAGCTTATTAGGTGTGAACTGAAGTAGACAGAAAATCTATATATATGATCTATGTGGCCATCACCAATGGTCTGCAATATAAGCTCCAACTTGAAGACACAGTATACTTGTATTATGGAGTCCATCAGATCAACTACTAATTCCTCATTTATATAACTTCATTATTTTCACAGTGGCATAGCTCTACACACCTGAGTCCTAGAGCAAGGTCTGAGGGATCTATTTATGAAACAGTGATAAACCCTTTCTCTGGCTTTCTTGCTGGAGAAAGTGGTTATCATCAGTTCTTCGTATTTTTTATGGTGGCAGATACTGTGGAGAAATCCCTGGTTTCTCTTATGACTCCTCTTTTTTCAATGGTTACTAACTACATCCTGACAGTTTGCACTCTATGGTATCCATTCTATTTATTATGCAGCTAGGTACAGTATCACCATCTTGTGCGCACAATGCCTGATCTCCACGCCAATAGCATTAGGGGGGTATCCAATTAGCCACAGTTAATTAGTTGAACCGCAGTTAATTACCACAGCTAATTGTCTCGCTGGGGGTGATCCAATTAGCCCTGATAAGCCAGCGCAAGACGCAGCTTCCAAATGCCCAGAAACAGCCCCGTTTTCATGCGGTTTCACTGAACCTTTGTGTTTTCCAGAGACCATGTATTTTTTTCAGGTGACCAAATTAAATAGCCTGTTAAAAAAAAAAAAAAAAAAATACGGGTGAAACGTTGGGAAAAATTATCTTCACCTGTAATTGGATACCCCCTAAGGCTGTCAGTGAGGGAGTGAAAACCAACAGGGGGAAATGTATCAAATCTTGGAGCGTGATAAAGTGGAGATGTTGTTCCTGATTGGTTGGTACTTTATCTCTCTCCAAGCTATGAGAATTCTCTTCATACAGTATGTATTACTGTGAAATGCAGCCTTACATAATGGTGCCTAACACAGGTACATATTAAATATACCTCTGAGTGATTCACTCACTGTCTGCATTCCCTCCTCCATGCAAAATCATTTTGCCAAGGAGGTCTGGAGCTGAAGGAGTGTTAGCTCTATAGACCTGTTTGTTAGAGCTTGCAGCAATGGTCCCAGGATTATATTTGCATGTGGCATTCCAAGCCTGGGGTGCAGATAGGACAGCTGTGAAAGCCACTTAATGTAAAGCTGCTGATCGAAATTGAAATGGTTAAATGTTTCACGGTTCTAATACCATGACAGTGATTCACATAGTATGTAACTGATATCAACCCCAAAGCAAGCTATTGTCCTCTGTTATCTGTCATAGAGTTAAGGAAGCTAAAAGCAGTAAGATTTTTATTATTTTGATCAATCAATGTATTATAGGGAAATTCAATTGCATGTGAAGGGGACAAATTGCCATTGCTGCGGTGTTTAAACACTGGCAACGGCACCGTATCCTTTGCCTGCCCGGCTGAAACCCAAGTTCACTTAAAAATGCTCATTATCCAATGGGGTAGTGAACAATTGAGCAAGATCAGGCTGCCATAAAGTACAACAGCTGCCGCGCCCGCACTGATTTAGGTGGGCAAATGATTTCACCTATAATTGAATTTCCCCCTATGGGGTATATTCAATTAAGGTCGAAACTGCCGTCTTGTCGAAAAGACGTCAGTTTTCGACTTTTTCAGGTCGGAAAGGGGTTCCGACCTATTCAGTTCCGAGCATTTTTATTCGACAAGTTGGGGAATTCGACTTGGTGAATAGTACGTGAATTGACGGTATAGCTGCTGATTCGTGTACTTCTGAGGGACACGGGGCCAAATTCGACAGGTTTTGGCCCCGTTTCCGACCATCTCAGTTCGACTTAAAAGAAAGTCGAACTGATATGAGGGACCTGAGATAAGGAGAGGGGGAGAGCCGCGGTCAGACGGGGGAGAGCCGCGGGCAAACGGGCCAGCAGCGCTACAGCACAGCGCTGCAGGAGGATGTCATAGCCGCCGCTCATGGCAGAGTCCACCTGGCTCCAGCAAGTGAGGTCCCGCTTGGTGGAGCCGGGTGGACGCTGCCGTGAGGTCTGGCGGCTGTGCCACATCCTCCTGCAGCGCTTCTGTCCCCCATCTGCCTGCGGCTCTCCCCCCTCTCCGGTCCCTCATCTCAATTCGACTTTTTTAAAGTCGAATTGAGATGGGCATTGAATAGCCCTTGTCGGATCCATTCCGACAAATGCATGTCGGAATGGATCTGACCTCAATTGAATATACCCTATTCATGATATATATTTATTAATTACATACATACACACACACAAAACAGCAGGTGGAACTCTTCGATGTGACCACTGTGACACCTGAATAACTAACAACAGCAATTTTTGCATCTGTGTGTATGGCCAAATAATTAACTTCTTTATTGTAAGTTCAGTGTTCCTTTAAGTAAATATTGGCACTAGCACTGGTTGGATTGGCTGATTTGGCTATAATGATTACATCTTTCTTGTGACTCAAAGTGAAAAAGAGAGAAAGAGCAGCAATTCAATACAGTGCGCTCGCCACTCTCCCTAAATATCATATAAATCACTTCTGTAATATAATGCTTATTGGGCATGTTTATATAAACAAAGCTCTGCCAAGCAATATAAACTATCTTAATATGCAATACGCTACAACACGTACATGGGTATATTATGTCTATCTATATACATACATAGCGATTAGCCATACCGTTAAAACCACGATAGGTAAAGTGAATAACATGGATTACGTTGTACAATGGCCCCTGGCAAGGGGTGGGATATATTATGCAGCTAGTGATTAGTCAGTTCTTAAAGTTGATGTGTTGGAAGCAAGAAAAATGGGCAAGTGTAAGAATCTGAAAGACTTTAACAAGGGCCAAATAGATGACTATATCAGAGCATCTCCCAAAAGGCAGGACCTGTGGGGTGATCCCGGTATGCAGCAGTCAGGTGAGGCAGATGCGGAAGATCCTCTGCTGTCCAGAGTTTTTACTATAAAAATATGAAAAATACAAAGAAGATGTTATAAATATCTCCTTTGTATTACTTCAATTATAGTCAAACCTCTGGCATATACTATAGTACGACGAGTGAGGCAGTGTCTCACCTGCCTACCTTGTCCGCACATCTCTGATCAAAACGCACCAAATTACCAGCAGTATATACTGCTGCCCCTGTGCGTAATGCCCACATGTATACACTGCTGCCCCTGTGCGTAATGCCCACATGTATACACTGCTGCCCCTGTGCGTAATGCCCACATGTATACACTGCTGCCCCTGTGCGTAATGCCCACATGTATACACTGCTGCCCCTGTGCGTAATGCCCACATGTATACACTGCTGCCCCTGTGCATAATGCCCACATGTATACACTGCTGGCCCTGTGCGTAATGCCCACATGTATACACTGCTGCCCCTGTGCGTAATGCCCACATGTATACACTGCTGCCCCTGTGCGTAATGCCCACATGTATACACTGCTGCCCCTGTGCGTAATGCCCACATGTATACACTGCTGGCCCTGTGCGTAATGCCCACATGTATACACTGCTGCCCCTGTGCGTAATGCCCACATGTATATACTGCTGCCCCTGTGCATAATGCCACATGTATATACGGGTGTAGTACAGCTGACCGCTGGTCAGCTTACCGACGCCGGGATCCCGGCGGGGAGGGGCGAGTGCAGCAAGCCCCTTACGGGCTCGCTACGCTCGCCACGCCACAGGTTCTATTCCCGCTCTATGGGTGTCGTGGAGACCCACGAGTGGAAATAGTCCCTGTTGGTCGGCATGCCGACCATCGGGACAGTGACCCGTTGGGCTGGTGGAGGCGGTCATGTGACTGTCGGTCAGCTGACCGGCGGTCACATGAATACCACCCGTATATACTGCTGCACCTGTGTATAATGCCCACATGTATATACTGCTGCCCCTGTGTATAATGGCCACATGTATATACTGCTGCCCCTGTGTATAATGGCCACATGTATATACTGCTGCCCCTGTGTATAATGCCCACATGTATATACTGCTGCCCCTGTGTATAATGCCCACATGTATATACTGCTGCCCCTGTGTATAATGGCCACATGTATATACTGCTGCCCCTGTGTATAATGCCCACATGTATATACTGCTGCCCCTGTGTATAATGGCCACATGTATATACTGCTGCCCCTGTGTATAATGCCCACATGTATATACTGCTGCCCCTGTGTATAATGGCCACATGTATATACTGCTGCCCCTGTGTATAATGCCCACATGTATATACTGCTGCACCTGTGTATAATGCCCTCATGAACACTCTGACTTATATGTGTGTATAAATCTGCCTCCAATACTAGTTACTGCCGACTATGATAGAGATGTGCCGTAACACTCAGTGCATCCCAGCTTGCTGCATAGCTGCAGACCAATCAGAGTGCCCATGCCAACCCCTGTCACCACCAAAAGCACCTACAATGGTCACATGAGCATCAGAACTGAACCAAAGAGCAACAGAAAGGTGTCCTGCTCTGATGAATCACATTTTCTTTTACTAAGCCCACCTGTGTCATACACAAGCAAGGGTAGATTGAGAAAATAAAATAGCAAAGTGGAAAGTTGCTAGAGCACTACAGTGTCTAAAGATATTACACACACAATTGTATATATATATATATATATATATATATATATATATATATATATATATATATATATATACATACACACACACACACACACTTAAATGATTCATTTGGCTATTCTTGTTTGCTGATCTGCACAGAAAGTGAATAACTTGAAGCCACAAATGGGCAAAAAACAGACAGTTCCATGTTTTCTTCTGTTTCTTTCTCTTTTTTTTTTTTTTTTTTTTTTTTCCTCCTCGGTAATAAATCAGCGTTCTCTGTGCTGAAAGTGTTTGACCAAACAAATTATGGATGTTTATGTACAGAGATATTTGGTATTCCAGTGCTGGTATCCAGCAAACCTGCTGCATGTGGACTGCATAACGTGGAATTTCTCCACCATCAGCCTCATAGTAGTTACATCCCAGGTTTAAAATTACACTGAGCGACAGCTTTGAATGACTCCGCTGCTCTGTTGTGAAATGTAATCTGTTACATCACATGTGGACATTTTACATATTCCACATAGGCCCGGGCTGCGGCAGGTTAATAATAAAAAGCTGCAGTTTTTTTTTTTTTTTTTTTAAATTTGTGGGAGGCCTGTAAAAGTTGTATAAGAAAGTGTGTGTGTGTGTGTGTGTGTGTGTGTGTGTGTGTGTGTGTGTGTGTGTGTGTTGGAAGGAGTATGTATGAAAGAATTTCACACTGCTTATACTGTACGGTCAACATAAGCTGATGTGAATTCAACAAACACATTAGAATAGATCTTGCTAATATGAGCAACGCCATTTAACCCATTGAGTGCCTGGAGCCCTAGAAATATTCACTACTGCACTCTCTCGCACTCCATTCATTTTACAGAGAGCAGCGTATGACGTGTGCCGAAGCTAGCAGAGCATGCTTGGAGTTATAGTTCCACAACCTCTTTGGTCGTTGGTGGCACATGTTTATAATAAGCTTACAGTAGACTAAGCTAATTTACTTAGGGGTCTATTTACTAAGCCTTGGATGGCGATAAAGTGGACGGAGATAAAGTACCAGCCAATCAGCTCCTAACTGTCATTTTTCAAACCCAGTCTGTGGCATGACAGTTAGGAGCTGATTGGCTGGTACTTTATCTCCATCCAAGGCTTAGTAAATAGACCATTTTGTATCCTACATGCAACCAGTAGTGGACTTTTCGCAAACATCAGAGATGGGGCCCATTCCCCTCCAATACACAAACATTAAATTTAGACATGTGTGTCTATATTACTTACAATTAGCAGGGATTAAACACTAAATTTGGACCACAGCAGCCAGAAACTGCACTTTAATGGGTTTCCAAAATACTGCCCTTTATATTCTCTCGGGACAGACACCTCATAGAACCACACCGGGTGCTCAAGCATTGTGTCTCACATTGCAGTACAGGCCAAACCCCAAGATATCATGATGAGCTATACTAACTGAGACCAGGAAAATACATTTTACACGTGTACACTGCACAGGCCTATCATTGAACAAAACCTGAAGTTTTCTATCTTGCGAGGCATGCAGGGAGATGTAGTTCATCCAAATAGTGCACAGTAAGAGGTCTGCATTTCGTGTAATGAAGTCTCAAATTATTTATTTGTATTATTCCCATGCAAAACTTGCAACAGTATGGTTTTATACACACAAAGTGAACCAGGCCACTACACCTATACTTAAATGTTATGACCACCCAGGACATGGATGCTTAATCACATTGTTTAAGATACTTTGCTAAAACACAATTTACTTTACCCAAAATTAACTTAAAATCAAACTGCAGTAAAATTATAGGAGCAGACTATTTCCCCCCCCTTTGAGTCTAATTACACATCTGGTTGATTACTGAACAGACACACTTAGTGTCATCTAATTGCTTGAGTGAATATAAAGACTGTTAATAACATTCGTCGCAGACATTTGGGACACGGGAAAGTAGTAGGTAGGGCTCTAAATAGACCCCAAATTGGTACATTTCATCAAGAGGGCATTTGGAGAACCTGTTTAGCTTTATGTGCATTTCAAACATACCAGGGCCAGATCTGAAACAGTGCTATAATAATGCACCCACAGTGTGTGAACAACACAGTAGTATTGTTATTAGTGTAACGAACACAGACAAATGCATGTGAATAGACGTATAATGTCTGCATGTATAGGAGACATACAAAATGACTCCATTTAACACACACATGTAAATATACAAACATACATACAATAAACTGTCTATGCAATCCCTGCTGCCCTGAAAGTAGAATATGCCTTGCTACAAAGTTACAGTTGCAAAAAATTTTTTATGTTGCTACTATATCCATTTATGTATTTTTAAATACACTGCCAATGATTTCATGGAATGTAAAATCAGTAGACATATCCAACCCTATCATGATATAGTTGGGTGAAAAATATTGCAACAGATGTTTACCAACTGTACTGTGTAGTCAGCAGGTTCCTTACTCTTCTAAATAGACAATAAAGTGTTTAATTTATACCTCTCCCCCTCTATTTATCTAGTTCATGCTTCATAAAGTGTAGAATTTAAGAGACAACAGATTGGATTGTAATGTTGAGCAATTATGAGATCATGACACAGAAGACTGACCCTTTTCTTTCAAAGCTAAATATTGTTTTCACATAAAATCTAATAATGTAACTCCTGCTTTTCTACTTCATAAGCCGCCTGTCAGTCATAACTTGTCTGTGCATTAAGGGATATACTGTATACTCCAATGGTCTGATTAAACACTACTGGCATGTTGAAATCGGCTGCTACGAAATGGGAAGGGAACATTTGACTTTTTCCAACACCTAATTTTGGCGCAAGTTATTATAAAATATATTTTATTGCTATTATTTTTTTTCACTCCAAAACATATACTGTAACCTACTGTCTGCTACACTTGTCGTCCAGACTAAGCTTTGTACTGCAATATATTTTCTTTTTAAATTAAAATGTCTGCTATCGCTGCCGATACAGGACTGCGTAAATGCGCAATGTGCAATAGATCGCCATAAACTTGTAGCTACAGCACCATATTAAATCGGTTCTTCTGAACTAATGACAGTACTCCAAGAGCGAGAATAAAACCTGAGAACTTTGCACCAGGGGGGCACCATGGAAAAGTACGAGTTCCAAACCAAAAGACTACAGCGAGGGAGAGAGAGCCAAGGGCTCAGGCAACCCAGCCACAATAAACAGGACTGGTGTTACCCTATCACATCTGGTCACCCAATTACTGCACATAGAAACAAAAATAAATAATTATGATACATTGGAATCGGTATTAACTAAACTGCATGAAGTGCAGCGCAAATATTATGCTACAACATACCTGCTAAATATAATATAAAACTAGGATATCGTAATATATAACATAAATAAGCCATAGGATGGCTCAGAAAGTCCAAGTGTGGTTTTATTATTTAATACACAGACTCTTGAATTGTGAAGCTTTTCTACATTCCATCTGAGAGTTCCATGGTTATGCAACGGTGGTCTTATTACACTTCTATGCAAAAATATTCAGCAAGGGTAGCTGGGTATTACAGCTGTGTAAAATAATGGATTGTAAATTAGAATAATTACAAATTAATTTATTATATTTAATATCTACATATATATATATATATATATATATATATATATATATATATATATATATATATATATATATATATATATATAAAACCAAAATCTATGTCGCAAAAAAATAAAGCCCTCAGAATGTGTGATATATGTTCCACACTCATACATGCACAGGCACCTATCACTATACACAGTCTGCTTTTCTAGATCCAGCCTGTTTTCCTCTGTATTCTCAGGGGGAAGGAAACCTTAGCTCTAGGCTACTGTTTTGAACTGTGAGCCCTAAAACCCTTCTGTGAGTCCCTATAAAACGCTGTGTCTCGCATTGTATGAAACACCTGATTTTAATCAGCGTTCAACATCCCAAAACCAGGTTACCCCTCTGTGTCTGCAAGGCCGCACGCTTCGGTATCTATCCAGCGAAATTACTAAACTCCCCTAACGTCTCAAAAAGCTTTGTCCAAAACCTGCACACACAGTGCATAATTTTATATATATATATATATATATATATATATATATATATATATATATATATATATTTACACATACATACACACACACACACACACAAGCCGCTGTGGAGGGGATTACTGCGTATTATTTAATTCTAGCATTAAAAACCTTTTGTCGGAAATCTCTACGGCTCCATAAAACTTTGCAGAAGTTAGTATTGTCACCTATGTAGGATGTGCACTGTAAGCAAATACTAACGAGCAGTGATCTATGCTCAGTACTCTGTTTTATTGATAAATAAGTTGCACACATGAATATTCCATAATGTTAGAACAACTGTATACCTATCCGTCAGCTGTACAGGGAATTGCTATACTGGGCCTTGTACACAGAAACGCCTCAGCAATTGACCCTTTAAATTCTGTTGTTACAAGACAGCTGTGACTCATAGAACACCTTATGCTGCACGATGTGCCCAGGTTAATGTATTACTGCAAACTCTCCTTACTAATATAATACAGCATTGCTATAAAGGGAGAGATCAATACCTCTCATGTATCAAAATTCCAAATATAGCTGCGTTTCTCAATGATCTGTCTGTATTATTCTATGCACCTTGGTATACCTAGATACACAGGAGGCCAGACGAATACTCTGTACTGTGTATAATTCGGTTAAAGGCAGCACTCAGTTTATACTACTTGGTAGCCTGCAGCTGGTTAATCACAATCAGTACTCAGCAGACCTGTGCACTTCCTACACAGCAACATACAAGGAACAGGCTCTGATGAGACAGCAGAGAAAGGAGTTTAGAACTTTCTGCAGGAACAGAGTCTACCAGCCACAGCCACCAGCATTACTTATCCCAGTGCATGCAGGCTTCTGTGTCACACAAAGCCACACTGAAACAGAAAGTAAAAGACGTTTGACAGGACTGGATTTTGCTGCCAGTCCCCAAACTCCACCAACAATCCTGGATGATCGATTAGCAAACACTAGGATACAATCCAGTTCTAATCTCTTTACAAACACAAACCTATCACGAGAAAATATACCCCCCCCCCCCCCCCCAAAAAAAATGAAATAGAAAAAAAAAAGTTAAAAGCTCAATGCAACAAAGTAACAAGTACTGCAAGTCACACAACCCTGCACATCCCCCTCCTCTCCCTCCTCCTCCTCCTTTCCCCCAATCTGACAAATGCGCACAGCCTAAATCTTCTATTTTGCAGCAAAATGATTGCAGGAGAAGAAAAACAGGTTAAAATGGAGAAGAGAATCCAAGGCTCGGAGTGAAGTCCCTGGTTTGTGTGTCATGGCTTTGCCGTGTGCTTGCTGTGTGCAGCTCACCGCCTCCCTCTCTCTACATTCAGTCTGTAGGATCCCTCTCCACCTCATATCATGGGCAGTCCTCTAGCGCCCACTATTCCAAAAGCCAGGAATATCATTTCACCAGACTTGGAACGATTCAATAGAGGAAAAAAAAAAAAAAAAAGTTGCTATCCCTTTCGTCAACTTTTAGTTAAGTTTCGTTTTTAACATGTATTTGCCATTCTGAGGGTCCCAGGTTTTGTCCAGAAGAACAGCCAGGGTCTCAGTGTGAGAGGAGGGAGTGTAAGTGGCACAGACTCAGTGCGCCTTGCTAAGCTTACACTAAGGGGTGGACAACCCAGCAATCATCTCCTGAGCTTCTCTAACCAGAAAGGAAGAGGGGGGAAAAGGTGCTGCTTCCCTGCACCAGCTTATCCAAAATAGGGTTCACCAGCCAGCTGGCCAGATCCTGCTGGATCCTAGGGGTAACTTTACGCGCAGGAGAAGCAAAGAAAAAAGACCTACTTTTGGCCAGTTTCCTCGCCCTCGCCTTGGATCTCATCTTGTCGGCTTGTAGATTCCTCTTCTCCTCCTTGAGCCCAGAAGCAAGCTACACACTATCTTCATCTCACAAGCATTGTCAATTTGGACACCTTTGCACATGCGCACACAGCATTCAATCTGACACCCTCTCCAGGACTAAGAAAGTTTCCAATGTATTCATCATCATCAGGGTTTTTTTTTTTTTTTTTGTCCTATCCTCTTCTTCAGATCACTTATCTTCCCCCTGCTCTCCCCCTCTCTCCGAGGCTCCATCTCCCTGCCTGTGTCTGTACTGCCTCTTTAAGGAAAATCAGACCTCTCTGATTGCGACCCATTGCAATTGGCCCCTGGATTGGACACGTTTAAGGACCCAGGTACCAGTCAATGTAGAATATATATATATATATATATATATATATATATATATATATATAACTTATTTTTTGGAAAATGTCTATACATTTGTATCGAACTTATAGTTTTGTGTTACGGTGCTATTGGTTATTATTAACACTTTCGCATGTGTGTGTGTGTTTTTTTTTTTTTTTTACATTTTGTTTCCAATATTGTCTTTTTTTTTGTTTTTGTTTTTTTTTTCTCCTTTTTTTTTTTTTTCTTCCTCCTTTCCCACCGCAGTAATCCCAAATAACCTTGTACTGATGATGGCTACAGTAATGATCTTTCAATAAAAAAATCCTTTTATTGGCTTAGCGATACTGCTGATTAACCTGCCACAATTAAACATCACTTAATCTCTATAGGAAGCAGGGCTGTTGGTTTGGGGCTGCTTTTTAACCCCTTGGCGTCCAGGAAGGGCTGCGCACCACAAAATGGGATGAAATGCACCGCTGGCTGGCTCTGTGTGCCACTGTAATGGACTTTTCTTTCTCTTCGCCGTGGGCAAGTAGGTGTCTAAATAAGGTGAGGATGCCACAATAGGATATAAGACAGATGATTAACCCAGACGTACTAAGTACAGGTCAGATATATTATTTTTATTATTATTATTATTTTTCATGCAGTCCTTTTATAAATAAAATACACAATTGAAGGTGATTATGATGTCATGCTTATTTCCCCAATTGCATTGTATTGATCCGGTGCTGCAATCTTTGTCTCTCTGTCCTAGGGCTGATAGGTGCTCTCCCAGCATAATGTACAAGTTTAGGTAAGTCATAGAATGCTTATGCTATATGTAATGTAAAAGGGCTGCTATATTTAACCCTCTCACTCATAAATGCTAAAATATCTGCTTTACCCCATTATCATTTGTATCATTGCAGGAAAAAGAAGAAAGAAAGTGGAATTTATAAGGAGCCCAAATTAAGATTCCAACCATGACTGGCAAAATAAATTATTAATTAATGTACGTCAGGATGAGAACAAGCGAGCAAACATTTTTGTCATTTGGTTGGACAGAAGGTCAAAAGGTAGACTGAGAATTTTTAATATTATAGAGAAAGGGTATAGTGTGTGTGTGTGTGTGTGTGTGTGTGTGTGTATATATATATATATATATATATATATATATATATATATATATATATATATATATATACACACACACACACACACACTTATGTGTAGCATATGTATGACCGCTTCCTACGCAGGGGAATGAGAAAAATAGTAAAAAAAAACAAACAAACAAACAAACAAACAAAACAATAATAAAAACCTAGCACACACAACAATACCAACTGGATCATAGACCATTGAACAGCGCCGTATGCACCAACACGATATATGTAAATATATCATGGGCCTTCCAAGCTTATATTGTTAACTAGGGCTCCGACTCTAAGCGTGATAAATAATATTAGAGAATATATAGATTTACAATACATAGATCAGTATGTAATAAATCAATTAATTCATTGCCATTTCCTGCAGATGATTTCCAATTTTCCTAAATGAATTGCATTAGGTAACTGATAGGACCTATTGTAATTAGATGTATTAGAGCCATAAGAGACTAAATACAACGATGGAGTGTGAGCTAACAAATAAAAAAGAAATAAAATAGTTGCCTACTTAACTTGTCAAATGAGCTTGGCAAGTGTGTAATTGGAAGTGGGCACATGTTGACACTGTGGGGATGAGTACTGGGCACTGTACAGAGAGATGACAGCTGGTAGCGGTGGTAGAGATTAATGCCAGGGATACATGTGAACCAGAAACACCCAGTGGTAATTAACGCTGCGATCAGGTTGGTGCTGTGCCCCTTAGAACGCTATGGAGGAATGGCCGCAGTATACAGGAGACCTGCACCTGTAACACCGACCATGGGGAAGGGAAGGAGCAAATCTGCGTGCTCCTGGATTCTACCTGCAAACATTCCACGCCAGTTGCAGACATGGCATCCATCATTTAACCTCCTGTCTGCCGGGCCAGCAGAGCATAGTGTAGTCATCGGCTCTGTGTTACAGTGACTGCAAGTATCCTCTGGGCACACTGGCCCTGAAGGCCATAACTGGGGCCGACATCACAGTCACCAACGTGAAAAATACACCTTACAACGCCAAAGGCACAATATAACATGGATAACAGATAGTATGTAACATAAACATGGTCTAGATCTCAGGGCTACAAAGCACAACTAAGGTCAGTGGGGTCATTGTCTCATAAGAGAATTTATTGTAGAAAACATGATTTTGCAATAAATGCAAATAATGTGTGTGTGTGTGTGTAAATATATAATTTAAGTGTGTATGATCACACACACACACACACACACACACACACACACACACACACACACACACACACACACACACACACACACACACACACACACACACACACACACACACACACACACACACACACACACACACACACACACACACACACACACACACACACACACACACACACACACACACACACTGAACATCCTGTTTGATGATGAATTAAATAACTTGATGTAGGTGTGATCTGTTTCTCCTAGGAGTCCTCTGCCCGGCATATAGAGGGTGTTTTACTGCTTCTGGATTAGGCCCGTGGATCCCCCTGGCTCCGGCAGACTGATCCGGCTCCCATTCCCTCCTGCGCTAGTGCCCCAGGCTTTGGGAAACGGAGACTCTTGCTACCTACAGCAATGTACAGTAACAGCAGACCTGCTACCACATCGATGTTATCGGCTGAATGTGCGGAGGAGAAACAATACGTAGAATGGCTGTATTACACCGACCAACCCATCATGTCTGTACTCCATGTACTATATAATGCTAATAGAGAGATGAAAAGGGCAAAGAAATCGGGGTAACTGCTTATAATTGCATGTCCAGGTGGATCCAGGCACACCCAGTGCTGAAACACTGTCCCTAATCTGCAACACGTGATGCCATTAGCACAAATATATCATATCATTTTTATATGCTCTATGCAGTCATTAAATACTAGTTTATTAGATACAAATGTAATATATTTTTAAATTATTTTAAAAGCAATACCTTTTCTTTCTATGTATTAAATCAAGAAATAATTACAAATATCGCTAAACTGCTATTCATTGATCAGTTGGAAGTTAATTAGCTAATTCAGAATTTATTCTGCAGCTGGACAATAAAATACATATTATTCTTCTTCTTATTAGCAGCTTTTTCATACACGCCTTTTATAAATAAAATACAAAATCGAAGGTGATTATGATTTTATTTGCGTTATTTTACATTACGTTATTTATTTATTTATTTTTTACAATGAATGAAACAATTCGTTTCGTGAACAAAGCACTTTTCACGTTATCAACCACATTGCAAAAGAAAAGGGAGTTCGTGCTATTTGCAGCCGACCAGGTTGTTGTAATGGGGGGGAGGGGGGTGTGTGCTGCATATTGTCGTCACCTGCCACGATTAATAGTTAACTACTAGATAGCACTGTTAGTGCGTGTGTGTATGTGTGTATATATATATATATATATATATACACACACATACATGCACACACTGGCGCATATATATATATATATATATATATATATATATATACACATATAAATATATATATAAAAACGCCTCACTGTTTCCTAGAATATTCGGTTTATGTTCTGTCCTGCTGCACCCAATGCTAATGGTTCAGTTAAGTTGCTTGGACAATTATTAGCTATTAATTGAGTTCAGGACCTTGAGTGTCTGTGGGAAATGAGAATGCGGCCCATAATCCCGGTAAAGGTATAAAACAAGGAGCCGAAGGCTGTGAGAAATCATCCAGTGCTGGCTGGACACAAAGCCCCAGAGGGCATCAGGCAAACAATTAATTAAGGGGGGAAACTATAGGAACTTTTATTTTCTGTAGCTCAGGTCCCTGTGATCGTGGGTCTGATCTAATCTCAGTGGACACAGTAAAATTCCACTCGTGCTTTAAAACAAACACTTCAATACTATAGGAGTTGTGGCATGCCTAAACAGATTTGACTTCCTATTAAATTGGGGATTATTAATTCATGCTAATTTAGAACAGATGTACAAAAAAAAAAAAAAAAAAAAAAAGCTAATTACTAAGTACCGCTCTTTCAGTGCAATTATTCAATTTAATTTGTGTTTATCAAATTAAAAATCTGGAATTAAAACCGGACACGTTATTGCAAAGCTAATACCAGTGGTGTGAAAACGGATTAATAGTAAAAGAGAGTAAAAAGTAGTTATACAGAATGCCATGCTAATATATACATCGCCCAGGGTGTATATGAATCAAATCGTTCTTGCTCACAATTGCAAAATTGTCTGGACGCCTACCAAAAAGTATGATTTCAATTAAAAGGATTTGGGAGACGAGGGGGGCAATAGGAAGCATTGTTCGGGGGGTTTTGTGTGTCAGGAGAAAGGACTCAGAGGGATAAGGCTTGTAGCACTAGGAAACCTTTTAGGAACTGCTGGCTCTATTGGTTTTCGTTTAGAAGAGGAACCTACTATAGGATTTTATAAAGAGATGAAGCATTTTCATATGGTGCAGGGAGGGACAGGAGAGAGAACATCATTTCCCTGGCCAGCAACCTACATCCTAAAATGAAAGACTTTGTGCATTGAGGTCTGATAATCCTGCACCCTGCTAGAACGAGCTGGAACAGGACTTCAATTCAATTTTTGGAACAATTTTTCCGATGTAGATTAGCAACTTCTCACAACAATTTCGTGTTGAGAGTCTGCCCAAGAGAAACTTTCGTTACCTCTTAGCCTGGCACAGCCATCATAAGGCATCTCTGTGCCTGGCATAGATGGGGCATTCTGGGAATACTTCCTGTGCCCTCAATGAGAATATTCGTGCCGATTATAGTCTGCAGATTTGAGGGCTGATTTGCATGAAATTGATTTGGTCAGGAACCCAGGTAGTTGCTGGCCCAGGGCACAATGTGTCCTCTGCGATGTGTAGGCACATAACAGCTGTCTGTGATGGGGAAACATAATACAGACAGACTTATTATATACTGTATAATTGTATAACGATATACTGTGCTGGGTGGCTGCACGTCTGCAATCAGATCGCCCCGGAAACCAAACTAACAAAATCCTCTTTATATTATATAATGCACCTTCATGCAGCAGCTAAACGGTTAATGCCATGCAATTCTAGCAGCAATGCAATTCAAGATACAAAATTCACAATCCATACTGCTCAACCTGGAAAGGGATTATTTACATTCAGTCTTTGCAATATTAATTAAAATCAATTTCTCGAAATAAACAAAATAATAATGATATATAGATATATATATATATATATATATATATATATATATCTCACTAATCTTATTCAATTTCTTTTATTAAAAGTATGTTTCTAAATTTTATATCACCTCTCCTTTATATTGCTCATTCACCAGAGATATAGATTTTAAGGTGTGTATGTATATATATATATATATATATATATATATATATATATATATATATATATAGTGTACATGCCTGAATCAGGGCACCGGGGCACTTTGTTATCTGCTGCAGGAGTGCCGCGCATATAGAGGAGTATATATATATATATATATATATATCTATATATATATCTATCTATATATATATATATATATATATAGTATTTACTTTAAAATCTCCATCTATCTCTGGTGAGGTGAGCAGTGCAAGTAAGTAACAGAAGTGAATGTACAGACAGCAGCATGACCACGGCAGTGTGTTATAGAAGGGAGCTCTGTGTCTGCATTCAGAAGACCCCAGAAGCAGCAGTTGCGTGGTCTGCAGGCCACAACAGGTACTCATGGATCTGGAACACGTTTTATTCATTTAGAACACAAGGGATTATTTCTTCTCCTCAGACCTGAAGGCAGCGACAAGGGCTATTTAAGGTGGAAATTATGGGGTGTTGGGTGAGTAGTTGGTGATCTGTAATTTAGCAGTGGGCTGATGCTACAGTATGGGACTATTTGTTTTATCATTATATATTTTTTGTTATCATTATATAACTTCCATTAAATAATGGCCTGAGGCTTGAGGACAGGTGGATCTCACATCACTGAGCCCAGCTCCCAGCAGGGAAGGGGTAAATAAGAAAGCAACGTTTTTGTTAGCACTAATAAAGGATAAACTCAGACCTGTAAAGCTGGAATGGGGTGTGGGGTGTCATTTTATCCCCAAACTGCTGAGAAATATTGTTTCCTCTATAAAGCAGCTCTCCCGTGTCACCCTGCAGCCTGTCACAATGTCTGTGTTCTCCGGCCAGGGTGACCTCTGTGATATATCATGTGCTGGCTCCTTATAGCTGCACTGCCCCCGCACACATCACCATGCATTGCTGCGCACACATGACTGCCAGCCCAGGCACCGTTCCTGCACGTTCAGGTCCAGCTCATATGCACCAGTCACTATCTGCAGGCACATTCCGCAGCACAGTGCGGCAATACAGCAGTATGTAATGCAGAGGAAGAGCAAGGAGCAAACAATAAACACATGGAAACATTTCTTACTGAATTGCAGCAAAGCTCCGTTATTCTGTCCGGCTACAAACAATGTATCTGTACATGTGTGAAGGGTCCACGTGATTCTCTTTTATCTTTTGTATAAAAAAAAGTTATTAAACCATCCTCTTGCATGAGTTTATAAAAAGAGATCTATAAAACGGAATAAAATGCATAATATATAGTGTGTGCATGTATATATATGTATGTATGTATGTATGTATGTATGTATGTATGTGTGTATATATATATATATATATATATACACACACACACATAAAGATATATACTGTATGTTTTACATATTTGCAGTGCACAGTAATATATGGAATGTGTTAATGTGTTACGCACTTGCAGAATCTATCTGCAAAAATATAGAAAAAATAAAATAAAATAAAAATATTTATACATATACACACACTGTAGATATATAAATATATATCTATTGATATATATATATATATATATATATGTAAGTATGTATCTACCTATCCATCATCCTTACATCTGGACTTCTGGAGTGTGACTATGTATAATATATATATATATATATATATATATATATATATATATATATTTATATAAAATCTATGACCCACATATATATGTGACCCAGCACTGCATTACATGTATGTCACAGTACACATCATATAACGTCGGCTTGCTGTGGCACTGCCTATAGTAAGTGCCCGTATAACAGGTGAGAACCCCAGCATGGGGGTACTCAGAAGTAACCCAACCTGTGGGTGATGACCGCTGGCACTGGCACCATGTGATGGGGGACAATAACTCCATACAGCCCAAAAAGAGCATCCTAATCCCCCCTGCCTAATACCAGCATGGCTGCGCTGCCAGCCTGCAGCCTATAACACCGATCAATGCCTGCAGTAAGGGATATCCTCTGCTCACATATGTGCTGTGATCAATACATCAGCCTGACACTAATCCATCCCCTGACCAGGCATGGGGCTTGTGGTACTACTGTCTCTGCTTACCCCAGCAATTACTCTCTCTCTCTCTCTCTCTCTCTCTCTCTCTCTCTCTCTCCTAATAAATTCCAAAATTAAACACATATATTTAGGCATAAAGCAATCATTACAGTGTATATTATAGCAAATATTGTTTAGTTTATTATTGAAATAATATGTCTGTATTTTGGTACTGATGATTGTGCATTTGGTGCTAAAGAGTGTTTAACCTTTTCATTGCCTCTCTTAAAATCGGGATATTCTTTTGCTAGCCCCACCTGCGACCCTCTTCCACTCCATCCCTCTCCCTGCTTTCTGCAGTCATTGCTTTACTTGGCACCAGTTCATTAATCCCAGAGGTGCAAAACCAGGGGCAGCAGTAACACAGAGGCCCGCGGGCCAAGGGATCACCAGCCACCGGCTCTTTATGTACAAGGGCTCACACAGAACAAGTGATGTTACAATATCAGGTATACGCATCAGGGTAAATCTTACATACAATATAATAACCTAGCTGCTGCGGAACTAACAATCTCAGCATGTTCTTCCAACACTTGACTAATGCTAGGTACACACTATACATTTATCTGTCAGATAATCTGCCAGATCTAGCTGGTTGGAATGAAAATCTGGTAATGGATGAGAGCAAATGACAATTGACCATTTGCTCCCAAACACAGAAAAAAACTAACAAAACCTGTCGTTCATCGAAGTTGGTTAAATTTGTGTTTAACCAATTTGTATGAAATACAGGTTTTGTACGTTTTCCAGTGTTTGGGAGCAAATGATACACTGTAATTTGCTCTCATCAATTACCAGATTTTCATTCCAACCAGCTAGATCTGGCAGATTATCTGACAGATAATTGTATAGGGTATACCTATTTTAAGGGGGAATACTGGGACATGTTGCCCTTCAATAGTTTAAACGTTCAACAATTTATGTCTGCACAATTTACCACTAAACGACACATGCAATACATTGATGAAATTGTGTAGGGGGTTGTACCCTTTTTATGTTGTTGTTTTATTTTAACAGATCATTTATGTATATGTGAGTGTATAAATATACATTTTATGTATATACTGTTATTTAGCTGTATCTAATTATGCTGATATCAATATATAACTAGGTTTTGTGCCAACTGTACATTTGCAGCAATAACGAACCAATCTATCGTATTAGTATTCTCTCTCTCTCTCTCTCTCTCTCTCTCTCTCTCTCACACTCTCTATTTTGTATAGACGGCACTCTATCAAGACACATCAACAGCTGCACATCTTGTCAGCAACATAGCTTCACCAATATCTATCTATCTATCTATCTATCTATCTATCTATCTATCTATCTATCTATCTATCTATCTATCTATCTATCTATCTTTACATCTGGAGTGTGACACACACACACACACACACACACACACACACACACACACACACACACACACACACACACACTCTCTCTCTCTCTCTCTCTCTCTCTCTCTCTCTTATGTATGACCCGTCATATAACATCATCGGCTTGCAGTAGCACTGCCTATAGTAAATGCCCGTATAACAGGGTATATTATACACACACACACACACACACACACACACACACACACACACACACACACACACACACACACACCTATATATACATGCGGTTTGATGCATGAATGCGCCCAATGATATCCCACACTATAATCTGCATTGACGTCACGCACGGTCTGCTCTGACGTCACAGCCTAATTCTGCAGTGATCCTGGTTGCATCGCTGCAGTATTTATTTATTTTTTAAGTTAGAAAATGACGTTGTATACTGGAGAACACACGATAATCAGGGACAAGCCTAATCAATTATCAGGTGAAATGACTGGTGTGCGCTGAGACGATGATGACAAAATGTAAAGTTAATATATAGGTTGTGTAGACTTACAGTGTTTCAGGGACTAAGTAAAAGTTGATAGCTTTATAAAGATTTATGCTCCGGAGGAGCTGAGGTCTCCCCGTGTGTCTGATGGGAATACAAGAGATTTATGTAGCCTATTTAAGAGAAAACTTCTGGTATTCTCAATATTAAATAAATAATTATTGCCCATTATATTGACACGGGATATTTCCCCCCTGAGCGGTGAGGGCTGTATAGGAAGGAGCAGGCTGAGTCCTTTGTATTAAAAAAAAAAAAAAAAAAAAAAAAAAAAAAAGATTATATATATAAGTATTTCAGGTTGAAATGTCCTGTAATCCAGTCTCACGTTTTACTGATTCTAGGTGCAGAGTGATTCCTTCTTTTCATGATATTTCTTTACACTTCTGGCCCAGCAGAGCCTCATAGTCTGCTCTCCATCACCCACCCTGGCTATTTCACACTGATATATGGGCAGAAGTTTCAGCCCTTCAGAAAACTGAACCATGGTACACTGTATAAGGGAAAGGATTCATTTAAAACCCTCAACTTTTGTTTTTGTTTTTTGTTAAAGGCATAATTTATAGGTGGTCAGAACTCTTATATTTCAGAACCCTGTCTCCAAGCAGCAACTGAACCAGCCCTAGTGTACTATTATGTGAGAAGAATGGCTGCACCATATTTCATTTTCTGGCTGACAGATCGTATTACACCATTTTAGGCAACCTGTGTCCTTCCAGTATTTGTGGAAATCCTAGCAACAGCTTGCAGGAGATGCTGGGATCAGTAGTACCACAAGCACTGGTAGATTTTAGGTAGTTTAATCTCACTGTAATCCTTTATAAGTGTTCCTAAAACCCCCAGAATATTTAAATATTACCTTTAGTCACAAGTACATTATTTCATATTATATATGTTATTGGTTAATACAGTCTAGGATAATGATAGATATCATTATGGACAGATGAGAACTATAAGCATTTTACACAGTTCTGAAAGTGGTACTGTACATTTGCCCATCCAGTATAGGAGCAGGCACTGAGAATTGCAACCAGTATACAGAACTCAAGAGAAGTGGTGCTCTGCAGTAATTGATACGTCACGATTAAAATCAGGAATTGAGAAACACAACCAGTGTATAGAACACAAGAGAAGTGGTACTGTGAATTAATCGATCCAGATTAAGAATAGTTACTGAGAAATGCATCCAGTATACAGAACACAAGAGATGTTGCTGTGTAGTTGTCCATAGAGAATAATTAAGAACAGATATTGAGAACTACATCAAGTATATAGAACACAACAGAAGTGGTGCTGTGGAGTTGCCCATAGAAAATAAGAACAGATACTGAGAATTATATAAAGTATATAGAACACAACAGAAGTGGTGCTGTGGAGTTGCCCATATAAAATAAGAACAGAAACCGAGAATTATATAAAGTATATAGAGCACAAGAGAAGTGGTGCTGTGAATTTGTCCATCCAGATTAGGAATAGTTACTGAGAAATGCATCCAGTATGCAGAACACAAGAGAAGTGGTGCTGTGTAGTTTTCCATCCAGAATAAGGACAATGGGGGTAATTCCAAGTTGATCGCAGCAGGACATTTTTTAGCAGTTGAGCAAAACCATGTGCACTGCAGGGGAGGCAGATATAACATTTGCAGAGAGAGTTAGATTTGGGTGGGTTATTTTGTTTCTGTGCACGGTAAATACTGGCTGCTTTATTTTTACATTGCAATTTAGATTGCAGATTGAACTCACCACACCCAAATCTATCTCTCTCTGCACATGTTATATCTGCCTCCCCTGCAGTGCACATGGTTTTGCCCAACTGCTAACAAAGGGGGTAATTCCAAGTTGATTGCAGCAGGATTTTTGTTAGCAATTGGGCAAAACCATGTGCACTGCAGGGGAGGAAGATATAACATGTGGAGAAAGAGTTAGATTTGGGTGGGTTATTTTATTTATGTGCAGGGTAAATACTGGCTGCTTTATTTTTACACTGCAAATTAGATAGCAGATTGAACACACCCCACCCAAATCTAACTCTCTCTGCACATGTTTTATCTGCCTCCCCTGCAGAGCACATGGTTTTGCCCAATTGCTAAAAAAAATCCTGCTGCGATCAACTTGGAATTACCCCCAAAGTTCCTGCTGCGATCAACTCAGAATTACCCCCAATGAGAGTTACAACTAGCATACAGAACACAAGATAATTGGTGCTGTGCAGTTATTAATATACTTAATAAGAATTAGAACAATTCTGAGGATTTTGTTCAGTGTACAGATAGAAGTGGCACTGAGCATTTCTCCCACATACAAAATATGAAGAGATACTGAACATTACATATAATTACTGTTATCTGAAAACATCAATGTGCACTAAACTACAAAGAATATAACATATTATGTATTTATTTATGTAGTAACAGTTATTTATATAATGCCATGCAATGCAAAATAAATGACATTTTGCTGATATTATATGGAAGATTTTATATATGTTTCCAAATGTTTAAAATTTGGTAACTTGTATTGTAAATGTAATGCTCTCAACATGCATTTTGCTCTATTTATGCATTAGGTTTGTTTTGTATAAAATGTCATTAAATGAATATATACCCTATATACGATAAGTGCGATCACTATTTCTTGTACCCCCATTTCCTCCCTTACATATATGTGCCTTTTGCATAGCTTCCTTAGATTATTATTATAACTATTATCTGCTACTTCTATGGCGCCACAAGGGTTCTGCAGTGCCGCTCATAGGGATAGACCATACAACAGAGTTACAAAATTATAAAATTAAAAAAGTACATACATATTTTTTGGTAGAAATCATTCACCAGTGATGGAGGCAAGTGTCTTGCAGAATCAATAATCCCGGGATCCAGCCATAGAACACAGTGATATTACTGCACAGCTCTGTATCATATATGAATAGGTCACTACTCCCTGCTGAATAGATCAGTTGGGCAGTTATTGGCCGGCTCGCCACAGGTTCTATTGCCACTCATTTGGTAGTATGTAGATACCAACCGAGTTGGAATACCGGGCGGGTGTCGGCCTTCCGTTCACCAGAAAAATACCGGCTGTTTGAATTCCGTCACCGGTCTTCTCAGGGGCAAATGCAGGATTTGCAGGAGGGGGTTTCCAGGGGGGGTGGAGCCAAGCATGGGGGTGGAGACTGAGGTGACCCAGTATATGCTAGGTCCGTTAAACTAGTGTAGATAGATAGACCTACATGAGATGATAGATAGATAGATAGATAGATAGATAGACGGACAGATAGATAAATTAATTGCGGGACACGGCATTGGCTCCTTTACAAAAAAAAATTGGTCAGGGGGGCGTTTCTGGGTACTCAGAAACCCCCCCTGCGTGCGCTAGTGTGTCTCCTGAATGCTGGGATTCCGACAGCCGTCATTTTAAGTGCATCCCTTAGGGAAGATTGGCAAATTGGAGATCTAAGTAAATTGCAAGCTATATGCTGTTCAGATTTATAAGAATTTAGGGATGTTTCATTAAAGCTCAGGGAGGTAAAGTGGAGAGAGATAACGTACCAACCAAACAGCTCCTAACTGTCATGTTACAGGCTGAGTTTGAAAAATGACAGTTGATTGGCTGGTACTTTATCTCTCGTCACTTTACTTCTCTCCAGTCATTGCTAACCCCACCTCCCCCTTTACTTGTTGTGGTGTATCTTAGGAGTGGCAAAGATTAGTCCCCATCTCCTAGCTGGTGCATAAGTGTATACATTACCAACAGAGTCTATGGGGTGTATTCAATACCTGTCGGAAACTGCTGTCTTGTCGGAAAGACGGCAGTTTCCGACAGGTTTAGGTCAGAAGGGGTTCCGACCTATTTAATGTGACCCCGTTTTTTCTGACCAGTCGGGAAATCCGACTTGTCGGAAAGCTGTCGGAATGCACGTGGATCGGCGGAATAGCCGCCGATCCGCGTGCTTTTGTTGGAAAGGGGACCGAATCTGACAGGTTTTGGTCCCTTTTCCGACAATGTCAATCCGACATTGTAAAAAGTCAGAGTGACATTGCCGCTCCCTCCTCCATCCACCCTGCAAAGCTGATGATCCGGGGTGAGAGAGAAGCAGCGCCAGGGAGAGCAGTAGTGCCCGGGGATAGAGCAGCAGCGCCGGGTGAGTAGCGCCCCAAGGGAACAGCGCCGGGTGAGCAGCAGTGCCCGGGGATGGAGCAGCGCCGGGTGAGCAGCGCCAGGAAGCAGCGCCGGGAAGCAGCAGCGCCGGGATGAGAGAGGAGCAGCGCACGGGTGAGCAGCAGCGGCCAAATCCGACAGTTGCATTAGGCTCAAATCTGACAGTCGGATTTGGCCACTCTTTGAATAGGGGTTGTCAGATCCATTCCGACAAATGCATGTCGAAATGGATCCGACTCTTAATGAATATACCCCTATGTAAGGTTTCTCAGCAACCTAGGCAAAACTTCAGCTTACTGCTCAACGCCCCCACAGCACCGATGCTCACTTTTCAACAAGTGAAAGTGTGGTATCTTATAATTTCCACAGACACTGACTGCATTAAGTATAACAAGGATGTATTTCTTTGAGACATCATTAATTTTGTCTTAGATTTAGTGGCGCCCCTCAGATCACGGCGCCCTAGGCAGCTGCCTAATGGCAGAGCAGGCTCTTATTACTAACAGACAAATGTAAAAGATCCACAGGTGTTGAATTCTGTTATTAACTGATACAGGGGTCTATGTACTAATCCTTGGAGAGAGATGAAGTACCAGCCAATCAGCTCCTAACTTCCATGTTACAGATTGTGGGGCAGATGTATTAACCTGGAGAAGGCATAAGGAAGTGATAAACCAGTGATAAATGCAAGGTGATAAACACACCAGCCAATCAGCTCCCATATGTAAATTAGCAGTTAGGAGCTGATTGGCTGGTGCATTATTACCTTGCACTTAACACTGCTTTATCACTGGTTTATCACTTCCTTATGCCTTCTCCAGGTTAATACATCTACCCCTGTGTTTGAAAAATGACAGTTAGGAGCTGATTGGCTGGTACCCTATCTCTGTCCACTTTATCTCTCTCTAAATGGGCCCACACAGGGAGCGATGTGTGTGCACACACGCTTGCTGATGCCAACAACGACGACCGACAGTGGGTGGGGTTTGCTGCGGGGGGCGGGGGCCATGCTCCATTCGGCTGATTGGTTAGAAACGCCCAAATCATTAAAAAAATCTATCCATGTGTGGGCATCTTAAGGCTTAGTACATAGGGGTAACAGTTTTAAAAATATACAGATTATCTGGAGAGCATGTACCATTAGGGGTCTTTTAGGATTGAGTCTAATTAGCTACATATAGCTGCATCGGATTTGAAATGCGAATTCTGAACCACAGGAAGATCCAATCCGGCACTTGGTTCAGATCGAATATCCTCGGGAGATCCGGACCAGGTTTTGGTTCTGTTCGGATCTACTAATTTTGGGTGGACTCGGATTTCTGGAGACCTGAAATGCACATCTCTAATAATAAGAATTTACTCACCGGTAATTCTATTTCTCGTAGTCCGTAGTTAATGCTGGGAACTCCGTAAGGACCATGGGGAATAGACGGGCTCCGCAGGAGACTGGGCACTCTAAAAGAAATATTAGGTACTATCTGGTGTGCACTGGCTCCTCCCTCTATGCCCCTCCTCCAGACCTCAGTTAGGGAAACTGTGCCCGGAAGAGCTGACACAACAAGGAAAGGATTTGGAATCCATAAATTGGAATCCAGGGTAAGACTCATACCAGCCACACCAATCACACTGTACAACTTGTGATAACCATACCCAGTTAACAGTATGAACAACAACTGAGCCTCATTTAACAGATGGCTCATAACAATAACCCTTTAGTTAAGCAATAACTATATACATGTATTGCAGAGAGTCCGCACTTGGGACGGGCGCCCAGCATCCACTACGGACTACGAGAAATAGAATTACCGGTGAGTAAATTCTTATTTTCTCTGACGTCCTAGTGGATGCTGGGAACTCCGTAAGGACCATGGGGATTATACCAAAGCTCCCAAACGGGCGGGAGAGTGCGGATGACTCTGCAGCACCGCATGAGCAAACTCAAGGTCCTCCTCAGCCAGGGTATCAAACTTGTAGAACTTAGCAAACGTGTTTGACCCCGACCAAGTAGCAGCTCGGCAAAGCTGTAAAGCCGAGACCCCTCGGGCAGCTGCCCAAGAAGAGCCCACCTTCCTTGTGGAATGGGCTTTCACCGATTTTGGATGCGGCAATCCAGCCGCAGAGTGAACCAGCTGAATCGTGCTATAGATCCAGCGAGCAATAGTCTGCTTCGAAGCAGGAGCGCCAACCTTGTTGGCTGCATACAGAATAAACAGCGAGTCAGACTTTCTGACTCCCGCCGTACTGGAAACATAAATTTTCAAAGCCCGGACTACGTCCAGCAACTTGGAATCCTCCAAGTCCCTAGTAGCCGCAGGCACCACAATAGGCTGGTTCAAATGAAACGATGATACCACCCTAGGGAGAAATTGGGAACGGGTCCTCAATTCTGCCCTGTCCATATGGAAGATCAGATAAGGGCTTTTACATGACAAAACCGCCAATTCTGACACACGCCTAGCCGAAACTAAGGCCAATAGCATGACCACTTTCCACGTGAGATATTTTAGCTCCACGGTCTTAAGTGGCTCAAACCAGTGGGATTTCAGGAAATCCAACACAACGTTTAGATCCCAAGGTGCCACCGGTGGCACAAAAGGAGGCTGAATATGCAGCACCCCCGGAACAACGTCCGAACTTCAGGCAGTGAAGCCAGTTCTTTTTTGAGAGAAAATGGATAGGGCCGAAATCTTGACCTTTATGGATCCTAATTTTAGGCCCATAGTCACTCCTGACTGTAGGAAGTGCAGGAATCGACCCCGCTGGAATTCCTCTGTAGGGCCTTCCCGGCCTCACACCAAGCAACCTATTTTCGCTATATACAGTGAAAAAGTCTTGCTGTCACGTCTTTCCTAGCCTTTATCAGCATAGGAATAACTGCATCCGGAATGCCCTTTTCCGCTAGGATCCGGCGTTCAACCGCTATGCCGTCAAATGCAGCCGCGGTAAGTCTTGGAACAGACAGGGCCCCTGTTGCAACATGTCCTGTCTGAGAGGCAGAAGCCCTGAGTCCTCTGAGAGCATTTCTTGCAGCTCCGGGTACCGAGTCCTTCTTGGCCAATTCGGAGCAAAGAATATTGTTCTCACTCCTCCTTTTATTACAATTCTCAGCCCTTGGGTATGAGAGGAAGAGGAGGGAATACATAGACCGACTGGAACACCCACGGTGTTACTAGTGCGACCACAGCTATCACCTTAGGGGCCCTTGACCCGGCTTAACCTTTTTTAGCTTTTTATTGAGGTGGGACGCCATCTAGTCCACCTGAGGCAGTTCCCATCAATTTGCAAACTGCGTGAAGACTTCCTGATGAAGTCCCCACTTTCCCAGGTGGAGGTCGTGCCTGCTGAGGAAGTCTGCTTCCCAGTTGTTCACTCCCGGAATGAACACTGCTGATTACTTGATTCTCCGCCCAGCGAAGAATTCTGGTGGCTTCTACCCTCGCCAATTCTGGTGGCTTCTACCCTCGCCACCCTGCTCCTTGTGCCGCCTTGGCGGTTTACATGAACCCCTGCGGTCTGACTGGATCAGAACCGGTTGGTCGCGAAGCAGGATCTCCGCTTGACTTAGGGCGTTGTATATGGCCCTTAGTTCCAGGATATTGATGTGAAGGCAAGTCTGTTGACTTGACCACAGACCTTGGAAATTTATTCCCTGTGTAACTGCCCCCCACCCTCGGAGGCTTGCATCCGTGGTCACCAGGATCCAGTCCTGAATGCCGAATCTGCGGCCCTCGAGAAGGTGAGCACTCTGCAGCCACCACAGGAGAGACACCCTGGCCCTGGGGAATAGGGTGATTAACCGATGCATCTGAAGAGGTGATCCGGACCACTTGTCCAGTAAGTCCCATTGGAAGGTACTCGCATGGAACCTGCCTAAGGGGATGGCCTCGTATGATGCCACCATCCTTCCCAGGACTCGAGTGCAGTGATGCACTGACACCTGTTTTGGTTTTAATAGATTCTTGACCAGTGCATGAGCTCCTGAGCTCTCTCTATCGGGAGATAAACCCTTTTCTGGTCTGTGTCTAGGATCGTGCCTAGGAGAGGCAGATGAGCTGTAGGAACCAACTGCGACTTTGGAATATATAGAATCCAGCCGTGTTGCCGTTACACTTCCAGAGAAAGTGATACGCTGTTCAGCAACTGCTCTCTTGATCTCGCTTTTATGAGGAGATCGTCCAAGTACGTGATAATAGTGACACCTTGCTTCCGCAGGAGCACAATCATATCCGCCATTACCTTGGTTATGACAATCCCGTACCGCAATTCTGAGGTACGCCTAATGAGGTGGATAAATGGGGACATGAAGGTATGCATCCCTTATGTCCCGATTCACGATAAAGTCTCCCCCTTTTTAGGCTTGCCCTGACCGCTCTTAGCGATTCCATCTTGAATTTGAACCTTCTCAGGTATATGTTCAGGGATTTTTAATTCAATATGGGTCTGACCGAACCGTCTGGTTTCGGGATTACAACATGGTCGAATAATAACACCCTCTTGTTGAAGGAGGGGACCCTTGACCACCACCTGTTAAAGATACAATTTGTGAATTGCAGTTAACACTGTCTCCCTCTCTTGGGGGGAAGCCCGCAGGGCCGTCGGTGAGGGGCATCTTCTCACAGTCCAGCTTGTATTCCTGAGACACAATATCTATTGCTCAGGGACCTAACAGGGAGTGAACCCACTTGTGGCTGAACTTACGAAGGCGTGTCCCCACCGGGCCTAGCTCCGCCTGTGGAGCCCCAGCGGCATAGGTGGATTTTTGTAGGGGCCGGGGAGGACTTCTGTTCCTGGGAACTAGCTGTGTTGATCCCGGCTCTGACAAGAAAGGACGCACCTCAGACTTTCTTGTTTCTTTATTCGAAAGGCTGCATTTAATAATGTCGTGCTTTCTTAGGCTGTGCAGGAATATAAGGCAAACTAGCAGAATTACCAGCTATAGCTGTGGAGACCAGGCCCGAGAACCCTTCTCCACACAATCCCCAGCCTTCCATATGCCTCTTAAGTCGGCATCATCTGTCCAATGCATATTCTACAGGACACGTCAAGCAGAGATCGACATAGCTTTGACTCTAGGACCCAGTATACTCATGTCTCTTTGGGCATGCTTTATAACTATATATCTATCACTTAAGACAGCATCTTTAATATATTTACTAGGGTCTCAATCTCTGCGCTGATAAGGTACCTGTCCACGCTGCCACAGTGCTATAAACCCATGCCGACACAATCGCCGGTCTGGGTAGTATACTAGAATGTGCACGCTATCTGCAGGATCCCTGAGAATAGCAAGTGCTACCGTCTGTGCAAACAGGACACCCTAGGGGAAGATTCTCAACACATCCTGGCCCTAGTGGGGAAAGGATACAACCTGAGCATTCTGTTGTGGGAAGCTGCCGTCTCTTGTCTGGAAATTCCCGCTCTTTTTCCTCATGAGAGGAGGGAAATTTACCTCAGCATTCTTCCCCTTAAACATGTGTACTCTCGTGTCAGGGACAGATGAGTCATCAGTGATATGCAAATCATCTTTTATTTCAATAATCATATATTGAATACCTTCTAGCCATCTTAGCTGTAACTTTGCATTATCGTAGTCGACAGTGGAGTTAAACTCCGTGTCGATACCAGTGTTTGTTATTTTGGATAGTGAGCATTGTGAGACTCTGAAGGTCTCTGTGACATAGGGACAGACATGGGTAGATTTCCTGTCTGTTCTCTAATCTTTTGTGCAATAAATTCACTTTAGCACTTACACATATCCAAACAGGTGTCGGCGTTGTCGACGGAGACACCCTCTCACACACATATCCGCTCTATCATCTCTTTAGAGGAGCCTTTTACCTCAGACATGTCGACACACGCGTACCGACACACCACACACACAGGGGATGCTCTATTTGAGGACAGTTCCCCCACAAGGCCCTTTGGAGAGACAGAGAGAGAGTATGCCAGCACACACCCCAGCGCTATATAACCCAGGGAATACACTACAACTCAGTGTTTACCCAGTAGCTGCTGTATATACAATTTTTGCGCCGAAATTTATGTGCCCCCCCCCCTCTCTTTTCACCCTTTGTGTACCAGGATACTGCAGGGGAGAGCCTGGGGATCTTCCTTCCAGCGGAGCTGTGAAGAGAAAATGGAGCTGGTGTGCTGAGGAAGAAGGCCCCGCCCCCTCAGCGGCGTGCTTCTGTCCTGTTTCTGACTAAAAATGGCGGGGGTTTTACACATATACAGTCACAGACTGTATTATGTGTATTTTTATGCCAAAGGTATTTTTATTGCTGCCCAGGGCGCCCCCCCCGCGCCATGCACCCTACAGTGACCGGAGTGTGTGGTGTGCTGTCGGAGCAATGGCGCACAGCTGCGGTGCTGTGCGCTACCTTAATGAAGACAGGAGTCTTCTGCCGCCAATTTCATCGCTTCTCTTCTGTCTTCTGGCTCTGCAAGGGGGACGGCGGCGCGGCTCCGGGAACGGACGATCGAGGTCAGGCCCTGTGTTCGAACCCTCTGGAGCTAATGGTGTCCAGTAGCCTAAGAAGCACAAGCTAGCTGCAAGCAGGTAGGTTTGCTTCTCTCCCCTCAGTCCCACGTAGCAGTGAGTCTGTTGCCAGCAGATCTCACTAAAAATAAAAAACCTAACAAATACTTTCTTTCTAGCAAGCTCAGGAGATCCCACTAGGAGCACCCAGCTCTGGCCGGGCACAGATTCTAACTGAGGTCTGGAGGAGGGGCATAGAGGGAGGAGCCAGTGCACACCAGATAGTACCTAATCTTTCTTTTAGAGTGCCCAGTCTCCTGCGGAGCCCGTCTATTCCCCATGGTCCTTACGGAGTTCCCAGCATCCACTAGGACGTCAGAGAAATATAAATATTTAAGGCTCTTATATTGACAAAATAGTTATATAATGTAACCGCAACAGTTTAGAGAACTGCATAATAAACTAGAAAAGTGTTGCAAGCATAGTTAAAGCTCACATATTAGAATTTCATTCCCATACCATCCAACCACACCATGTAATAAATTCTCATTAGAAAGAGATTAGATTTGCAAAACATCCCTTTTGTGAGTGCTCCTAACTCAGATCAAATTCAATTAGGAGTATATGTGGTCAGGTTTTGTCATTTGAACGCTGATTATTTATTTTAAAGGTGTGAAGATCAGAGCTTAAAGTTTCCCCCCAAAAATGGATCAGTGACAAGCTTGCGGTTTGGTTGTATGGGTGGAAGGACTACAACGGCTGCCTGTAATACCTCTTATGAAACTGGCAGAAGCTGTAATGTGCGGATTAGGGATCATATGGTTTATGAAACAGACCTTGGAGAACATGACAATAGTACTGGGTAATACATGATAGGGCCGCACATAAACTTATTACATGACAATGATAGAATAATGGCCCTCATTCCGAGTTGTTCGCTCGCAAGGCGAATGTAGCAGAGTTACACACGCTAAGCCGCCGCCTACTGGGAGTGAATCTTAGCTTCTTAAAATTGCGACCGACGTACGCGCAATATTGCGATTACAAACGAGTTAGCAGTTTCAGAGTAGCTCCAGACTTACTCTGCCTGTGCGATCATTTCAGTGCTTGTCGTTCCTGGTTGACGTCACAAACACACCCAGCGTTCGCCCAGGCACTCCCACCGTTTCCCCGGCCACTCCTGCGTTTTTTCCGGAAACGGTAGCGTTTTCAGCCACACGCCCCTGAAACGCCGTGTATCCGCCCAGTAACACCCATTTCCTGTCAATCACATTACGATCGCCGGAGCGAAGAAAAAGCCGTGAGTAAAAATACTTTCTTCATAGTAAAGTTACTTGGCGCAGTCGCAGTGCGAACATTGCGCATGCGTACTAAGCGGATTTTCACTGCGATGCGATGAAAAATACCGAGCGAACAACTCGGAATGAGGGCCAATGTACAACTACATTTTGCTACAAACATACGCACTGAAGCCTGCTATTACACAACATTTACTACTGCCAGAAGATTCTTGGTATGGCCAAAGGAAAAATAAATCATATAATAAATCTCTACATATCTAGCACAATAAGAATATATGAAAACTTGTTCCATGTTTTGGCCAAAGCATATAAACTTGCAAGCCAAGGGTCTTTGTAGTTTTTTGGAAGGCTTATCGTCACATCTTTATGGCTACAGCAGATACAATCACCTTCACTGATAAATATGCTACATACTTGTAAAATGAAAAACTGGGATATCCATTCGGCCTGAAGTTTTCTCCACCCATAAAAGATGATACGATATTTTGGGCATCAATTGAGGTAAAACCAAACATGCCTACTTCTCCTAAATTTAGATGGTTGGGACTTAATGGAATGACTTGCCAAGAAAATTGGATAGGACAATCGTATAATAAAGTCCTACCCACTTCTGTGTATGCAAAGGTGTTTATAGGAGTGGGTGGGGCTTGCTAATGTGGTTCACACCATGGCCCTACCCATAGGCATCACTAGAACTTTCTGGCCCCCATGCCATAATTTTGAAGTAGTCCCCAATGCTTCTAGAGAGATACCTCTCTCTGCAGTGCTCCAGAGGAAGGGGCATGCCCAATGCTGCCCTAGGGGCATGCGTGCTTCAACCTACCATTTTAATGGATTAACATCCTCAAATTATTTCATCATCGTCGTCATCATCATCACTGACATAATCATCATTATCATCATCACCTCGATCAAAAGTAAAGTTGAAAATTTGCAATCTGTTAAATATGAATATGTACAATAGTGCATTAAATGTACACTTTTATCAAGTAAATTAGGTACAGTAGTGCCCCAATGTCATAATTTGCCCCCAATAGTAGTGCCCCATGTAATAGTATGCCCCACAGAGGTGTTCCAGGTCATAATATGCCCCACAGTAGTACCCCCAGGCCATTTAATGACACGTAGTAGTACCCCAGTACATAGTCCACGTAGTGACCTCAGTTGATATTATGCCACATAGTGTCGTAGTTTATTTTGTGCCCCATATTAGTGCCCAAGTTGGTTTTATGCCCCACAGTAATGTTCCCTGTGTATAGTATGCCTCGCAGTATTGCCCCCGCCCCAGCTGCTAATAATGGGGTAGATGTATTAACCTGTAGAAGGCATAAGGAAGTGATAAACCAGTGATAAAGCGGTGTTAAGTGCAAGGTGATAATGCACCAGCCTATCAGCTCCTAACTGTTAATTTACATATTGGAGCTGATTGGCTGGTGTGTTTATCACCATGCATTTATCACTGGTTTATAACTTCCTTATGCCTTCTCCAGGTTAATACATCTGCCCCAATAGTAGCTCTGTCACATCCCCTTTCACTTTGATATCTCCAAACTCATAAGGACACAGTCCTTTTCCCCTATTTAAGTTACTTCTTCAGCTGGTGGCTCCTCCTCTATCTCCCCACTGGCACTCATGTAACCGTGTCATCAGAGAGATGGATGGGCCACCGGCATGTCAGTGGAATGCTGGGAGCGTTCAGTGCTCATCTCTGATGCCAATATTTCCATCATCAGGACAGCATGATGACAACCAGATTCCCTGCTGACCAAATGGTTGGCCATACATATTTAAAATTGTGTTTCTGTTTACTCACTGAAGGCAGATTTATCACATTTTGGAGCGAGATAAGGTGGAGAGAGATAAAGTACCAACCAATCAGCATCTGTCATTTTACTGACCATGTTTGACAAATGTCAGAAGTTGAATGGTTGGTACTTTATCTCTCTCCCTTTTATCACTGTCCTAGGTTTGATACATCTCCCCCTAGGTGAGACAGTCAACCTAAAGCTGGGTACACACTAGAAGACATTTTAAGGGAATTTGCCAATAACGACCATTCGTAACGACTGATTTAAATTAGGCTCAAACCCAACAATTTGTTAGTATCAGACCACTCATGTATATCGTTTGGTCGGCTGTAAAGTCACTCAGTGTGTCTGCACAATATAGTTTGTCTGGGAGTTCCAATGAGTTCAAGGGAAATCGTGAGCAACATTGTATCATTTGCGTGTCATTCAGTGTGTACCCAAAGCTGTAACTCATACTTGCCTACCTGACCCTCTCCATGAGGGAGAAAATGCTCTGTTCCTGGACTTTCCTGGTAATGTATGATTGCCATCACCTGTGGTGAGCTAGTTAATTGATAAGAAAGGTGTTTCACCACAGGTGATGGCAATCATACATTACCAGGAAAGACCAGGAACAGAGCATTTTCTCCCTCATGGAGAGGGTCAGGTAGGCAAGTATGCTGTAACTGTTCCACTAGAATCTGGACAGTTAGCGCTTGTCCCACTCTCTCCTACCTGTTCCTGCACTTTTCACTACCTGCTGCTGCATCTCATGCCATAACCTCTGTTGCTGCTTGTCTGGGTCCTGTAATGTGGAGGTTGTTTTGGGAAAAAAGATACATGATACAATGTGTAATGTTGCGTGCGCGACCTTACACTTTGCGCCTTCATCCCTGAAGTATGAGCCTGCAATGTGATTGACAGGTATGGGCGTTGCGGGGGCGAAGTTATGACATTGCAGGGGTGGCGCCGGGAAAATGAAGGCAGGCTGAGAGCGTTTTTGGAGCGGCTGCGTAACGTCACACGCAGCCGCTCTGAAAAAAATGGCCACTGACCACCTGCCCGCATTGCCAGGGGTCAACCTTAGATTCGAAGCCTCCGCAATCTAATTGCGGTCGTACCGTGGGTGGCCTCACACATGCTGGGTGGCCTTGCCCTGTGCTGGGTGGCCCCCAACATGTACGGAGATTAATGCAGATCTGGCTGCATATGCAGCCATCTGCATTCATCACTGAATAACCCGCTATGCCTGGTTTGTGATACAGCCATATAGGGGGCCACAACTATATTAAAGACAAAATGGCCGGCTGGATGCCAACCCAAAAACACTCAATGGGCGTCTAGCAAAGAGGGACCATGCTGCCCTGCCACACAGGCCAGGTTATTCCTGTTTAAGGGTAAGCTTAATGAGTGTCGCTTTTCAAAGTTTTGTATCCCTAAGGCAGTTTTGGCCACTGGATTTAAATGAAGCAATAATATTTTAATACAATGGGCCAGATGTAATGACGCCCGACTTCGGTGGCCATGCGGGATGCTGGCAGCACGCAGACATTTTTAATGGGGCAATCACAAGGCATGGTTTTACCTTGCAAGTGATTGCCGCTTTAAAAAAAAGTCAGAGTTCGTCCGCCATCCCGCACGGCCGCCGAACTCGGCAGTTATTACAACCGGTCCCAGATATTTTTGCCCCTTTTTGTCCAGTGGCTGAAAACCACTGAAGATGCGGTGGCTATGAAAAGCTCATCTTAGTAAATTTACCCCCTGGTTTATGACCAACATTTTTTTCGAGCAAGTGTTTGTCTAATGGAACAAATGACAACATTCAATTCTATTTCATTTTAGAACATTTTTCTGAAAAAAAAATCTTTGATGTTCTGTTAACTAAATAAATTGAGCCAGACATAGGGACCTTTAAAATGTCATGTCGGACACACTCCATGCCAGCATGTTTATTGAAGAGGTAACACAATCCCCTAGCAAATGTCATTTTCTGCATGTCTGTAGCAATCTCTGGTCCAGAACATGTTTCCAAGAACATTCTCATATCTCATCTCAATTTTCTCCAAAAATCTAATTTGTAAATGACTCAGAATGATATTTGCCATATACCCACGAATGGGAGACTCATTCACAGAAGAGGGGGTGATATGATGTCCAGCAAGCAATACAGACAGCAGTAGAATATTTGTTTACATCAAAAGAGGTTTTAGTAGCAGGAATGAGACAAAAGTATTATTAGCGGTTAGGAGGGTAAATCTGCCAACCCCGTACAGGGTTCAGAAGCAGTGGCTGGGAGTGGCACAGGCAGTGAGAAAGGAGAGCTGCAGAAGGACCCCCACAGTTAGAGCCCTGTCTGGAGGGCTCCATACTGTGGACCGGGATAGTGCCCTGCCAGTACCAGAGACTGACACATCCCAGGTGAGTCTGGAGGTGGGAACGCCACAAGGAGAGGAGCCACATTTCATCCAGCAGACCCAGCTGAAAGAGCAGTGGTGGAGCACCTGCGGAGAGCTCAGGCCAAGGAGAGGAGCCGTGGGTGACACTGCCCTGTGGGGTACCCCTTGGTAAGTGTGTCTGTGTGTGTGTTTTGTCAATTGTTTGGGTGGAGGCCCCCACAATATTGTCGCCCTGGGGATCTCACAACTGTCATGCCGGCGCTGTATGTGCCAGAGTAATGCCAGGAGAGAACAGTAGTATATACGCCTGGGTTACACCAGGAGAGAACAGTAGTATATGTGCCTGGGTAACACCAGGAGAGAACAGTAGTATATGTGCCTGGGTTACACCAGGAGAGAACAGTAGTATATGTGCCTGGGTTACACCAGGAGAGAACAGTAGTATATGTGCCTTGGTTACACCAGGAGAGAACAGTAGTATATGTGTTGTCTTACCCTTTAAATTCAAATAAGAATATTCTTAACTCTTGTGGACTGATTGCAAATACCAGTGAAATACTGTGAATAAATTGCAGCAGCCAAACTAATAATAGTAACAACACCAGGCGGGGTCGGGAAGGGGGTTGGGATTCGGGTGGTTGGGGCTTGGGGGGGGAAGGCAAGGGGGATTGAGCACCCATAACATATACACCCCCTGGAACATGTGCATTATTGTTGGAGTCTGCATGAGCCACGTTTTTTGCGTGAATAAGTCCTTTGTTTCTAGAGGTGTAAGTGCAAAAATGTGACCAATTCTACACATATATAGATGTGTAAGATTTTTTTTGTTCACATACGCTATACAAAAAAAGCACAATTTGCACCAAAAAAGACTTTTATATCTCACTCTACATCAGCCCCCAAGTCATACCTCTCATTATGTACACATGTAATACACTCCACAGCTCTTCCTTTCTTACAGCACAGCAGAGAGGCAAGTGGTCCCCACTCTGACACAGAAAACACAAGTGAGGCTAAAATATATTTTATTTTTCTGGAAACGGCTAGTCAAATATTCAGATATCTTTACCATGGCCATAACTGGGGGTGGGCCAAGGGGTCACGTGCCCTGGGTGCTGGAAGGAGGGGGGCGGCAAGAACTCTACCCTAGTCATGGGCAAAGTGATTCACTGAACTGAGTTGAGACACATGACTCAGTTCAGTGGAGTGTCTCGAGTCAGTATCTCGGCACACGAGTCATGACTCATTTGGATTAGAATGTGTTGCAGAGACAGTGCACATGATCAGTGAGTTGCCAGTGCTGGCAGACCAGTGTTGGACTCATGGAGGGAGGGACTCAGTCCTCTGGGAGTTGGCTCAGCTAGTTATTCAGCTGCAGTGATTGTGCAGTGCATCTGGGGGAGGCAGCTGCTTATGCACTGATTGTTAATAATATATTAACATAGATTCAGTGTTATGTTGATATATTATGAATAACCAATTACTGCATACTAGTTACTGAATATGCACATTACTTCTGGTTGAGGAGAGAAAGCTTAACAGCCATAAAACACATCATTCAGTCTGTAACTAAACCAAATAAAAAAAATATATATATTTTACTTTGCATACTTTGCTAATTGGATGGTTTTACAATTGTTTTTTTTTGGTTTTTTTTTTAGGTGGGCTTGGATTTATTATATTATCCACTATCGTATCTAGCCTCCAGGGAGTTTGCCACCCACAATCACATTGAGCAGGAACAGTGGGGTATATTTACTAAGGTCCCGATTTTGACCGAGATGCCGTTTTTTCTTCAAAGTGTCATCTCTGTAATTTACTAAGCAAAAATCACGGCAGTGATGAGGGCATTCGTAATATTTTGGAAGTCCTAGGAAAAAATCACGAATCAATACACCATCGGTCAAATACGCCTGCAATTTGGTAGAAATCGGGAATTTACTAAAAAGTGCAAAACACAAACACTGCCGACAATTGCCAAACACTGCCGTGATGAAATACAAATCGTGAAAAAGTGCTAAAAAAAACCAGACCTGCTTTTTTATCCCGTGTTTGGATAGGCATGCACGGATCCATGAGATCCGTGCATGTTTTTCAGTGGGAACGGGTGGGAAATGTTTTAATAAAAAAAAAAAAAATGCGTGGGGTCCCCCCTCCTAAACCAAACCAGCCTCGGGCTCTTTGAGCCGGCCCTGGTTGCAAAAATATGGGGAAAAAATTGACAGGGGTTCCCTTATATTTAAACAACCAGCACCGGGCTCTGCGCCTGGTCCTGGTTCCAAAAATACGGGGGACAAAAAGCGTAGGGGTCCCCCGTATTTTTGAAACCAGCACCGGGCTCCACTAGCTGGACAGATAATGCCACAGCCGGGGGTCACTTTTATACAGTGCCTTGCGGCTGTGGCATCAAATATCCAACTAGTCACCCCTGGCCGGGGTACCCTGGGGGAGTGGGGACCCCTTCAATCAAGGGGTCCCCCCCCAGCCACCCAAGGGCCAGGGGTGAAGCCCAAGGCTGTCCCCCCCATCCAATGGGCTGCGGATGGGGGTCTGATAGCCTTTGTTGAAAGTAATGAATATTGTTTTTAGTAGCAGTACTACAAGTCCCAGCAAGCCTCCCCCGCAATCTGGTACTTGGAGAACCACAAGTACCAGCATGCGGCGGAAAACCAGGCCCGCTGGTACCTGTAGTACTACTACTAAAAAAATACCCCAATAAAGACATTACACACACACCTTGAAAGTATAACTTTAATGCATACATACACACCACCATATACACATACTTACCTTATGTTCACACGAGGGTCGGTCCTCTTCTCCATGTAGAATCCAAGGTGTAACTGTTGAAAAAATCCTACTCACCAAATCCAGTGTAGAGGGCTCCTCGGATAATCCATTTGTAATCCACGTACTTGTAAAAAATAAAAAAACGGGACACACGACCACGAACTGAAAGGGGCCCCATGTTTTCACATGGGACCCCTTTCCCCGAATGCCAGAAACCCCCTCTGACTGATGTCTAAGTGGGTTTCTTCAGCCAATCAGGGAGCGCCACGTTGTGGCACCCTCCTGATCGGCTGTGTGCTCCTGTACTGTCTGACAGGCGGCACACGGCAGTGTTACAATGTAGCGCCTATGCGCTCCATTGTAACCAATGGTGGGAACTTTGTGGTCAGCGGTGAGGTCACTTTCGGTCAACCGCTGACCACAAAGTTCCCACCATTGGTTACAATGGAGCGCATAGGCGCTACATTGTAACACTGCCGTGTGCCGCCTGTCAGACAGTACAGGAGCACACAGCCGATCAGGAGGGTGCCACAACGTGGCGCTCCCTGATTGGCTGAAGAAACCCACTTATACCCCTTTCACATCGCACAAATAACCCGGTATCGACACGGCATATTGCCGTGTCGAACCGGGTCAGTGTGCGATGTGAAAGGTCCTTTCACGATTTAGCGGGTCGCCTGACCCGGTAATTGAACCCGGTAAAAAAGAAGGGTTTTACCCGGGTTGATTACCGGGTCAGGTGCGGTGTGAATGGGAGCCATGTCGATGCGACACGGTTCCCATTCACAGCATAGGGAGAGGCGGTGCAGGAGATGAGCTCATCTCCCGGCGCTGCCTCCACCTCCGCCCCTGCTGCTGCTGCTCCCTCCGCTGCTATGGCAACCGACCCGGTATATTGCCGGGTCGGAAAGCCAGCAGCGGAGCGCAAATGCCGGATCCCACCCGGTAAGTACACGTTTGTCTTACCGGGTAGGATCCGGCATTTGCGGTCTGAATGTAGTATTAGACATCAGTCAGAGGGGGTTTCTGGCATTCGGGGAAAGGGGTCCCATGTGAAAACATGGGGCCCCTTTCAGTTCGTGGTCGGGTGTCCCGTTTTTTTATTTTTACAAGTACGTGGATTACAAATGGATTATCCGAGGAGCCCTCTACACTGGATTTGGTGAGTAGGATTTTTTCAACAGGTACACCTTGGATTCTACATGGAGAAGAGGACCGACCCTCGTGTGAACATAAGGTAAGTATGTGTATATGGTGGTGTGTATGTATGCATTAAAGTTATACTTTCTAGGTGTGTGTGTAATGTCTTTATTGGGGTATTTTTTTAGTAGTAGTACTACAGGTACCAGCGGGCCCGGTTTTCCGCCGCATGCTGGTACTTGTGGTTCTCCAAGTACCAGCTTGCGGGGGAGGCTTGCTGGGACTTGTAGTACTGCTACTAAAAACAATATTCATTACTTTCAACAAAGGCTATCAGCCCCCCATCCGCAGCCCATTGGATGGGGGGGACAGCCTCGGGCTTCACCCCTGGCCCTTGGGTGGCTGGGGGGGGACCCCTTGATTGAAGGGGTCCCCACTCACCCAGGGTACCCCGGCCAGGGGTGACTAGTTGGATATTTGATGCCACGGCCGCAAGGCACTGTAAAAAAGTGACCCCCGGCTGTGGCATTATCTGTCCAGCTAGTGGAGCCCGGTGCTGGTTTCAAAAATACGGGGGACCCCTACGCTTTTTGTCCCCCGTATTTTTGGAACCAGGACCAGGCGCAGAGCCCGGTGCTGGTTGTTTAAGTATGGGGGAACCCCTGTCAATTTTTTCCCCATATTTTTGCAACCAGGACCGGCTCAAAGAGCCCGAGGCTGGTTTGGCTTAGGAGGGGGGACCCCACGCAATTTTTTTTTTAAGTTTAAACATTTTTTATTTTTTTTACAAGGTGCACAATGAAGCCCAGCACGGATCTCACAGATTCGGCCGAGATTCATTGTATTAAAGTCGGCAGTGTTTTACAAGTCACTCACGTAAAACACTGCCTAAAAAAACGAATGACATCGACATCGGAAAAACCGAAAATGCAGAATACGGCAGCTTAGTAAATTAGTCGTAATCAATTCAAAAAGTTGCATATTTACACTTTCGATGTCATTCGTGATTGAACTTTGACCTCAAACGGGAAAATACGATTCTTAGTAAATTTACCCCAGTGAGCACTGAGCTGAGAGCCCTGTACCACAGGGGCTCCACCTCTTGCAGGCTTATGCTGCATTAATCAGATCCATCCACTGAGGGGCAGATGTATTAACCTGGAGGCGGCATAAGGAAGTGATAAACCAGTGATATGTGCAATGTGAGAAAGGCACCAGCCAATCAGATCCTAACTGTTAATTTACATATTGGAGCTGATTGGCTGGTGCCTTTATCACCTTGCACATATCACTGGTTTATCACTTCCTTATGCCTTCTCCAGGTTAATACATCTGCCCCTCAGTCACTGAGTCTACACAGTGTACAACTGTCTCAACTCACAGGCAGACTCAGTATGAATCATGAAATGGATCAGGCACTGCAGCACAGCACTCACTGACTGTTGAGTCATGACTGCTCCCTCGTCCCTGCCACTGGGTGTCACCTGGTATTGCCGCCGGCCAATCACAGCTGAAGACACTGACTGAAGGGTACACTGAGTCTCCTTCCTCTGGCTGAGAGAGGCTACTGCTGCAGCTGTCTCGACTCATTAAACTGTGAGTGACTCGAATCATTCATACTTCCTGATGATTTGAGTCACTGTGTTGAGACAGTGAGTCAGTAGCCATCTCTACTCTACCCAGCTCGGCCAGCTGCTCCTCCTCCCCTGTGTGCCGCGATCGTCTACCATGGGTGCAGAGGATGTGGCTGCTATGGGGCCCAAGCAAACGTCCAATAAGAGCTTTCTATTACAAGTGTGCTGCCAGGAACACTCACTACACACCCCTCCTCCATCCAGGGTCGGGACGTTGACTGGTCACTGTGTGCTGACAGTGCCATCCCCCACATTGTGCCGCACAGAGTTGCATTTGCTCACTCTTTCCGGGATCTGGATGTTGACCGATCACCGCATGCAAACGGTACAATTTACCACAGTGTGCTTCACAGACCTTACTACTTGCTCAAAGTTTCCTGGAGGTCTGGATAGCATGCTGGCTATTGAGCATTCCTTGCCCGCATCACAACAAGGAAACACGGTGGTCAAGTTATTCTGTCCATTGGCCAGTGGGATCACGATCACCAGGACTAAGGTCCTATACAGGAAATAGTAAGCAAATTGTGTCTCTAAGAGATTAGCAAGAGCTCATGACACATCACATTCATGAAGTTATCTCAATTTATGCTCCTTACCTCAGCGGACACTCCTTATACAGAGATCTCATTTTCACACCGACAAGTGCAGCCATTGTGAGGATTACAACATCAAACCCATTAGGAATACCCCACAGTGGGTTTTCAGTTACACCTCTCTCCCATCTCTCCCTCTCTCTCCCATACCTATCTCTCTCTCTCCCCCATCTCTCCCTCTCTCTCCCATCCCTATGTCTCTCCCATCACTACTTCACCCCTCTCTCCCATCTCTCACTCTCTCCCATCTCTCTCTTCCGTCTATCTCCTTTATCACTCTCCCTCACCCCTCTTTCTCTCCACTCTCTCTCCCATCACTCTCTCCTCTCTCTCTCTTCTCTGTCCCATCTCTCTCTCCCATCTCTCTCCTCTATCACTCTCCCTCATCCCTCTCTCGCTCCTCTCTACCATCTCTCTCTCTCCTCTCTTCCCAGTGGGGTGGTGTAATGTTAATGAGGGGTACTACTGTGCAGTGTAATAAGAATAAGGTTGCACTACTGCATTTTATTTTTAACCTTTAATACATTTCTTATACCCATATATAATATATAGGGGAAAAAGAACTCCAGCAGGACAATTACTCTTTCAGGTGAAGCCAAGGGGACTATAGCGCAGGTCTATGGACCTGTTACCATGCCATTACTCCCCCACAGGAGCACTATGACCTGCGCTGGGAAGTGTGTATGTGTATATATGTGTGCGGAAGGGGGGGGGGGAGGGGGGTGGTGGATTTATTCCCCTTGTTCAGAGGGCAAGCAATCAGTGCCATTGTCCCTCTGTAACACTTGCACTGTGAGAGAGGAGATAGGAGCTGCCACCTTGAACCCCTCTGCATCCTAGCACACAGCTGCAGGGGACTGGACCCAGGTAAGTAGAACCTGTACCCCACCCTCTCCCCCGGGCATGCCATGCAATGCCCGCTTTTGGTTCAAAGCCATCCCCTTTCACAGCCTGACAATCTTTACTGTCCCATGAAAATCGTGACAATTGGGAGGTATGTGCTGAGGGACATTGTAAACCGTTTTAACAGTAAGAATATATTTAGTTACAATCTACTTTTTCAAACTTACTTTCTGGTTGTTATATTATAAACCTCATGTAAATTGATCGGTCGATGAAATACACTGGTAATTTTTTTATTGACATCTATAATTTAATTGACTCAGGTCTTAAGTGCACAAATAATAGCTGCCAAGATGTATAGTTCTGGTAAGGTTACAATAGGAAAATGAAATCAATATTAACTCTGTTCAACTTGCTATAAAAATGTCATTAAACCTTGTGTTACCCTGAACAACAGTAGTAATAGTCACCTGTGGGGGAGTAATGGCATGGTAACAGGTCCACAGACCTGCGCTATAGTCCCCTTGGCTTCACCTCAAAGAGTAATTGTTCTGCTGGAGTTCTTTTTCCCCTATATTATATATGGGTATAAGAAATGTATAACATTAGCACAGAATTCTATGTCGTCTATACTTGTATGTTAGTTTTTAACATTCCTATATTATGTAACATAAACAGTACATGGTATTCGGTTGGTTTAGGCTGCTTTAATGTGACCACAAAATAATTATCAGAATGTTTGGGAAAAGTAGAGCAACTCCATGTATCTATCTATCTATCTATCTATCTATCTATCTATCTATCTATCTATCTATCTATCTATCTCTCCATACATAGGTGTTTCTATAATGGGTGCAGTGTGTGCGGTGCACATGGGCCCCTGGGTCCGGGGGGGGGGCTCACACTGCACACCCTGCACCCATAGAGTATACTTACCCCTCCGGAGTCCTATGGTGGCGGCCCTGCAGTGTGGGCACGAATCACTTGTAAAATGGCCGCCGCTGCCATTTCCAAGAGATTTGCGCATGTGCACTGGAGGTGTCCCCAGGAACAAGGCACGGGCACCATGTTCCCGGAGACCTGCTCACGCGCAGTAGGCTCTGGCCTTATGCCAGAGTCTACAAGTTGCCGGAGAGCAGGGGGGCCGCCACTGAGGCTGCACGCGGGTCCCCTCCTCTCTTAAAAAGGACCCTGTCTACATACACACACCTACACACACACACACACACACACACACACACACACACACACACACACACACACACGCTCACATTTACAGTATATTAAAAACAGCACAGAGGACAGTATGGGGAATGCAGATAAGAATACATTACAATAAAAACACAACAGTAAGGGGCCCATTTATTATTTATTGCATTTTAGACACAATAAATATAATTTCTGATTGTCGCTCTTTATTCAATAAGAAATTAATTTCCACCCAGATTTGTTAAAAATCACACCCAAGGCAGGCGTTCCGAACTTCCGATAGGTGCCCATCCCTGCGATGTGTAAAGTAATGGCATCAGCAATCGCTTTATGTTCCGCAGCTACTATGTATGCAAAGTCATTAGACAGCTCATGTGTCAGTGGCTGTTACTGGGGAGGGATCTGGAGGATTCCTCTCCCGGTATAATATTCAAACTGTAACCCATAGGCTACAATGGCTAATGTCATTGCTATTGTGCTCGGAAACAGGGAAAGCGTAACAGAGCTCTCCACTGTAATATATTAAACGGATAGTTTTATTTTAAGGTTATATCCCCCAATGTGTACGTTTTGGGGGTTTTCCAACAAAATGTGTAATAAATATTACATAAAACATAATTATAAAATGGGAATGACTTACCCTCATGTAGAAGATGAGAGGACAGGATTCACTCACAGCTCACACCCTGGCTGAGGTTATGCATGGAGTGCAAGGAGACTTTACAGGGTACAATTTCAACTAAACCGGTGGGAAATGGGGGCATGAGAGGGTTTTTTTTTCAGAGGGTACCATTAGGGGGGTTGGGGGTGTTCCAGTAGCTAGCCACGCACTGTAGGGGCTGGAGCTGGGTGCCGGTGATATAAGGTCCCAGAGGCGGTGGAGAAGGGCTGTGGGGAGGGAGGAGGAGGAGGAGGAGGAGGAGGAGCAGACAGAAAGGGGAATATCTCTGTCCTGACACTGCCTGTGTGGTAACCCAAGACGGCGAAATCTAAAATTTGGGTTAGCAGGTCCGTCCCCTTCACTGCGCACTGATCTGTGGAAATCAGGGCAGTTGGGAGGTATGCAAATGACAACATATATATATTTGTATTTTTACATGTGTTTAGCTTGTTATTTACTACACTCCTAGCAGTCTGAGTATAGTAAAGGTGTACTGTAGAGGAGAAGCAGCACAAACGCCTTTCAGGAGGTGCAAACATTACGTCTGTCTCCGCCATGGTGCTGGATCTTTGCTGCTGCTGGCACCAACCTTTCAGACCTGTAGAACAAAGAAATTAATAATTCTAATTTTGTTAAAGTCTATAGGCCTGATTCAGAGTTTCAGGCATATCACATCTTGCATGCTTGGGAATAAGTGTGGATCTTGGCCTTTATTCCAGCTTAGCCACAGCTATGCAGCTGGGCCACCTCTATCCACCTACTTGTGAAAGCGGTCATCACGCATTTGTGGCACCATTGTGCAGTGCGGAAAAATCACCAGATCCAGATTCAACGCTGAATCAAGTTATATTTGTCTTATCTGGTAACCACCCCTTATATAGACAGATGGACTTACCATTACTATTATGATGGCAGCAACACAAGGAACATGGGAAGTGCATAGCAATGGATGTTCCCTTCCGCCTTACTTATGTAAACTGCGTACATGCATTTAGACGTTTTGTTCTTCTCTCAGAGTTACTGACAGGAAAATCATCCTTCTTATTAGTGTCCTGTTGGAGTTGTCCCTCACAATGTATTTGTGGATTTACGTTTCATGGAACTTATGGGGGGAATTCAATTAGCCATGGTAAGTTGATCCCCAGCCACAATAGCTGCAGTATCTTGGATTTTTTATTACCTGGCCAGAGGCAGGAGAAAAAAAATCCTGATAACTGACTGATGCAACTGGGAAAAATACCAGGATCCGGGAACTTATCCCAGATCCTGTGTTTTTCACGTGAAAATTAACCTCCCAAAATATGAAGCGAAAACAAAAACTGCCGCAATTGAATTGCTTGATAACACCATCGGGCAATAAATTGTGGTAAAGTCCCATTTTTTTCATACAAAAATTATTATTGAGCAATTGAATTCCTGCAATTCTCTACAAATACAGCTGGCGCATTGGCCAGAGGCGTAACTGTGGAAGGCAACAGAGTAAGCTGACATCGGGCTCCTCTCCTCCCATTCTGTGACACCATTCCATCAGCCACTGCTATCTGTGGCCGACTCCCTTAACCTTACAAGTCACACCCTTTTTATTGTAGATACACATTTTACAAGTGTCATACCCAGGATTAGAACCCACGACCTATTACACTGGAAGCAGACACCTTACTGATAAACAAATACACCAAATTTTTGGGAGGTATACAACCTTGGGCGCTTGTATTCAATGGTAAGAAAATAATGCAGTGCAGTCACTATTCAAAAGGTTTCAATGTCGTCCCATCAGTTGACTGTATACTTGATTTCAACTCAGGAAGATATAATGCATGAAAAAAAGAAGAGAGATATATATAGTGTAACACAGTTTTAGGTGAATAATAAAGTTTTTATAACACAATATGACTCTGTGTGTGATAATGTATCCAATGTTAACCAAAGCATACCCCACTCACTATGCAAATTATGTGGAGTAAACACATAAAGGTATCTTTAATCAAATGAAGGATGGCGTACCCCACTCACAATTATTATTATTATTATTATCCTTTATTTATATGGCGCCACAAGGGTTCCGCAGCGCCCAATTACAGAGTAACCAAAACAGGAAAACAGTGACTTACAGTTGAAGACAATATAGGACAAGTACAGGGTAACTAAGCATAACTACACCAGTAAATGACAGAGATAAGTTCCAGGTGGCCAAAAGACTGTGTGATTTGGGCAGTTGAGGATTATTAAAGTAAGAAAAGATAAGCACATGAGGGAAGAGGACTCTGCTCGTGAGAGCTTACATTCTAAGGGGAGGGGTAGACAGACAGGGGTGACACAGATGGGGTACAAAGAGAGCGTGGAACAGAGGGTTAGGATGAGATTTGGCTGGGTTTGGTAAAGAAATAGGTCTTAAGAGACCGTTTGAAGTTTTGTAGAGAGGTGGAGAGTCTGAGGGGGAGAGGTAAAGAATTCCAGAGGAAGGGAGCAGCACGTGAAAAATCTTGGAGATAGGAGTGGGAGGAAGACAGGAGAGTCGGCGTGCATTAGCAGAGAGAAGAGGACGGGTGGGAGAGTAAAGCGAGATAAGCTCAGAGATGTGAGTGGGAGAGGAGTGGGTGAGTGCTTTGTAAGCGAGTGTGAGAAGTTTGAATTAGATTCTGAAAGGGAAGGGAAGCCAGTGGAGGGCCTGTAGGAGAGGGGAGGTAGACGTAGTGCGTTTGGTGAGGAAGATGAGCCGGGCAGCAGCATTGAGGGTAGATTGGAGTGGAGAGAGGTAATTGTCAGGGAGGCCAGTTAGGAGGAGATTACAGTAGTCCATTCTGGAAATAATCAGTGAGTGAATAATGATGTTAGTGGCATCCTGGGTGAGAAAAGGTCTGATCCTGGAAATGTTTTTGAGATGAAAATGACAGGTTTGTGAGAGGTGCTGAATGTGTGGTTTGAAGGAGAGGGAGGATGTCATGAATAGTATGAAGCTCATCAAGGTATCTTTCTTGTGAAATTTGGAACTTGTCCTCCAGCCCAGATTTATTTGATCCACGTGTACCCAAAACAGAAAGAACAGTTTCCCAATGTGTAGTAAAGTTTTCACAACCATATAGGTAACAAGATGACTATGGGGTAACGTACTTTAAATCAATAAATCGATATCTTGTGGATATCTTGTGGTTTTTAAAGAGATAAGCGTACCCCACTCACAAGAATGGAATAATTTCTGTACACATCAAGGTATCTTTCATAATCTTGTATTCAGAATTTTTATTCCTTGTAATTTTTATAACACAATGTAACTCTGTGTGTGATAATTTATTCAATATTAGCCAAAGCGTACCCCACTCACTATGCAAATGATGTAGAGTAAACACATAAAGGTATCTTTAATCAAATGAAGGATGGCGTACCCCACTCACAGTGTCATGGATAGTATGAAGCTCATCAAGGTATCTTTTCTTGTGGAATACAAAAAATGTGGTATATCACAGCGCTCAGTCTTGTTCCAACAAGAATGTCCAAAAGTACTTTGAAAGACGTGTCCTGTAGGGATCACTGGACAATTTTTGAATGATGTATCAGCTCCTGGTCATCAATCCAAAAGTTTAAAATATTCTTCGGAACTCACACAATATATAGGTGAATGACTCCCATAAAGGTATCTTTAGTAACCAGCTGCCAATATGTGAATGGAACACCCGTAGACACACCTTTGCACAGTGATCCTTGAACTCGGACGTACCGTACTCACATAGCATAAAACAGATGCACTCCCATAAAGGTATCTTTAACCACCGCTCGCCACCAGTGAAAAAGGGTAGGTGCACCGTGAACACACCTTCATATATCACTCCCTATGCCGGGACGTACCGTACTCACATAGCACAAATCAGTTATACTCCTATAAAGGTTTCTTTACTTTTCCTCCTCCGCCCATGTGTAGCTGAATCAGAGTGATATTGTAGACACTCAGTATCATAGATGGAGGGGTACCATCAAAAAAAGAAACCAAAAAAGGAATTCTTAAAAAATCCTTAAAATTTATTCCAAAAACAATACATAAAAACAAGGTTACCAGACAATGGATGGAATGAAGGTATACCTGAGAGGCACAATCGGCCGTAAGTGCCTAGCAGGAAATGCCTATCACGTCTGGTCCCAAAGATGCACAGAGGAATCAGTAGCGCTCCTGAACCAACATGTTTCGACTGTAATATTAAGTCTTTATCAAGGACAACCTTGTGCCTCTCAGGTATACCTTCATTCCATCCATTGTCTGGTAACCTTGTTTTTATGTATTGTTTTTGGAATAAATTTTAAGGATTTTTTAAGAATTCCTTTTTTGGTTTCTTTTTTTGATGGTACCCCTCCATCCATGATACTGAGTGTCTACAATATCACTCTGGGTCAGATACACATGGGCGGAGGAGGAAAAGTAAAGAAACCTTTATAGGAGTAGAACTGATTTGTGCTATGTGAGTACGGTACGTCCCGGCATAGGGAGTGGTATATGAAGGTGTGTTCACGGTGCACCTACCTTTTTTCACTGGTGGCGAGCGGTGGTTAAAGATACCTTTATGGGAGTGCATCTGTTTTATGCTATGTGAGTACGGTACGTCCGAGTTCAAGGATCACTGTGCAAAGGTGTGTCTACGGGTGTTCCATTCACATATTGGCAGCTGGTTACTAAAGATACCTTTACGGGAGTCATTCACCTATATATTGTGTGAGTTCCGAAGAATATTTTGAACTTTTGGATTGATGACCAGGAGCTGATACATCATTCAAAAATTGTCCAGTGATCCCTACAGGACACGTCTTTCAAAGTACTTTTGGACATTCTTGTTGGAACAGGACTGAGCGCTGTGATATACCCCATTTTCTGTATTTTGTGTTTCCTTTGCAGGGATTTGTTGGTCCTTGAGGGTGGTTCCAGCGGCATAGGTCTTTTTTTTTTGCGCCTTGGGACAGTTCACCTTTCTTGATTTCTATCTTTTCTTGTGGAATTTGGAACTTGTCCTCCAACCCAGATTTATTTAATCCACGTGTACCCAAAACAGAAAGAACAGTTTCCCAATGTGTAGTATAGTTTTCACAACCATATAGGTTAGAAGATGACTATGGGGTGATGTACTTTAAATCAAAAAGGACAAAAAGGAGTGTGGACAGCCAGCTTTTAATTTCCATCCACGAAATACAGCTAAACTCTGGATCAGGTAATCTCTATATGAAATTATTGTATATTTTTTGGAGATATACCCCAGAGATTTAGCTTGGATGGTTTATGTTTTTAAATTTTGTTTTTTTTTGTGATTTTATTTTTTATTCCTTTTTGGAAAATTGTATAGTGTTTATTGTCATACTGGAGTTTTCCCCTGCTGCTTGGGGTTCTGTACAATACATTTTTATGGCTTTTAAGAAAATCCAGCCTTTTTTTGAGAGGAATTTGAAAGTGAAAGAAACCTTGATGGGCTTTGAAAATTTCGTATAACACTGTGAGTAGGGTACGCATTCTATATCTCTGAATACAAGATTATAAAAAATACCTTGAGGTGCACAGAAATTATTCCTTTTTTTGTAAGTGGGGTACGCTTATTTCTTTAAAAACCACAAGATATTGATTTAAAGTACGTCACCCCATAGTCATCTTGTTACCTATATGGTTGTGAAAACTTTACTACACATTGGGAAACTGTTCTTTCTGTTTTGGGTACACGTGGATCAAATAAATCTGGGCTGGAGGACAAGTTCCAAATGTCACAAGAAAGATACCTTGATGAGCTTCATACTATTCATGACATTGTGAGTAGGGTACACCATCCTTCATTTGATTAAAGATACCTTTATGTGTTTACTCCACATAATTTGCATAGTGAGTGGGGTACGCTTTGGTTAACATTGGATAAATTATCACACACAGAGTCATATTGTGTTATAAAAACTTTATTCTTCAATTAAAACTGTGTTACACTATATATATCTCTTCTTTTTTTCATGCATTATATCTTCCTGAGTTGAAATCAAGTACACAGTCAACTGATGGGACGACATTGAAACCTTTTGAATAGTGACTGCACTGCATTATTTTTTTTTACCATTGAATACAAGTGCCCAGATTTGTATACCTCCCAAAAATTTGGTGTATTTGTTTATGTGCTTAAGATGCTTGGTGACATCTAGGGTGGTAAACTTTTTAGGGCAGCTGTGATTATTTTATAGTAGGGATTCTCTGTCTTCTTGTTTTACCTTACTGATAAACCTATCTGCTCCTGAATGGGAAGCATGAGAATGCTAACTATATGAAGTTACTTCTCTGACAATTACAAGTAACTTCATATAGTTAGAATGATCCTGCTTCCTATGCAGGAGCAAATATCTCCATCAGTATGGTGTCTGCGTCCAGTGTAATAGGTTGTGGGTTCTAATCCTGAGTATGGCACTATGTATGTATGTATGCATCTATCTATGTCTCTGTGGGTGGGATTTGCTAAAAGAAAAATGCGGTAAAAACCTAGTTTTCGATGCGGAGGGTATCACCAGCTTTTTATGGTGATACCCTATAGAAGCCTATGGGCTTGAGTCCTGTTGGAGAAAGAGCGCTATATAAATACAATTATTATTATTATTCTTACTGCATCCCTCCGGCTCCGCCGCCCAGCGCCGCCCATGCCATCCCTGCATACCTGACTGCAGGCAGCCTCCCCATCGCAGTCCGGGATCCCAGTCTCCTCCTCCCCCAGTAACACAGCCAGCTGTACTTCCGGCTGCAGGGAGGAGGAGGAGGAGGAGGAGGAGCCCGGGACTGGCAGCAGACATCACCTCCTGGGTCTGGGAGGTGACAGAGACCCCGGTAAACCCCCGCACACCCTCTCCTCCACACCACCAGGGATCGCAGGGGGCCTCTCGCATCGCATTGCCATACTATTCGCATATGTTAGTACATATGCGATTAGCATCGTTGCGATGACTGGCGATGGCCCGTGATCACTATTAGTAAATCCCACCCAATATGTCTGCCTGATTCAAAGAAGGAGTCTATATGCATTGCTGCTGTGCCGCAGGAGGCATATGAGGACAAATGACGCCCACTGCCAGCATTGCAGATCCGAGTGCTGCGTATGATGAGACATCATCGGATCACCATTATGATCATCGGTCATGGCATTGGACATCTGAGTGGGCCTAAGGCTACTCAGGATGGACATCTCAGCTCCATTGCCAAGGCTAGTAAATCTGCACCAGACTGACCTCACCACTCCCAGAAAATGGGGCAGACATGAGCACGTTTTCGGGAACACAGGCTGGCAGCACATTACCCGCTCGCAAACATCCATGACGTGTTAATCAGGTTGCGGCTTAAGGGGCCCCGGTCCGGCAATGCTGGTAGGGATCTGCACCATCAGTTTGTGTACATCTCTGAATCTAGCCCTGTGTGTGTGTATATATTATTTATTTAAAAAAAAGCAATATAGTTTACAGAGATGGATTCCAGAGGGGGCGAGGCCCTTCCATACCCTCAGCAGTGGATTCCACGGACAGAACCCTTTCAGTAAGCTTGCTTCTCTGCCATAGCCAATTTCTCATTCATTTAATCACAAATGCTAATGGAGTCCTAGTTTTCCTTAAGTATTTGCCAGGCGTGCTCCGAACAACCTGGGCAGGACTGAGAACTATTTTTTTCTCTCTATTTAAAACCCCGGTATAGAATGACACTAGTGTTTTTCCTTGAAGTCATAGAAGGCTGAAGAAAAAGAAAAAAAAACTTATCATAACTGAATGATTATAGAAAATCTATGAGAAGAGTATTGTATTCTTTGCAGAAACATTCTTGTTTTCTCCAGTCCGATTTCAACTTTTCCAACTCATTTCCTATTTTTTTCCCTTTTTTGCAAAAACTTTGCCAAAAGTCCTCAACGCCCCCTTTGGCTTCTGCAATAATAATTTAGAGAGCAGACATTCAATCCATTTTATGTAGGCCACTTGTATATTAAATAACCAGGAAACACAGTTCTTTTTGTTTACATATTTCATTTGGATTAAAGTCTGTATCTCTGCTGTACAATGGTTTTCTCGTAGGACCTCCCTAATTGCATAATATTTCATTTTTTGATTTGAAGGCCGCCTTGAACATCTGGCCTTCATTCCAGCAACTTTTTTATATATCTTATCCACTTAGATGCGCTGATTTTATTTATAGTTGCATTGTTATTTATTGGCTTATTTATCAAATGCTATTTGTGGGATATTCCCCGAAAACAGCTATATTAAGTATGCCCCGAATGTGCCATGGAAGGACAACAACAGGTCTCTGCGTTTCCGAGAGTGCTGGGCAGAGGCGGATTTAGACCTCATGGGGCCCTAAGCGAAATACCGATTTGTGGCCCCCCTACCTCAAACAATCCATAGCACTATATTTTTGTTCTGACTTATGCCCCCTTACATTACAGATGGAGTTCCGTCTGTGCCTGGGCCTATCACCGCGTCTGGGGCGCGCACGTGTCCATGACACGCACGCGCCCCATTCACTGGAATGAGAGCGTCTGTGTGCACTCCCGGCGGGGCTAAGCGGCGACCAATCAGACAGAGAGTGCCCCATAGAGGTACTGTGCCCCATGGCGCGCACGCGCCAAAAAATGGGTGTGGCCAATTAAAATGGGACGTGAAACACAGACATATGCCCCCAATAGTGCAGTGCCAGATCCACAATTGCCCCCACAGTGCCAGATCCACAATTGACCCCACAGTGCCAGGTATACAAATGCCCCCACAGGGCCAGGTATACAAATGCCCCCACAGTGCCAGATCCACAAATGCCCCCACAGTGCCAGGTATACAAATGCCCCCACAGTGCCAGATCCACAAATGCCCCCACAGTGCCAGATCCACAAATGCCCCCACAGTGCCAGGTATACAAATGCCCCCACAGTGCCAGATCCACAAATGCCCCCACAGTGCCAGGTATACAAATGCCCCCACAGTGCCAGATCCACAATTGCCCCCACAGTGTCAGGTAATACCTGACACTGTGGGGGCAATTGTTGATCTGACACTGTGGGGGCAATTGTATACCTGACAGGTATACAAATGCCCACACAGTGCCAGGTATACAAATGCCCCCACAGTGCCAGGTAAACAATTGCCCCCACAGTGCCAGGTATACAAATGCCCCACAGTGCCAGCCAATTGCCCCCACAGTGCCAGGTATACAATTGCCCCCACAGCAGCCAGTGCTGCAGCTGCTTACCGCTGCTGCACTGCTGCTGCTGCTCCTCCTCCGGGCTCCGGCTGTGAGGGACGGGTGAATCAGGAAAGGAGAGCGCCCGCCAGCGCGGCTGTGTCTGGCGCGACGGCGTATAGTGGACTTCGTTCAAACCAGCCGCCGGTTCATGAGCCAATCAGAGCTCGCGGACCGGCGGCTTCTGATTGGATGCTGGTCCGCGAGCTCTGATTGGCTCACGAAACGAAGTCCGCTATACGCCGCCGCGCCAGACACAGCCGCGCTGGCGGGCACTCTCCTCTCCTGACAGCTGAGACACGCTACCGCCGGACTGAGCGGCAGCGTGTCTCAGTGACACAAGCGGGGGGCCCACTTCAGGCCCCCTGACCCGGCGGGCCCTAGGCAACCACTTAGGTTGCCTAGCGGCAAATCCGCCACTGGTGCTGGGAATCTGTCAGATTTTTGCATTCCCGACAGAATAACGCCTTCTCCAGATGGCATTACTCTATAGTAGCCATGGCTCCTTCTCCATCACCTACCAGTGAAGCATAAACTGGCTGATGGCCGCAGATGTGCAGTGTGCACCAGGGACCAGAACAGAGGCGTTTCTAAAGAGGAGGGGACCTGTGTGCAGACTCCGTGTGTGGGCCCCCTCCTCTCCTGTAGCCGTCACCGTCACTGTTAGCGCTCCCAGCACTGAAACTCTGGCACAGTGCCAGAGTCTACAGAGCATGTGCGGGACTCCAAAAAAATGGCCACCGAGCCATTTTTTCGAAGTCCTGCGCATGCGCTGTTTACTCTGGCACTGTACCAGTCTCTAGTGCTCAGTACACTAGCAGCGGCGGTGACGGCTATGGGAGAGGAGGGGGCCCACACACAGTTACCGATGGATGCCAGAAAGGTGAGTAGAGAAGAAATGAGTGCGGTGTGGGCCCACTCTGGACCCAGGGGCCCGTGTGCACCGCACACACTGCACCCATTACAGATACACCAGTGGACCAGGACAAGGAAGCAGTGTGACAGTTTTACACTTCCAGCACTTTGCTAGGATAGGTACTTATGGCAGCCCATCTACTGGAAATAAAAAAATTAGTACATTTGCGAGAAAATATTAAATTGCACTTTTAAAAAAACAAACAAACTGGATTATGATGAATATGCAAAAATATTGAATCAACTCACAAATGGCTCTGGTTCATTAGTCTTTTGTATATTTAAATCAGAGGTTCCCAAACTGTATGCCGTGGCTCCCTGGGGTGCCTCGGGACACTTGTAGGGGTGCCCTGGGTTGGTGGTCCAGGACCAATTCAAATTATTCATAGTCAGTGTAATAGGTAAAACCAGTGCTGGTGGCTGCCAGTCATAAAATATGTGGCCAAACAGAAGCAAATCTTGTTCCCTCACCACACAACTGACCCTAAGGATGACATATAAACGTGATCTATTTAATGTAATATTTCTTTCTAAATTTCTCAATAAGAAATTTTTGGCGTAGGGCTGCCGTGAAAAAAATTCTGATATTCTAGGGCGCCGTGATTCAAAAAAGTTTGAAAACCACTGATTTAAATACTTTATGTAATAGTAGCCAATATAAATAACTGTAAATAAATAATTAGTTGGCCATTACATCTCATAGGATAACACATCCTGCTACTATCCTTTGTGTCATTTAAGGCTGACTGAGACTATACTATATGTTCTCATAGATTCTAACACTGCCAGCGCTTTTCACTCTATTTTTTTTCTATGATGAATATACCCCGTAATGCTCCTGAGGAATTGACTGATTTTATTCATGATTTCATTTTTTCGTGTGAAAGTGTAAAATAAAAATATATATTTTTGACATTTCTTAGGTTAAAATAGGATATCCACACAATCAATCAATCAATCAATCAATCAATCAATCAATCAATCAATCTTTATTGTCACGGGGCAAAATATTATATAAAAAAGCGCATTGCTTGTGAAATACATATTTTGATTCTCACCTTGGGGTTTATTTATGAATAGAGGCCCTCATTCCGAGTTGTTCGCTCGTTATTTCCTTCGCATCGGAGCGATTTTCCGCTAACTGCGCATGCGCAATGTTCGCACTGCGGCTGCGCCAAGTAAATTTGCTAAGGAGTTTGGTATTTTACTCACGGCATTATGAGGTTTTTTCTTCGTTCTGCTGATCGTAATGTGATTGACAGGAAGTGGGTGTTTCTGGGCGGAAACTGGACGTTTTATGAAAGTGTGTGAAAAAACGCTACCGTTTCTGGGAAAAACGCGGGAGTGGCTGGAGAAACGGGGGAGTGTCTGGGCGAACGCTGGGTGTGTTTGTGACGTCAAACCAGGAACGACAAGCACTGAACTGATCGCACTGGAAGAGTAAGTCTCGAGCTACTCAGAAACTGCAAAGAAAAATCTTTTCGCTATATTGCGAATACTTCGTTCGCAATTCTGCTAAGCTAAGATTCACTCCCAGAGGGCGGCGACTTAGCGTGTGTACTGCTGTGAAAAGCGGCTAGCGAGCGAACAACTCGGAATGAGGCCAGAGTCAGGTTGTAAAAACAGACACTTCTGGGCATGTTTATGCCAGAATTTTAAAAGGGCAATGCTTTTACTAGCAAAACACAATTAGTAAAAACATTGCCCTTTTAAATATTGGGCTAAAACACCCTCAGAAGTGAGTTTTACAACCTGTCTCTTCATAAACCTTCTTGTTTCACACAAGACTATACAAACTAAGAGCCTAATTCCGGTCCGGTCGGTCCTGCGCCCATTGTCACTGAGTATCGATTTTTTTCACTTTGCACATGGGCAGGACCCGTGTAGACCATGATAAAAACGCAGTCACGTCAATGCCAAGAAATGTAAAACTGTCCAAAATATCTACCTCGTTACCATGCAAAATTAAAGGCTGCAAATATGTCTTTCCTCACCATCTAAAATTAGTTATAATTCGCTTAGTTTTAAAAGTATTAAGGGTGAAGTCAGGGCTATAACTAGGGGTGTACAAGCAGTGTCGTTGCACAGGGGGTTGGACTGTTCTATGGCACTTGCATTAGGCTTGCAGGATGCTTGGAATGATCTGGGCAGGCACCCTACAGCTGCTTGAGCTACCCGTAGTGTCCTTAGGATATCATGACATTACGGGGTTATTTATAGCCTAGGATGGTCCAGTACAAGGCGCATTATCACCCTGTTCGGACACTGGGTCAAGTAATTTGGACAGTATGGATGGTGTAATGTTTAGCATTACAGCCTCACAGCACTGAGGTCATGGGTTCCATTCTCACCATGGCACTAACTGTTTGGAGTTTGTATGTTCTCCCTGTGCTTGCATGGATTTTTCCTCCAGGCGCTCTGGTTTCCTCCCACAATCCATAAATATACTTGTAGGTTAATTGGCTCCCGACAAAAGAAAAAAATCCATCCTGTCAAAGTCAAAAATATTACATAGAGAGACCATATAAACTGCACACATATAAGTCGCTATACTTGCAAATATGCGCAGCGAGCACAGCAATATATGGAAACACACGCATTTGCTCGGACATGGCACAGAGATGGATTCGGCACTTGTTTCATACAGTACATGGTTATAATAATGAACAGCACCAGACATCATGGAGATTTAGAATTGGCTAATGAATTAATGTCATGGATGTGTATCATTCGAACCGAACCAGATAAACACATCATGTTTGGTATTGAAGCAAGCAGAATAAGGTGTGGTTTAGTTTGAGACCTATTGTGTTGTCGTGGGACATTGCAGCGGATAGATATGATTATATGTATAAAAGTTAAGATCAGCTTTGTTGGGAACAATGGATGATCAACTAAGTTTTCAGGGCTGAACCTGATTAGCATATACAAAGAGAATGGTGACTCAATACAAAGGAGAAAGAAAGACCCCTCCCCCAGGTACTGGTCAGACAGGAATGTGTTGGTCATCACCCATTGTGTTACATAACCAAGGCCACTGATGCAGCTGGCTCACATGCTGGGAGGGACACACACTTCTTGTGGTTGACACACCCCCACAGCTGGAATGCAGGTATGATATACCCACTGGAGATCACAGGGCTGACTCTCTCACTCAGAACTAAGCTAGCATCAAGCAGCATGGCGGCTACATCCCCAGGACAGAATTCCTTCCCAAAGGCTAAGTATAGAATCACATGGCTATAGAAGGAAATATAGACATATTGCTTTCTGGTTTAAATAGGATATTGTAACTTGGCTGGGATGATTGTTGGGTGTTTGTGTTGGTGCCCTGTGGAATCTGTGATGGTAGCTGGGATCTTGTTAATCATAAATACCACCATGCAGTACTTTTGAATATGTGCTGGTAGCAATGGCAGGCTGATACTTGTGAGTACCTGGTGGTCTGGTCTTGTGATAACTCATATGCTCTGGTTATAGAGATACTGAAGTTGTTTGGGATGTGAAATTATGAGATGGTTCTAGGAAGTTGGATTACATTGTGAAAGGTGTTTTAGATGGTTTAGAATTGTAAAATCAGAACATATGCATTGTTTTGAGGCTTGGACATTTTGGAAGAAAATGGAGTCTTGTGTTTTCTGCTATGTGATTGTGGTTTAGTATAGAGTGCCATGTGTTTGGACCTGCAAATATAAAATGGCTGCTGCTGGATGTCTTCCCCTCCCCCCTTTCAGCCATGTGGTGTGGTCTTTGGAATCAAGTGGAGGTTTCTCAAAATGGAGTCTAGCTTCCATCCCATGCTGTATTCAGCATTGACTAACTGCGCAGCGATTGTCTCTCACATGTGTAGTTTTATCTGCAACCATGTTGTCTCTTATTTAATGTAATCATTGTCTTTCTGTGAGCCAATCTCTCTCTCTCTCTCTCTCTCTCTCTCTCTATCTCTCTCTCCTCTTTTCTCTTATATATCTCATAGTATTATAGCATTGTATTGTATTGCATTTAGGTCAGTGTAGTATTGTCTTTTTTGTATTTATTGTTTAGTTCTGTGGTTAGGAAGTCTTTGTTATACTGTAGTGTATCATATGTACTGTTATCCCCTTTTACAAGTATATTAGATATAATACAGTTAATAGGCCTTGGAACCTAAACCAGTATCTGTGTATTTACTATAGTGTTAAGTGTTCACTTGAGCGTCGGTGACGCACAAGCAGCTTTGTAGATAGTCAGGTTACACAAGGTTGCACTTACACCCTGTATTCACATTAAGGTATTCTGTGTATTTCATTGGTATAAGGTTTTAACATAAAGGTATAGCGTTGTAAGCGTCTGCATCGCTGGTGACCTCCTCGTGGTCTCGAGCGTAAGCTACGCTACAGCGAATCTTTCCCCTAGACATAGCCAATAACGTGTCCTGTGATCACTGGGCCGTGAGCGAACGTGACGCTTGAGCGTCTCGCCTACGGCTGAGCGATCGCTACGCCAATAGCGTACCATTACGGTACTTCTTGAGCAAACAGCGTACAGTGTTCTTAGCTTCATAAAGGGTTGTTTATACGACAAGGAATTTAGCATTGTCAATTGCGGGCTCGTCCTATACTTCTCATATCTGCACTAGGTAGATCAGCAGACATTATCCCTCCAGCAAAGGGTGGGAGGTTGTCTCACAGTGCTGACGGGATAAGCGTCTGCTTCGCTTAGATAAAGAGTGCTGAAGGAACCCGGTAACCGGAGGTAAGAACAGTACGCTATTGTCTTTGAAAATCTGGTTTTTATTTCAATTTGGTGCCAACTACACACTCAGGCCTAGAATAACTTTAGGAGTTTTGAATGATGACTTTCTTTGTGACAAGAGGCCGCATGGTCTGTCCACCATTTTGTGTGACCCTCATGGAGGTGGAAGGGGGAGGAGCAGCGGCCATTTTGGGAAGGTCAAAAAAAAAAAAAAATTTTTTTTTTTTTCTGAGCGGCTGGTTTTCAGTTGACTCAGGAAACAATCAGCCATCCACTGTCAAAAAGAAATCATCATTTAATGAGGTTTTTTTTTTTATGCATTTATTTAATCTATATCATAGTCAATCATAAGTAATAGTGATTGGTACTTATATGTAATTTCATATGCGTGTGCTTACATCAATGTATGTTATTAGATTAAATTTAGAATTGCATTTTCATCTGTGTAAGTTTCACATCTCACATTCCTGTTTGCCAAATTTTATAGTTGATAGAAAGTGCTAAAAAGAGATTTGCTGTTATTTAATAGTAGAGGTAATAGTTAAAGTATAGAACAACACACGATTTGTCTAGGAGATAAGGCAGTCAGTGTGGATTGCGGTAGATGATCAGGGATCATCTACATTGATAAAATATATATTGTGTTACGGTGGATCCTTTGCATTGCGTACACGTGTCACTAACAAAGACTAGCGTACGCAATCCGAAAGGCAGGACGCACGCAGCGTACATTACGCAACGTAGCGTCTGGTTACGCCCATGTAGCCCAAGTCACGAAAAGTTGAATTAGCGCAAAGCGATAATTAGCGCAAAAGCGATAGATAACGCGAAGCGGTAAATAACGCAAATCTATTTTTGGAAAATCTGAAATTTAGTTTAACAGATCCTGCTCCTAATTGGTAACACTCTTGGCCTGAAGACAATTTCTGCGCAGAAATAGATATAGAAACAAAGTGTACATGTGTTGAGTGAGTGTGTTTTGTATACAAAAGTTTATATAACTTTAAGGTGGAACCAAAAAGAAAGCCGGGTACTCGTCAAGGGACATACGTGTAAGTGACATATACGGTGGCCAGGGAGGCATCCCTGGTTAAATAATATTTGAGCATTAGAGTATAGCGGACCATAAGGTAACAAGACCAGGAGGTCATAAGGAACAAGACCAGGAGGTCATAAGGAACAAGACCAGGAGGTCATAAGGAACAAGACCAGGAGGTCGTAAGGTAAAAGGTCCGCTATAAAAGTCCAGTGGCACAACGCCTGGGGTGTTGGTGCAGAACCCATATAGGCCATAAGCTCTTGCTGAAGGAATCGCGGCCGGAAACATCGATTCCATTGGTCTTTCAGTACATGACAAGTAGTGCTCGTGTACTGAACGATTGGACCGCACGTAATTGTGTGCAGTAGTTAGTAATCTGACCTAATACCATTAGAGTAAAGTGGTCACAAACGCTATTTGTACATTCTGACGTGATTTGTGTAATTTTTTATTTTTGGAAGGGAAGTTCGCTGGTCACTCAGGAACTATCTAACAACCCCACCTTTACTGGAAAGAGTAAGTGTCCTGCGGGTAACCCTCATATGTTCCAGTAAACTGAAGGTTCCATAGGGGCCCTGTATCGAGTACGCCAGCACCACGTCGGTGTGATCAGGTCGTATTGGTCGAGGTGGGCGAGTGAGTGGGGTACTCGGTAAACCGCCACCGCCGGCCTACTGTGGAGTAATTTGGTTGTCTGAAAAGGCTTGCTGAAAACCTTGATACAGAGATCCAAGGAGGACTAAGCAACACCTGCAGACTATGGGGGCCAGTTGCTCAGGTAGGGGGCGATCAACCCTGGTTCAGGTTGATTCTGTGAACCGACCAGTTGGGTCGGCACGATATGTAATGTGTGAAAAATATGGAATTCACACCGAATCTTTATGTGATGAATGGGAGAGAATGACTGTACAAGACAGGGACAAGTTCCCAAGAATAGGTAGCTTCAGTCCAGAGGTGTTACAAAATTTAAGGAGGAGGATATGTCTCGTAAAATCATCAAAGAGACGAATTCAACATCATGATTACTTACAGTTATGGCACCAGGAAGGTGAGATACAGAGAGGTTTGGCTCTGGCGGCAGGATCTGGGGCAGTCAGGAAGTTGATTGCCACAGCTCCTCCCCCACCATACATTGCAGGAGAGGAGTTGATTGCGGAGAGAAAAGCACAAAAGTGGAACAATAAAAATGCTCTTAGCAACTGTAGTATAGATAATAAGAATAAGTGTAATGAATGTAACAATGATTATTGTAATACTGTTGAATGTACAACTATTAACCCATGCAAGTCGCACCCCATGTTAAACTTTCCTCAGGAATACAAACAAGAAAGTGAGCCCAGAACGATGTCGGCACCTCTTCCAGAAGCCATCCTACAAGACATCCAGGTGGACACGACCAAATTGGTAAAGGCAATAATCAAACCCCCTAACGGAGGGTCAGGTGAGGTCGTGTCCACAGGTACGTACAATGTTTTATATCACGCACAAACAAATGTACCCCATATTGTAAGACCAAAACAAGGTGATGTAATTGAGTTTAGTCCTGTCAGGGTGATCACAGTCCCCAATGGGAAGACTGACGATCAGGGAACCATTCCCGTCAAGGACAGTGCAATGCGCCATCCCTGGTCCCGGACAGAATTGAGATCAATCATGTCTGATTACCCAGATCCTAGGAAAGATCTAACTGTATGATCAAAGATTCACAGAAGGTATATCAACTCCCTAGACAACGACATAATCATGGTATCCAAGGAATCAGGTAGGTACAGGGAAAGCGGTTGATGGTGATGAGCATCCAAACGTTTGAGGAGGCATCAAATCAGCCAAGACCCCATTTCACTGACACTTGGAGGAAGCCCAGGGTTTGTTATCATTGTAGAAGAGAAGGGCATTATGCCAGTAACTGTAATAACCCACATAAAGTTAGACCCCCTAGACATGAAAATGAGCATGAATATGACACACCAAATTACAAGCAGGGATCATATAGGAAGAATTTTGGGCCACACCTATAATATATAGTCAGGAAAGGTGATTATTAGGAATGGAGGCAAGCCTGAGGTAACGGTTAATAAATTGGGAGGTCATTCACTGAAGACACAGGAATGACCAGGTTAAACGTTGTAAATGTATTTGTGAAAAATGTTTTTTCTTTCTCTCTCTATCCCCATCTCTGACGATTATTGGTAAGAATTCAAACATTGCATATTCGCTTGGTCCTTGCAGAAGTCTACCAAACCCCAGCATGACCTATCCACCACAATGTATTCTGGCCAGATACAGACAGTGGAATAATGCAAGTGCTGGTGGGGAGGGACTGCTCAAGGAAACCATTAGACACGTAGATACGACAGCCAAATAGTCTGACAATGTTTTCTTAATGTTGACAATGTTTAAAAATGCTTTGTTTCTCTTCTCTTATTGGTGGTTATTGTCGGGTTATGTAATGTATATATGCACATGAATTGTTCTCTATCTCTTTTGTTTTTTATTTTCTCTCTCTCCTCACTCATGTTTCCATGATTTAAAGATGGTATGCCACCCCTAAGTGTTAACCAATGGTAATGCCAGATTTTGCTCCACACAGAAAGATCGCTAGTTAGGAAGAAAGATTACATCACCAGAAGGTTCATTCGGAAGACTGAAGAGACAGCACCTTTTGAGAGGACAGCAGAACAAAAAGAACAACAAAACGAGAGAACTTATTATCGTAACGAGTTCTCTCCCCCTCAAACTGATTTTCTTATACCCCCTTTACAAATTTCTTCTTTTCTCCTCCTGTAAGATGGACTTGCCCCAAGAGACTGTGACATGGATTTTCCCGCTAACCATGATGTTGACCAGAGCAGTCTGTTTCGGTGAGAGTACCAGTGAGGTCGAGAAAGGATCCAGAAAGGTCCTGATGACTGAGACGGAGGTGTAAATTTCCAATAGCAACCCAATCACCAAGCAAAGGCGAGTACCGGGCACGATCTAACAACCATGTTATTTGTAAACAACTGTGAAGGAATGTTAGTTCAAAAAGAAAGTTGTATCTGTAGGCTCTGTAACAAAGTAATGCCAATCCAGTTTTAATATCCATATGGACCGGCATCCATTGAGTGACTATCACTCCTTAGTGGGTAATGTGTTAAATAAGACCGATTGTTGGGTATGCTCTCAAGTACCTCAGGGACACAGCAAATCAGGGCTAGTACCATTTCCTTTAACGTTAGGGGAGGTACTTGAGCTAAGTGGTGGGAGACCGGTGGACCGGAGGTTTAACATCTCCAGCCCTCCTAGTTTGAAGCTCCACCAATACCATGTGGATAGGTCCCTCTTATGTTTTAACATCTCCAATCCCAGAAAACCGGGAAATTGGGAAGTGTCATGGAGCAACCTTACCATGACCTTTTCACACAGAGCAGATAGAATGCCTACAGATACAGAGCTCGTACGCCACATAGTCAGTAGAGGAAAATCTTTCCGGTATCGATATACCTTAGGAAATAGGATTACTAGAGTTGGAGAGGTATCACCAGGATACTGTGCACATATCGTACAAACCGATACGTGCATTAGGCAGATGGAAGAATTAGGGTCAGGAGATTTCACCTGGAAGGTTTGTAACATGGTCATGTCCTTCTCCGTCCCCTATGTTCTCCCCGATGATGCATATTTCATATGTGGGAGAAAGGCGTACAAGTGGCTTGCCCCAAACTCTGAAGGATTGTGTTATATTGGAAAAGTATTGCCTGAAGTGATGACTGTTACACATGACAAAATGAAGGACATACACCGTGGTGCCCAAGCTCCTTATACTCACACTCATTACGAGCACCGAGTTAAAAGACAACTGTCAGAAAGGTTAGAGCATCCGGCCTCTGATCTTATCCATGAATCCACCGGGATTCAGGTTCTAGTCGCGTTAGATTTCACTCGTACCGCTCGAGGAGTGATGAATTATAAATACATTTCCGCACTCGCCAATTTGTTAGATAATATCACTGAAATGTATGATGACACGTTTAGATACACTGGAAGAGAACTTCAAGCTTACAAAACAGAACTAGTTCAGCATAGAATGGTTCTTAATTATCTTACAGCAGTAACAGGCGGATATTGTGTTACATTGGCAACACAGTACGGCATAAAGTGTTGCACGTATATCACAAATAGCACCGAGGATCCGGTAGAGGTCATAGACCAAAAGATGGACGATATTCTCCAATTGAAGTGGGAATTTCGTCGAAAACACAATCTCACCCTTGCTGCTGTAGGTAATGAGCTGACTGGTTGGGTGTCATGGTTGAACCCGCGAAATTGGTTCTCCGGTTTGGGAGAGTGGGCTCAAGGAGTCATAATGGATGTTGGAAAGTTTCTACTGTGTATTTTGGGTGTCGTTATATCGATTGGATTGATATTTAGATGCGGGCAGGCTTTAATGAGGTGTAAACAAAGTACGAAAGTGATGAGCTTAAGGAGTGAGGAAACTGTAATTAACCTGGATTTGATTTATGACCCAATGATAGAAACCAGAATGTGATGAAAATGCGATTATACGGTCCGTTTCTTTCACCTGTTTTTCTGCTTTTCTCCAAGATACAAAGACCCCCTTGGACGAGGAAGTTGACGAGACGGTATACAGACAAAGACCACAGACAAGACCAAAGATGAAGAAGATTTGACAACTTTAAATATGGACACTTGATGAACTTTGCCATGGATCCCCAGTTTCCCTAGTACTTTTAAATTCACGCTAGCCCAACATTTTTTGTAAATCTGATGGCTTAGACAAAGCTATTTGCTCATGCTTAAGGAGCAAAACAGCGCAAAGAAGACGACTCTCAACAGATACCGAAAACGACTTCGACGACAGATGTACATTTCCCTGACATAGAATATTATTGCATTTTTCGTAAGTGTTCTTTATCTTCATCTCTACAACCCTCAGGTAACGACACACATAGACGATAGGGAATACAGGCACAGATATCAGCAACCACATACCTCCCCCATTCATGTATCATCAACTAAAATGTGCATCCCCATTTTGTTACAACTGAAAGCCGAAATGAGCTCGGTAAAGTTTGACAGCCCATCCACAGACCTGTACCACAGGATAAGAAGGAATTCAAATGTATACTTCGCAATACCTCGAAGCTTGATTTACCACACGTACGGCACGATGATACATGACCCTCCAAACATGGACTCATACACACATGCTTCTACTTTCTCACTAGGTCATACCCTCTTCACACCTTCTCCTCTCTCCTCCCTTACCCAACCATGGAAATGTATTAACCCCTGACATATATTTTTCTCTTTTTGAAATGTTTTAGGAAGTGGCAGTTATTGGTGACTGCCAAAGGGTGGACTGTCAAAGTCAAAAATATTACATAGAGAGACCATATAAACTGCACACATATAAGTCGCTATACTTGCAAATATGCGCAGCGAGCACAGCAATATATGGAAACACACGCATTTGCTCGGACATGGCACAGAGATGGATTCGGCACTTGTTTCATACAGTACATGGTTATAATAATGAACAGCACCAGACATCATGGAGATTTAGAATTGGCTAATGAATTAATGTCATGGATGTGTATCATTCGAACCGAACCAGATAAACACATCATGTTTGGTATTGAAGCAAGCAGAATAAGGTGTGGTTTAGTTTGAGACCTATTGTGTTGTCGTGGGACATTGCAGCGGATAGATATGATTATATGTATAAAAGTTAAGATCAGCTTTGTTGGGAACAATGGATGATCAACTAAGTTTTCAGGGCTGAACCTGATTAGCATATACAAAGAGAATGGTGACTCAATACAAAGGAGAAAGAAAGACCCCTCCCCCAGGTACTGGTCAGACAGGAATGTGTTGGTCATCACCCATTGTGTTACATAACCAAGGCCACTGATGCAGCTGGCTCACATGCTGGGAGGGACACACACTTCTTGTGGTTGACACACCCCCACAGCTGGAATGCAGGTATGATATACCCACTGGAGATCACAGGGCTGACTCTCTCACTCAGAACTAAGCTAGCATCAAGCAGCATGGCGGCTACATCCCCAGGACAGAATTCCTTCCCAAAGGCTAAGTATAGAATCACATGGCTATAGAAGGAAATATAGACATATTGCTTTCTGGTTTAAATAGGATATTGTAACTTGGCTGGGATGATTGTTGGGTGTTTGTGTTGGTGCCCTGTGGAATCTGTGATGGTAGCTGGGATCTTGTTAATCATAAATACCACCATGCAGTACTTTTGAATATGTGCTGGTAGCAATGGCAGGCTGATACTTGTGAGTACCTGGTGGTCTGGTCTTGTGATAACTCATATGCTCTGGTTATAGAGATACTGAAGTTGTTTGGGATGTGAAATTATGAGATGGTTCTAGGAAGTTGGATTACATTGTGAAAGGTGTTTTAGATGGTTTAGAATTGTAAAATCAGAACATATGCATTGTTTTGAGGCTTGGACATTTTGGAAGAAAATGGAGTCTTGTGTTTTCTGCTATGTGATTGTGGTTTAGTATAGAGTGCCATGTGTTTGGACCTGCAAATATAAAATGGCTGCTGCTGGATGTCTTCCCCTCCCCCCTTTCAGCCATGTGGTGTGGTCTTTGGAATCAAGTGGAGGTTTCTCAAAATGGAGTCTAGCTTCCATCCCATGCTGTATTCAGCATTGACTAACTGCGCAGCGATTGTCTCTCACATGTGTAGTTTTATCTGCAACCATGTTGTCTCTTATTTAATGTAATCATTGTCTTTCTGTGAGCCAATCTCTCTCTCTCTCTCTCTCTCTCTCTCTCTATCTCTCTCTCCTCTTTTCTCTTATATATCTCATAGTATTATAGCATTGTATTGTATTGCATTTAGGTCAGTGTAGTATTGTCTTTTTTGTATTTATTGTTTAGTTCTGTGGTTAGGAAGTCTTTGTTATACTGTAGTGTATCATATGTACTGTTATCCCCTTTTACAAGTATATTAGATATAATACAGTTAATAGGCCTTGGAACCTAAACCAGTATCTGTGTATTTACTATAGTGTTAAGTGTTCACTTGAGCGTCGGTGACGCACAAGCAGCTTTGTAGATAGTCAGGTTACACAAGGTTGCACTTACACCCTGTATTCACATTAAGGTATTCTGTGTATTTCATTGGTATAAGGTTTTAACATAAAGGTATAGCGTTGTAAGCGTCTGCATCGCTGGTGACCTCCTCGTGGTCTCGAGCGTAAGCTACGCTACAGCGAATCTTTCCCCTAGACATAGCCAATAACGTGTCCTGTGATCACTGGGCCGTGAGCGAACGTGACGCTTGAGCGTCTCGCCTACGGCTGAGCGATCGCTACGCCAATAGCGTACCATTACGGTACTTCTTGAGCAAACAGCGTACAGTGTTCTTAGCTTCATAAAGGGTTGTTTATACGACAAGGAATTTAGCATTGTCAATCCTTATGTGTAAGTGTGTTCTTAGGGCAGACTAGATGGGCCAAATGGTTCTTATCTGCTGTCACATTCTGTGTTTCTATGTTCTAATTTGCCCACTCCATTGATTTCAGAGTATAGCCTCATTTCTGTGTGCAGACTTCTCCACATTGATAATTACGGTGGTATCATCAGCACATTTCACTATTACATTTGAATTAACACAATCATATTCTAGAACGGCTAACAAAAAGATAAGGATTTTATTGGTATTAAAGTTATTTCTTATCTATTTGCTTGTGATATACCGATAGCCTTGATTTATCAAGTGAGTTTGAAAAGATAATACTGAGCGCTGCAGCCCCGGCCCAACATTCTGGCAGGCGGCCCTCTGTCGTTTTTATTAATCTGTTGCAAAAATGTTGCAGTACTTTGCAAAACTGTATACTTATTATTTTTCATTTCATTGTTAATCTATTTACATTTCAAGGCGGTTTGGACGAATAACAATGCCCATAGTTCATCTTAGTACAGACTGGACAATATGTATAAAGTTTCAGAAATACAGTAAGAGCAAATATATGTGGTTTGTCGGCGTCGCAAGAGCAACTGCTCCTTGGGGGTCATTCTGAGTTGATCGCTCGCTGACGATTTTTGCAGCGCAGCAATCAGGTAAAAAATGGCAAAATGCGCACGCACATCGTACGAGTACAAAGAGCATCGTTGCTGTGCAATGGTTCTAGCGAAGAATCCATTCACACAGGGATCGCAAGGAGATTGACAGGAAGAGGGCATTTATGAGTGTCAACTGACCATTTTCTGGGAGTGGTTGGGAATACGCAGGTGTGTCCAGGAGTTTGCTGGGCGGGTGTCTGACGTCAATTCCGGGACCTCCGTTGCTGGATTAATCGCACAGGATAAGTAACTACAGGGCTAGTCTTGTTTTGCACAAAATGTTTTTGTACCGCTTGGCTGCAAAGGCGTTTGCACACTTGCAAAGCAAAAATACACCCCCCGTGGGCGGCGACAATGCGTTTGCACGGCTGCTAAAAGTAGCTAGTGAGTGATCAATTCGGAATGAGGGCCCTTGTTTGCTCCTTTTTTTTGATTGGCTGCTACATCTTTATATTTAAATAATTCAATTAAAACGAGTGGATGTCTTCTTTATAGAGCTATTGTGAAGGGTCCAGGAAACAAAAATGGTTAAATTGTCTCTTTTGACGGAAATATAACAAGTTCTTGATTCGTCTCCTCATAGGGAACTGTTTTGACTTTGTACAATTCCCACCAGCAACATTAGGAGATTTACAAACTTCACTGTAGTGATTTTAATGCTGGAGTTTGTGATTATGCCAATTGGAAGCAGTTTTGGGCTTGGGAATTCCTCATGGCTTTATATAAAAATAAATTATGAAGTCATTTTTTCATGTCTACATATGTGGCTTCTGAAAAAAACAAGCACACAAACTTTGACATGTATATTGCCTATGAGAACCTTGCAAAAATAACAGAGATAAAGTTAGACTGTTTTATTACAGTCACATATGGAATCCATTGGAAAAGATATGTTATGAAATGACGGTAGTCGTAGAACTTTAAAATGTTTGATTCCAGTGATTCTTACAGAGTTAAATAATCATTACTGAAAGGTACAATATTACTGTCCAAAAAAAGTGGAGAGTTTGATAGATTTCATAAAATTATTTACATAGGGCGAGATTTATCAAAGTTTGAAGAGAGATAAAGTACAGAGAGATAACATACTAACCAATCCAGCTCCTGCTATTTTCAAATGCAGTCAAATGACAGTTAGGAGCTGACTGGTTGTTTTTTTCAAAAACTGTCAAATGATACTTAGGAGCCGATTGGTTGGTACTAGTGGCAGAACTCACGGAGACCCTGGAAGCATTGACCTTCGGCTGCCAGCTGTCAGGGGGTCATAAAGGGCAAAGATAAATTCCTTAATAACTGCCGAACCGTCTATTTCACCTCCAGTTGCCTGGTATGAACTTACAACACTTTTTGGTACTTTACTTCTCTCCACTTTACCTCTCTCCAAGCTTTGATAAAGCTCACCCATTTTCTCTGTAGGTTCTGAATATTTTTAGGTACCTATGTCTAAGGTCAGTGAGTATTCTACTCATTCTTCATAACTGGCTACGTTCCTAAGTGGTCAGGTCAAGTACAGCTTGTAGCCAGCAAAACAGATGGCCTGATTGAGAGTTGAACACATCTAAGCAGCGCCACTGGCCCTAGCCACCCATTTATGAAAGTAGCAGTCATTACTGTTAATATGCACTTGCATGGTCCATATACCTGGTGCAAGAGATGCATGTGAAATCCACCAAAACCCTTTTCAATGGACTTAGTGCCAGGGTCCTACATCTCATATAGAGGTCTCCGTGACTTCTGCTGCTCTGCAGCGCTGGCTAATGTGAGCCTCTAGAGATGTAAGTATAATTATATAGGTGCAGTGTGGGCCTCCCTGGAACCAGGAGCTCATGAGTACTGCACCCATTATAGATACGCAAACAGTCTGGCACAATCTGGATCCTATGCGCACATGATAAAGGTTTATTTCCCTGCATACAGTATTGGATCAACATGTTCTCGAGTTACTTCCAACTTCATCATGCCCATATTCTGCACTGAGCAGGAAACACACTGTACCCATTACCTGGCATAAGCAGTGGCATCTCGTCCTACACACCCTTACACTTCCCAGTGCACTTTTGTAAATCTTGGCACACACAAGAGAGCCTACTACAGTAGTTGCAGGTCTTCACTCTCCCTTACATTGAGTTGTAAGAGGACACAACTAGATGTCATAGAGCCAATCCACCTTCTGTGGAAATTTATAGGACCTAGGTTCCTGTCTAGGCTGCCTGGTGGGAAATCTAGGACTTGTACTGCACCAATGTTGCCATTTGGTGAAAAACTCTTGGTATAACCAACAGTGTCTGTAAGACAGCAACAAAGCACTAAATTTCTGATGAGGCTGAGTGATTCATCGAAACACATAAGTATTATAAACTTCACAGATGCCCAAATAATTCTCATGGACCTCACACAGCATTGGGGTTACCTCTCTCTTTTATTTCTACCCATTGAACTCCAAAATACTGGAATTTCCATTCTATTCACACCAGCTGTTGCTGATCATTACTCCTCCTTGGTTCCAGTTCAGCACGACTGTCCACCATTCCTGAACAAGCAGCAGACAGGTGTTACCTTTGCATCAGAGTTTACTAGTGGACTATACACAAGTCATACTGTATAGGACCATCACCGGTAATATTTATCCTTTCTTCATAGTAGAAACTGTGCATAGTGGAGACATCTGGGTTTCATATGAGAGTTTGCTCTCTTGCTAGTACTCAGGGGCGGATTTATGGGTGAGGATACCCTTAGGCACAACAGTAATGGCCTCCCTCCACCTGCCTAATTTTATTATTTTTATTGATTGGCTATAAGCCTTTATTTGATGATAGCCAATTTAATAGATTAATAAAAAAGCCACTAACTATTAATTTTTATTTTTATTTTTAGTTATGTATACATATTTACTAAATGGGGCAGCTTACCGGGGCAGTATGTGCATGTGCTACCCATTTACACTCCATTCAAGTTGGCATATGGTACAGTACAGAAGAAGTATTTATCAGTTACTGGTACTTTTTGGGCTGACAGTATCAACACAAACATTTAAGTGCCGCCCCCAAACAGGTGCCGCCGCTAGGCACGTACCTTATGTGCTTAATGGGAAATTCACCTCTGCTAGTACTATGTTATTTATAAACAATATGTCTATCAAGAAAATATCTAAGATCACTCCATACTTTGTTTTTACTGTTTACACTATGTAGTGTTTTATAAGGTTTTATTGATGTATTATCTTACATTATATTTTTAGTAAATATACAATATATTTTCCTTTCCACTGCATATGTAATTTTCTGTCCAATATATACCTTCATTTACAGGTGTGTACAGTTTTTCCTTTCTAATACATTTCCTTTTTCTTAATATATATTGAACTTGCATATTCGTGCAGTCCTGTATTTCTATTTCTTGGTGCTTGCTGCAGTTCTCTACTTTTGGTGGTCACAAATAACCCTTTCGAATTTCAAGAGGACACATCCAGATCTCATAAATCCAATCCACCTTCTGTGGAAATTTCTTGGACCTAGACTACTGTCTAGGATATTTGGTGGCACATTTAGGACTTTGTGCAGTACTGATGGTCTAATATGGCGACAAACACTTGGGGGAGTTATTCAATTATTGCTTAGCCACTCGGTAAGCCCCAGAAGGTACACTTAACACAGATTTGTCCTTGCAGCCTCAGAAGCTGCAAAAAAAATTCTGCGCTAAGTGCACCACCTGTGGCTGCTTACCGTGTGGAATCTATGCGTTAACTGGAATCTATGGGTCAGTGCACATTAAACGTGGTTTACTTTGTGAGCAAACTCGTAATTAAATAGCTCTGGGTATGAAACTAGGGATGGACGATGTTTTAACACAATCAGTGTTTTTCATGTGAAGGTAGTGTTTTATCATTGTATGATTGCTTTCCAATGGCATGTTTTTGAAATGTTTTTTCATCAAATTCTTTTGCTGCAATGGTTAGTCACCATAACATCAAAAATTTTGATGGTGGAAGTCCAGCCATCATATGATGGCGGGCATCTGATGTCCACCACTATGTTAAACCTGGAGCCACAACTCACAGCTAATTCATTGTGCCTCTTGGTATAGCTCTTATTGGTCGGAATGTACTAATTGGCACTGCCGCCCATCGCACTGATACCAATCGCATATGTACTAACATATGCAATTGGTATTACGAAGGACAGCTCTTCCGATAACAACTGTCCTTCGCAATCTCTTGCTGGCATTGCACTTCTGGGTTTATGACCCAGGAGTCATTCTGTGCATGCGCAGAGTGACGGGGAGGCCGCGGGGCATGCTGGGAGGGATCCATTACACCAGCGCTGCGGAGAGAAGCTCATAGTTCCCCTTCATGGCAGTGTCCGTCGGCCAGCTGTTAATACATTTGGAAAATGCGTTTAAAGGTGATTTTCCGTTTAGTACATCCCACCCATGGGGGGTCATTCCGAGTTGTTCGCTCACTAGCAGATTTTAGCAGCATTGCACACGCTAGGCCGCCGCCCTCTGGGAGTGTATCTTAGCTTAGCAGAATTGCGAACGAAAGATTAGCAGAATTGCAAATAGAAAATTCTTAGCAGTTTCTGAGTAGCTGGAGACTTACTCCTACACTGCGATCAGCTCAGCCCGTTTCGTTCCTGGTTTGACGTCACAAACACGCCCTACGTTCGGCCAGCCACTCCCCCGTTTCTCCAGACACTCCCGCGTTTTATCCTGACACGCCTGCGTTTTTCCGTACTCTCCCAGAAAACGGTCAGTTTCCGCCCAGAAACACCCACTACCTGTCAATCACACTCCGATCACTTCAACGATGAAAATTCTTAGTTCGGACATGAGTTTTGTGCTAAAATACTTAGCGCATGCGCACTGCGTACCATGCGCATGCACATTTTTGCCTTAATCGCTCTGTTGAGAAAATCGGCAACGAGCGAACAACTCGGAACGACCCCCATAATCACAAATAACTGCATGTAAGACAGCAGCAATACACAATATCCATTGGCGTTTCTATAATGGGTGCAATGTGTGCGGTGCACACGGGCCCCTGGGTCCAGGGGGGCCCCACACTGCACCCATTTTAATACTTACCTTTCCAGAGTCCAGCGTTGGGTGCTGCGGTTGCGGTGGAATTGTCACCAAAATGGCCCCCGTGCATGCACAGTAGCAAAATTGGTCTCTGAATAATGGTAGTCGCCATGTTTCCTGAGACCTGTGTATGCGCAGTAGACTTCGGCACAATGCCGGAGTCTACAGCGCTGTACAGAGGAGGGGGCCCACCCGGAGGTGCACACGGGCCCCCTCCTTTGTTGAAACGCCCCTGACAAAATCCCTGCTACCTAAAATAATTTCTCAGCCACCTGGGTGGGAGCTTGTCTCTAAGTCATGTTCTGTCTGAAATGAAATATAGGACAAGTTAACATTTCAATCCACTAATTCTTCATCGCAATAATTTATATAGTGCAGCTCCGGAGCTGTTGGTGTAATAGCTTTAGAACCATAATAAGAGCACCCAGCAATCCACTATTTATTAGAATGTTGGTTTAAATTAAAAACCTTATGTTTATTGTAACACATTCAACCGTACGCAGAATGTGAAGGCATCTTGTTTCTCTTATTGAGTAATAACACATTAAAGTATTTAGTTAGGTATGCATTGGTTAGGCAGATTTACATTTTAATTGAATTTAGAATATGAAGGTAAAAATGAATGCTTTTGACTAAGCTTTTCAATACATGTAATTGTTGCTCTTTAAGTGTAAAAAAAGTCAATATTTGGATTGGCAAAAGCTTTTAGATCTGGCGTTGTTTTTTTTCGTAAGCAAGAGGTACTCCATCCAAATGTTGTTCTTTCTGTTTTGCTAAATTATGGAACATCACTTATTGCCCTACTTGTGACCTCCTCAGTTACGATGTTGATGTAAACCTTTTTCTTGGCATCGCCGACTTAAACCGCACAGATTTTTTTTTATTTAAATAGAAAAAACAAGGTGTTCTTTCACAACGCCGTTTCCAGCTGAATTCTACCCAGCACATTCCTTCAGCTCTTGGCTGAAAAACGTAAAAGGCACTTTGGTACAACGGACTATGCCATGTTTTAAAAGTCAGGCTTGTTTTGCCATTAAACATGAGGACATATCCACCATTGTACGCGTGTTATCCATTTCTCTAATTGCACATGACAGTCATTAAACAAATATGGGCTTTGTTAAAAGCATATTTTAAAGTTAATAACTGAAACTTGGGATGATTTCATTATTATGTTTTGTGGCCCAAAACTGTATTCACTTTTAAAAATTCTAAGTGCTGTAGGATGGAGTAGACGGGGTGTAGTGATGTACAGTTTTAGCCGAGGTCATCAGATTTCATCTTCATTGAATTAGTCAGTTATGCCCATAGCTGGTATAAGTAGGAATCAGATAGAGAACAGACAAGAACAAAGTTCTTTTTGAAGGACACAGTGATTCTCACCTATGAGATCAGAGCGTTAGGGGGCCCAGGGCACTTAAGTCTGGGGACTCTGAAGATCAACATTTGGTATACAGGAATTGGGTTATAAGGGTATATTCTATTAGTGCTAAATTTTCCGACAGTCGGAAAATCAGCTCTAATTCGACCTCAGTGTATTCAATAGCAGGTGTTTTCACCCGGTTTTAATCCATTTTCGTCCATGCCTTTTCGTTTTTTGTTTTTTCTTGTTGAATCTGCATGGACGAAAACAGACCTAAAAACTGTCGAAAACGCCTGCAAATTCGACAAAATACGTGGATCGGCAGCGACTTCGCCAATCCACATGGTTTTTGCCCGTGCGGATTTTTCCACCTGTCAAAAAAATGGCACGGGTATTGAATAGGTCAAATGTAAAGTCGACCTATAAACGTCCGAAAAGTGCAGTTTTTCAACTGGTCGAAAAAGCAGCACTAGTTGAATACCCCCCATAGTATGCAAGCCTTTGGTGGGCTCACATCATACTGGTGGCATACACATTGTGTCCCTAGCTACTGGGCTGTCCCCAGCTTCACAAAAACAGCAAGTGGGAGTGTTCCCTCCCTACCTTTCCTCAGCAGGTGGGACAAGACCCAAAAATTAGGACTGTCCCATGAAAATCGAATAGTTTGGGGGGATATACATACATACATACATATATACATATTTAGGGATGTACTATGCATTGTATTTTAAAAGCGATACATCCCACCCAGGGGTGTTTCTAGAGAGGTGGAGACCCGTGTGCAGTCTCCGGGTGTGGGCCCCCTCCTCTCCCGTCCCGTAGCTGGCAGCAGCGCTGTTAGCGCTCTGTCTGAGTGCTAGAGACTCTGGCACAGTGCCAGAGTCTACAGCGCATGCGCAAGTCTCACAAAAAATGGCGCGGCTGACATTTTTTGGAGACCTGCGCATGCGCTGTAAACTCAGATAGAGCACTAACAGCGCTGCTGTGGCTGCCGGCAACGGGACTCGGGATAAGAAGGGACCCACACCCGGACACCAGAAAGTTAAGTATATAGAAGAAATGGGTGCGGTGGGGGCCCCCTCTGGACTCAGTGGCCCGTGTGCACCGCACACACTGCACCCATTATAGATGCGCCAGTGATTCCGCCACTTATTGGCAGCATAGTGATATGCACATATTGCAAAGGACAGCTCTTCCGAAAAGAGCTGCCCTTTGCCATGGTAAGTCTTCCAAATTTTCAACCCAGCAGTCCTTCTGCCCATGCACCAAATAACGCGCCCGTCACGGGGGACACTGAGAGAGATCCGGACACTGAGAGGGATCCAATTGGATCCCTCTCAGAGAAGTCTGTGGTATGAAGCCCATAAGCTTCTATTAGGCAACGCCATCTGTAGATGGAGCTGCCTAACAGGTCCAAGTTTTGAAATGTAACCTGCAGTTTTCATGGTTTCGCCCATTGGAACTACAGCACCTGATATATAATTATCTCCAGGTATGATTGAGCAGCTGCCAAATTGTTTGTCTGCTTGTGTGCAAAAGGCATTGAATGGGAGCAGCATTTGGAAGGCATGCTGTTCCTTGTAGTGCCAATGGGAGATCCTGGGGGTGGCTCCTGGGTAAGTTAGCTCTCTGTCTGGAAGTGTTTTAGTAATAGCCTTTATCATGAGGCCTACTGTGACAAATTACATGGCCCTATGTGGGCACTGCTATTATGTAGGTTAGGACTGCTGTATCGGAGAAGCCGTGAAGTGGCCAGCAGCTAAACATGTGTTTGCAAACATTTGTGACTAATTCTCTGAATTTTATTACCAGATTGGTTCAGAGATGGTTACAGGTAATTTTCAGTGTGCGGAAGGAAATTTAGGGGTGGGGATTTGCACCCCCCCCCTCTCTGTCTGTTGTTTGTCTGTGACCCCTCCCCCTTCCAGCACCTGATATATAATTATCTCCAGGTATGATTGAGCAGCTGCCAAATTGTTTGTATGCTTGTGTGCAAGAGGCATTGAATGGGAGCAGCATTTGGAAGGCATGCTGTTCCTTGTAGTGCCAATGGGAGATCCTGGGGGTGGCTCCTGGGTAAGTTAGCTCTCTGTCTGGAAGTGTTTTAGTAATAGCCTTTATCATGAGGCCTACTGTGACAAATTACATGGCCCTATGTGGGCACTGCTATTATGTAGGTTAGGACTACTGTATCGGAGAAGCCGTGAAGTGGCCAGCAGCTAAACATGTGTTTGCAAACATTTGTGACTAATTCTCTGAATTTTATTACCAGATTGGTTCAGGGATGGTTACAGGTCATTTTCAGTGTGCGGAAGGAAATTTAGGGGTGGGGATTTGCACCCCCCCTCTCTGTCTGTTGTTTGTCTGTGACCCCTCCCCCTTCCAGCACCTGATATATAATTATCTCCAGGTATGATTGAGCAACTGCCAAATTGTTTGCATGCTTGTGTGCAAAAGGCATTAAATGGAAGCAGCATTTGGGAGGCATGCTGTTCCTTGTAGTGCCAATGGGAGATCCTGGGGGTGGCTCCTGGGTAAGTTAGCTCTCTGTCTGGAAGTGTTTTAGTAATAGCCTTTATCATGAGTCCCACTGTGACACATTACATGGCCCTATGTGGGCACTGCTATTATGTAGGTTAGGACTGCTGTATCGGAGAAGCCGTGAAGTGGCCAGCAGCGAAACATGTGTTTGAAAACATTTGTGACTAATTCTCTGAATTTTATTACCAGATAGGTTCAGGGATGGTTACAGGTAATTTTCAGTGTGTGGAAGGGAATTTAGGGGTGGGGATTTGCACCCCCCCTCTCTGTCTGTTGTTTGTCTGTGACCCCTCCCCCTTCCAGCACCTGATATATAATTATCTCCAGGTATGATTGAGCAGCTGCCAAATTGTTTGTCTGCTTGTGTGCAAGAGGCATTGAATGGTAGCAGCATTTGGAAGGCATGCTGTTCCTTGTAGTGCCAATGGGAGATCCTGTGGTGGCTCCTGGGTAAGTTAGCTCTCTGTCTGGAAGTGTTTTAGTAATAGCCTTTATCATGAGGCCTACTGTGACAAATTACATGGCCCTATGTGGGCACTGCTATTATGTAGGTTAGGACTGCTATATCGGAGAAGCCGTGAAGTGGCCAGCAGCTAAACATGTGTTTGCAAACATTTGTGACTAATTCTCTAAATTTTATTACCAGATAGGTTCAGGGATGGTTACAGGTAATTTTTTTTTTTATAATCAATTTTTATTAAGGGTTTTAAAAGACATATACAAAGAAAGGAAAACACCTATACAGTTGCAAAAACGGAAACACCAATACAAATACAACTGATAAACACAGATCAAATTGTACAGATGTCAAAAGGAGATTTAGCAGTCCTGCAGAAGTGACTGAACGCGTCAGAGGTATTATATACCAAGTGTGTGGAGAACTGTGTTGTACAGCAGCAGCCAAAGGCGTTCTCATACATAAAGAACAAGAAAATTTAATAGAGGAAAAGAATAAGAGCGCCGGAAGGCAACAAAGTATAAGTGAAGAGAAGTAGGAAGTAAGAAAGGTAGAGAGAAAGAGAAAAAAAAGAAAAAAATGGAGGGTAAGAGAAGTGGGGGGGGGGGGGGGGGATACCACTTAGCGAGTTTATGGGAGGTAGAGACATAAGGATTTTAGTTACTATCCAAGGGAGTGGCTAAGTAGGCCCAGGAGGTCTTGTATTCCAGCCAGGGAGACCATGTGGAATCAAATTCACGAGATTTGCCTATTGAAGAGAGGAACAGGTCCTCCATTCTCATGAAATAATCTAGTTTAGTGAACCATGCACGACTCGTAGGAGGGAGGTGGGACCTCCACAGGGATGGGATCACAGCACGTGCTGCATTGCTTAAGTGTCGCAGAAGGGAGTGTTTGTGTTGGGACACTGGAATTGTGGAGTGATTGATAAGCCAGAATGCTGGGTCGTGTGGGACCTGAGTCTTAAGGATGAACTGAGAGATTTGTATCACTTCTCACCAGAAGGGTTGGATCAGTGGACAAGTCCACCAAATATGTAGAAGGGTGCCAGATGGGGAGGAGCAGCGCCAACAGAGGGCTGATGAGGAGGGATACATAGCATGGAGAAGAGAGGGGTGCCTGTACCACCTTGTCACAACTTTATATTGAGTCTCTCTGACCTGGACACAGACAGAGCTCGTGTGGGTTTTTAAGAATTTTTTTCCCCAGTCTCTAGGCGACAGGGTCTCTCTCCCACGCCACAGTAAAGGATGGAGCATCGATAGGTTGGGAATGGCAAACAATCTTGTAAAGTGTGGAAATAGTGTGGGTCGGATCAATTACAGCAACACAGAGTTTCTCAAAGAGAGTCAATTCTCTAGCGGCGTTCTGGAGTCTAGTGCCAGTTATCAAAAAGTGTCTTATTTGCAGGAACTTCCAAAAGTCCTGTTGGGGGATGTCCCACTTCGCCCTCAGGTCTGAGAACTGTTTGACTCCGGTTGATGACACCATCTGACCAACCCTGAACAGACCTATTAATGCCCAGCGTGAGAAGTGGGCTGGGTTGACACCCGGGGTAAAGTCAGGGTTGGCCAGAAAGGACGTCAAGGGACCAAATTTAGAAGAAATATATGGTAGTGTACGCAGTGACTTCCAGGCGGCAAATGTAGGAGTTATAGTGGGATGGGGAAGGAGCAGCTTAGTGGAGGAGGGGAGCCAAGGAAATATTTCTGGGAATTGCTGTACGTACAGGCCCTCCAACTCTACCCATTGCTTAAGCTCACAGTGTCTCATCCAGTCCATTATTCTACTCAAAAGAATGGCATGGTAATAATTTTTTATATCAGGGAGCTGAAGGCCGCCACTTACAATCGATTTAATCAACTGGGAGCGTGTAATCCTAGGCCTCCTTCGCTGCCAGACGAACTGCTGGATCAAGAGTGAGATAGATCGGAACCAGGACTCCGGGATGTGGATCGGGAGGGTCTGCATTACATATAATAATTTAGGGAGGGTGTTCATCTTAACTATGTTTATCCTCCCAAACCAGGATAGATATTTTATATTCCATCTAGAATAGTCATTCCGAATCGTTTGCAGGAGAGGCAAATAATTCAGTGGGAACAACTGAGACTCGTCAGCACTCAACTTAACACCGAGATAAGTTATGTGGGAAGATTGCCACGAGAAAGGGAAAGAGCGTTTAAGGTCCGCGACTGAGTCCACGGGGGTGGAAATGTTAAGAGCACTGGATTTAGCATAATTTATTTTAAAATTGGAAAGGTGGCCAAATAGATCTAGTTCTTTCATTAGGTGTGGAAGGGAGTCAGTGGGGTGGGATATTATGGCCAAGAGGTCATCAGCAAACAAAGCTAGCTTATATTCACCATCACCCACGGTGAAACCCCTGATGGCTTGATTGGCCCGAATAGACCTGGCCAACGCCTCAATACATAGCACAAAAATTAAAGGAGATAATGGGCAACCCTGCCTGGTACCGTTGCTTATGGTGAATGGATCAGACAGGGTACCGTTTACGCGGACCCTTGCCGTCGGGGAATCATACAGGGCCATTATCCAAGTAAGTGCATTGGAACCTAAGCCTATATGCTCCAAGATGGATTCCATAAATTTCCAACTGACCCTATCAAATGCCTTTTCGGCATCGGTAGATAGTAAAATAGTAGGGGTAGTACTGTGGGATGCTAAATGGATGAGGTTAAGGATTTTGGTGGTGTTGTCTTTGGCCTCCCGGCCTATCACAAAACCCACCTGGTCATTGTGAACCAAGAGAGGGATCAGCACACTCAGTCTATTCGCCAAGATCTTTGCGTAGATTTTAAGATCTACGTTGAGGAGGGAGATGGGTCTGTAGCTGGAGCAGGCCAAAGGGTCTTTGCCCTGCTTCGGTATCACCGAAACATGGGCCTCCAGAGAATCTCGGGAGAAATGAGAAACAGATGCTATTGAGTTAAACGCATGAAGGAGAAGAGGGAGCAACCTATCCTTAAACACCTTATAGTATGCGATGGTGAATCCGTCAGGGCCAGGACTTTTTCCCGACGGCATAGAGGAGATGGCCCGGTCTATCTCTTGGGCTGTGAAAGGGGCTTCTAATATACGAAGCTTCGAGGGTGGGAGAACAGGGTATTCAATGGACACCAGATAGTCCCTTACTTTTTGGAGTGAAAGGTGAGGATCTACAACAGGGGAAGCACTCTCTAGGTTGTAAAGCAAAGCGTAGAATTGTGCGAAGCAAGCCCCAATCTCGGGTGACTTAAATTTGGGGACCCCTCCGGCATCCTTCACTGATCCAATAAATGAAGCCGAGTGTTGGGCTCGTATAGCGTGAGCCAGGACTCGGACAGGCTTATTGCCCCATTGATAGTATTTCTGTTTACATTTACGGATGGAATGAATTATATTGTCAGAGAGGAGTTTATTCAGCTGAGAGCGGGCTTCCGACAATTCTACTAGGGTCACATCTGACAGTGATACTTTGTGAGATGTCTCGAGGGCATGAATTTTAAGTGATATCAGAGACTGTCTCTGTTTCTTTTTGTGAGTGCCCAGTTGTATCAACTTGCCGCGAAGGACACATTTATGTGCCTCCCACACAGTGAGGTGGGAGACATCATCCGTAACATTTGTGGCAATATAATCATCTAGGACCTTGTCTAAGGCCTCCTTACAGAGTGTGTCATAGAGAAGAGACTCATTGAGTCTCCAGGTCCATTGTTTATGGGAACCAAGAGGGAGGGACAAAGTCAAAGTCACTGGAGCGTGGTCAGACCAGGTGATAGAGTCGATAGTGGCATCTATAAGAAGCGGGAGATGTCTATGGCTAAGGAATAAGTAATCAATGCGGGAGTAAACCCGGTGAGGGTGTGAATAAAAGGAGTAGTCACGTCCTGAGGGGTTAAGGGTTCTCCAGGAGTCGGCTAGTTGTTGTGTGTGAAATAGGCGTTTAACACGGCGATATTTGGATGCAACAAATCTAGAGGTTTGGGATGACGTGTCAGTGTTAGGGTCTAATGTCCAGTTGAAGTCACCACCTAAAACAATGACGCCCTGGAATAGCGAGTCCAACCGCGGGAGGTGGGAATTAAAGAAAGATAGTTGGGCCTGGTTCGGGGCGTAAATCACTGCAAAAGTGAACAGCTGTTCATAGATTTTGCAAGTCAAAAGAAGAAGTCTACCCGGCACCAACCTATGTACGGTAACGTCCGAAACACGCAAGTCCCTGGAAAAAACAATAGCCACTCCCTTGGATTTGCTACCTGGGGTGTTACAGTAGAACGCTGCGGGGAAGTAGTGATTGGTAATAGAGGGGTTGCGAATTCCAACCTTAAAATGAGTCTCCTGCACTAATGCTACATCTGCTCTTTCAGATCTCAACAGACGTAGAAGGCTAGACCTCTTCTCCGGCGAGTTGAGACCACGCGCATTGAGGGACAGCACTTTAATCTTCCCCGGATGACTCATGGTGGAATGAAGTAAAACGCATTCCTACAAACCTGAAAGTGGAGGGAAAGAGAAGGGGGAGAAGGAAGAACAAGCATGGAAAAAGAGACAAAAAAGAAAAGAATACAAAAACAATGTAATAACATCAGCAAAAGACCCGCAGGAGAGAGACTGAACCGTATCACCGTCAGTCTCCCTGCCGGTATGGAACCAAAGGCGGGTATAATGGGGGGGGGAAATGGGAGTGAACCGCAACAGGAACCATAATAAAAGAAAAAACATATTTAAAACTGACACAAGAAAAAAGGAGAGGAAAAAATCCTACAGTAAGAAAAGTGGCCAGTGGGGGGACAAGGGCAGCAGAAAAGTCCACAGCCCCCTCCCCCCACCGGTCAACATGAGCACGGATATCAACCATTTATCAATAACTTCCGTAAACAGCTAGAAGTTAACACTTAACATGTGTGAGAACCCTTCGAAAGAGAAAAAATACCCTCCAACATTGCGTTATCAGCAAGAGTTTTTGCAGGAGGAAAAAAGAGCAGGGACAACAGTATCAATCAGAAGGGTCTTTTACAGCAAATCGGTCTTGGAGGGAGATGTAGTTAACTGGGATCCCCTCCTGGCGCTCCGAACCTCATGCCATGGTTGCGAGCTATGAGCTCGCTTAGGGAGAGGAACTTCAGGAAGAGGAAACTCCCAATCCGGAATAGACAATGTAGGTAGACCTAATGAGAAGCAGAACGAGGTGAGGTCTGCGTGGGAAGATAGAGTGTACCATTTCTCGGAGGAACAGGCTTGGAGGTTAAAAGGTAAACCCCAACGGTAGCGTAGCTGACGTTTCCGTAGCTCGTCCGTCAGGGGCTTCAAGGATTTCCGCTGCTGGAGTGTGTACCAGGAAAGATCTTGATAGAGGCTTATAGCACAGCCATTGAAGTCGATACAATCCAATTGCCTAGCTTTGGACATAATCTCCTCCTTCTGGGCGAAGTAATGGAGCCGGCAAATGACGTCACGGGGCCGGTCGGTGGATAGGCCTCTCGGCCGAAGGGCTCTGTGGGCTCTGTCAAAAGTGATGACGTTATCCGAATCCTTTTTCAAGAGTTCGTTGAATATCTTGGTCAGAGCATCCACTAGCCCAGATTGGGGGACCTCCTCCGGGAGACCACGGACGCGGATGTTGTTCCGCCTGCCCCTGTTGTCGATATCCGTCATTCTGGACTGCAAAGCTCGGATTTCCTTGGATTGAGCAAGGACAGAGTCCCTCAACAGGAACACACAGGAAGCGCTAGCCTCTTGGTCTTCTTCCAGAGTTACCACGCGGTCAGACAGGTGTGAAATGTCGTTTTTGATGGAAGCGAGCTCATTCCTAATAGTGTCTTGGAGGTCTTGCTTTGTAGGAAGGGACTTCATGAAGGTCAGGATTTCCCGGAGCTCGCGACCGCCAGCTGACGCCGGGTCAGCCATATCATCAGCCGGATTCGACGTCGAGGAAGCAGAGGGAGAGGTCGGGGAGCAGGGGGAGGAACGGTTCTCCATCCGTGGGGAGGTCGAGCGGTGGAGGAAGGGCCTCAGGTCCGCCTGAGATCTCGTGACTTTTCGAGGTTGGTTGTTTTTGCTCCGCCCAGAGGATTTCGAGGTACGTCTCATATTCCGGGGGGACAGTGAAGTGGATGTTTGCAAGTAGCTCAAGATGTGTCAGGATCAGCAGGATACATACATCAGCATAGTTCCCAGGGAGCGGTCACCCCCCGTAGCCTGGTCTCGGGTGGCCATCAGGTGGCACCGGGTATAGTAGTAGAGAACGAGAGCTCAGGGCAATGCATGTCAACGCGAACCAGTAACGTTGGCAACTAAGAGCAGCACCACAGAAAGCACCGTGTGGGGGGGGGGGACGATGAAGCGCCAATCAGCAAAGAGGAGCAAGCAGGAAGGTGGGGGGCCCCTATGAACGGGAAGGATTTCGGTGGTTGTAAGATGCTTAATTATATCTCACCCTGGGGGGGGGGGGTCTACATCGTAACCCTGTGAGGTCTCCCAGCACAGGGCAGGGGAACAGGACCCCCGTAGATCTGGCCTGCACGGACCCAAGTGGGGCCTTATCAGTGCCCACAGGGGCAGCTTGGTGCTTTAAAGATGGTCAATGGGCCACAGTTAAAAGGCCCCCGGGCTGTGAGTATTCGCCCCAGGGGGCGGGGAGTTACCATGCGGATTGCAGAGAGGAAAGGAGGGGAGCTCCCAGGAGCACAAGGGGCGCACCTCCAGTACACTGCTTTATACAGCTAGCAGCGCGGTGCGCACCTCTTATACAGGGATCGTGAGGGGGAGAAGAGGGGGAGAGCAGTCACCCCATGCAGGTCGGCGCGGCTGGAGAGAAACCCCCGAACACCGCTGAGCGCCGCCGCCGGGTCTCCGACCACTCTCCTTCCGCCCGCCACTAACCAAGATGGCCGCCGCTGTAACTTCGGAGCTCCCGTCTCGGCTCCAGGCGGGTTCTGAGTCACCTCTCTCCGCTCGGCGGGCACAGCAGCTTGAGCAGGCCGAAGGCAAGGGCAAGGTGAGTGCTAGGGATCATCGGCGCTGTAGCCCGGGGAACTCTTCTCGCGGCGGGGGAACGCTCACAAATTTAGGCCCCGGCTTCAGGGCAGCGAGTAGGCCACAGTCCGCAGGAGCCAGAAAACCGGCTCCCCGACTCCGCGGCCCGACTCACTGCTATCCCAACCTATAGATGAAGCAGGACAGGGCTTTCAAATCAGGCAGCAAGCGTGGAGAGGCTGCTTTAGGATATAAATACTCCCAGGTCCCTGAGAGCTCATAAAAAACACTGCCTGCCTGATCAGCCTCCAGGCCACGCCCTCTACAGGTAATTTTCAGTGTGCGGAAGGGAATTTAGGGGTGGGGATTTGCACCCCCCCCTCTCTGTCTGTTGTTTGTCTGTGACCCCTCCCCCTTCCAGCACCTGATATATAATTATCTCCAGGTATGATTGAGCAGCTGCCAAATTGTTTGTCTGCTTGTGTGCAAGAGGCATTGAATGGGAGCAGCATTTGGAAGGCATGCTGTTCATTGTAGTGCTAATGGGAGATCCTGGGGGTGGCTCCTGGGTAAGTTAGCTCTCTGTCTGGAAGTGTTTTAGTAATAGCCTTTATCATGAGGCCTACTGTGACACATTACATGGCCCTATGTGGGCACGGCTATTATGTAGGTTAGGACTGCTGTATCGGAGAAGCCGTGAAGTGGCCAGCAGCTAAACATGTGTTTGCAAACATTTGTGATAATTCTCTGAAATTTATTACCAGATAGGTTCAGGGATGGTTACAGGTAATTTTCAGTGTGCGGAAGGGAATTTAGGGGTGGGGATTTGCGCCCCCCCCCCCCCTCTCTGTCTGTTGTTCAACTACAGTACATCTGCAGCTTGTATCACCTTATGGACAACCCCTAGAGCACAATTGAGGACTGGGTGCTTACAGACTGCTTAGGACTGCTAATACTGCCTGGCCTGGTATATAGGAGTGAGAGGAGTGACATTATGAATTGATGTATTTTACTACATATGATATTTATTGATTTATTTGTGGCATCTGAAATAATACATTTTTATGATTTTTTGTTTATTTCAGTTGCATTAATAAATTATTTATATATATTTTACATTTTTTTTAAAACTATCCAGCTTAACATGATTTATTCAGCAAGCACTGGTACAGTATATATACATATTTTTTTTTACCTTAGTGTGTTTGCATAGGGGATTGACAACCCCCACACCAGCCTCTAGTAACAGCACACCTTGAATAGTCTGGTTTCATAATTATTATAGCTGCACCGGTTTTATGTATTGACCCTCTTCCTGGGGAAGACTTATCAAAGACCATTTTTTCCCCCAGTGGGTTTGAAATCACCACATGTATTAAGCCTGGAGAAGGGATAAAGGAGTGATAAACTAGTGATAAGCGCAAGTTGATAACGCACCAGCCAATCATTACGGATTTGAAAAATGACAGGTAAGAGCTGACTGTCTGGTGTGTTATCACCTTGCACTTATCACTGCTTTAGCCCTTCTTTATCCCTTCTCCAGGCTTAATACATCTGTCCCAATGCCCCACATTATACTCCATTTTGTACTCTAAAATGCCAGATTTATTATGCAGCCCTATGGAAAATGAACACTGAAATTGTTAGCAATGTGTGGATAGGCGCTGCAGTTTGAAAACTCCAAACTTACAGGTGGAAAACTGCCAAACTTGTTAGTAGCAAAATTGGATTAATAAAATGGCAATAACTAACTTTATGGGGACAACATTATTTTATGTGTTTATTATGGGTACCAGATGAATGTATGATTCTTTTAAGATGACAATATTATTTTTATATTGTATTGTAAGTGCATCATTATTTTTATTATTTGATTGCAGTGGCAATAATATTTCAGCATTAATGTGGGCAATATTGATTTATTTTAACCATACACTGTGGCATAACAATAGACCCCGCAGACCACACGGTGGCTTGGGGACGCCAACACCTGTGTTATGCAGATTACATGCGGTCTGGCTATCCTCATGGAAATCTGCTGAAAATGTCCATCCAAAAATGCCGGCCTCCTAGGAGGAGACAAATGCTAGAGGTCCTACTGGACCTCTAGTGTCTGTCAGGGAAGCACAGTGCATATATCGTTACCCGGAAGCGCTGGGATTGTGGGAATGCTGGCGGTGCCGGTGAGCATGGAACCCCTGGAAACGAGGATGAAACCCATTGTAATGAACATGAAACCCCTGGCAACGAGCATGCAATCCCTGGCAATGATATGAAACCCTGAGCATGAAATCCCTTGTAAAGAGCATGAAATCCCTGGCAATGAGCATTAAACCCTGAGCATGAAGCCCCTGACAACAAGCATGAAACCCCTGGCAATGAGCATGCAATCCCTGGCAATGATATGAAACCCTGAGCACGAAATCCCTGGTAAAGAGCATGAAATCCCTGGCAACGAGCATTAAACCCTGAGCATGAAGCCCCTGACAACGAGCATGAAACCCCTGGCAATGAGCATGCAATCCCTGGCAATGATATGAAACCCTGAGCACGAAATCCCTGGTAAAGAGCATGAAATCCCTGGCAACGAGCATTAAACCCTGAGCATGAAGCCCCTGACAACGAGCATGAAACCCCTGACAATCAGCATGTAGGTAAATATTATAACTAATGTATAGGAGCGGGTTGCCAGATACTTTTTTGGCAGGGGAGCACAAAATTTCTAGTTACCCCACTACCAATACTACTAATGCCCTCTATATCTTCACAAAAGCATATTTATCAATCTGAAAAATTGGATTAATTGTAATGTGCCATACAACCCTTAAGAAACTCTGTGCCTTTATTGTGTGTTCATTTCAAATATCTGAGCATGAGATTGCAGAATTCAGGTAGTCAACAGTGCTCTCTAAGTGGCAGCAAAAAATAGGAGACCACGCAACACGTTTTATCACAGACTTCATAAAGGAAGTGGCCACCAGTTCCACAGCTGACATTTACATAGTGTTCTTAATTGACAAATCATAACATCATATTCCCTCCATGTATGATAATATATTCAGTATTAGTATTTGTTTTGGAGCATGCTTAATTAATTTTCCGTGATCATTTTTGTGATATTTTTTCTGAAATATTTAACTAATACATACTATATTAATACAGACTGCTGTTTTTTTTTTTTTTTTGCAAATATATTTTGCACTTGCTTGGTACATGTTTCAATTTATTGACATTTTAGAATGATCATTATGACATTTTTGTGGGATTAGTCATATTCTCTAATGATTTAAATGAAATTATCATAGTGAAAATGTAGATTAGTTACAGTTTAAAAAATTAATAATTAAAGCATTTAAACCTGTTGGTACGTAGCCATCCCCTGTAAAAATAAGATTTTACTCACCGGTAAATCTGTTTCTCGTAGTCCGTAGTGGATGCTGGGAACTCCGTAAGGACCATGGGGAATAGACGGGCTCCGCAGGAGACTGGGCACTCTAAAAGAAAGATTAGGTACTATCTGGTGTGCACTGGCTCCTCCCACTATGACCCTCCTCCAGACCTCAGTTAGGATACTGTGCCCGGAAGAGCTGACACAATAAGGAAGGATTTTGAATCCCGGGTAAGACTCATACCAGCCACACCAATCACACCGTATAACTTGTGATACTATACCCAGTTAACAGTATGAAATATAACTGAGCCTCTCAACAGATGGCTCAACAATAACCCTTAGTTAGGCAATAACTACATACAAGTATTGCAGACAATCCGCACTTGGGATGGGCGCCCAGCATCCACTACGGACTACGAGAAATAGATTTACCGGTGAGTAAAATCTTATTTTCTCTGACGTCCTAGTGGATGCTGGGAACTCCGTAAGGACCATGGGGATTATACCAAAGCTCCCAAACGGGCGGGAGAGTGCGGATGACTCTGCAGCACCGAATGAGAGAACTCAAGGTCCTCCTCAGCCAGGGTATCAAATTTGTAGAATTTAGCAAACGTGTTTGCCCCTGACCAAGTTGCAGCTCGACAAAGTTGTAAAGCCGAGACCCCTCGGGCAGCCGCCCAAGATGAGCCCACTTTCCTCGTGGAATGGGCTTTTACTGATTTAGGATGCGGCAATCCAGCCGCAGAATGCTCCAGCTGAATTGTGCTACAAATTCAGCGAGCAATAGTCTGCTTAGAAGCAGGAGCACCTATTTTGTTGGGTGCCTACAGGATAAAAAGCGAGTCAGTTTTCCTGACTCCAGCCGTCCTGGAAATATAAATTTTTAAGGCCCTGACTACGTCCAGTAACTTGGAATCTTCCAAGTCCCTAGTAGCCGCAGGCACTACAATAGGTTGGTTCAAGTGAAAAGCTGATACCACCTTAGGGAGAAACTGGGGACGAGTCCTCAATTCTGCCCTATCCATATGGAAAATCAGATAAGGGCTTTTACATGACAAAACCGCCAATTCTGACACACGCCTGGCCGAAGCCAAGGCCAATAACATGACCATTTTCCACGTGAGATATTTCAAATCCACAGTTTTAAGTTGCTCAAACCAATGTGATTTTAGGAAACTCAACACCACGTTGAGATCCCAAGGTGCCACAGGAGGCACAAAAGGGGGCTGAATATGTAGCACTCCCTTTACAAATGTCTGAACTCCAGGCAGTGAAGCCAGTTCTTTCTGGAAGAAAATCGACAGAGCCGAAATCTGGACCTTAATGGAACCCAAGTTTAGGCCCATAGTCACTCCTGACTGTAGGAAGTGCAGAAAACGACCCAGCTGAAATTCCTCTGTTGGGGCCTTCCTGGCCTCACACCACGCAACATATTTTCGCCAAATACGGTGATAATGGTTTGCGGTTACTTCTTTCCTGGCTTTTATCAGCGTAGGAATGACTTCCTCCGGAATGCCCTTTTCCTTTAGGATCCGGAATTCAACCGCCATGCCGTCAAACGCAGCCGCGGTAAGTCTTGGAACAGACAGGGCCCCTGCTGTAGCAGATCCTGTCTGAGCGGTAGAGGCCATGGGTCCTCTGATATCATTTCTTGAAGTTCTGAGTACCAAGCTCTTCTTGGCCAATCCGGAACCACGAGTATCGTTCTTACTCCTCGTTTTCTTATTATTCTCAGTACCTTTGGTATGAGAGGCAGAGGAGGGAATACATAAACCGACTGGTACACCCACGGTGTCACTAGAGCGTCCACAGCTATTGCCTGAGGGTCCCTTGACCTGGCGCAATATCTAGTTTTTTGTTTAGGCGGGACGCCATCATGTCCACCTGTGGCCTTTCCCAACGGTTTACCAACAGTTGGAAGACTTCTGGATGAAGTCCCCACTCTCCCGGGTATAGGTCGTGTCTGCTGAGGAAGTCTGCTTCCCAGTTGTCCACTCCCGGAATGAACACTGCTGACAGTGCTAAGACGTGATTTTCCGCCCATCGGAGAATCCTTGTAGCTTCTGCCATCGCCATTCTGCTTCTTGTGCCACCCTGTCGGTTTACATGGGCGACTGCCATGATGTTGTCTGATTGGATCAGTACCGGCTGGTTTTGAAGCAGAGGCCTTGCCAGACTTAGGGCATTGCAAATGGCCCTCAGTTCCAGAATATTTATGTGTAGGGACGACTCCTGACTTGACCAAAGTCCTTGGAAATTTCTTCCCTGTGTGACTGCCCCCCAGCCTCGAAGGCTGGCATCCGTGGTTACCAGGACCCAGTCCTGTATGCCGAATCTGCGGCCCTCTTGAAGATGAGCACTCTGCAGCCACCACAGTAGAGATACCCTGGTCCTTGGAGACAGGGTTATCAGCCGATGCATCTGAAGATGCGATCCCGACCACTTGTCCAAGAGGTCCCACTGAAAGGTTCTTGCATGGAACCTGCCAAATGGAATTTGCTTCGTAAGAAGCTACCATTTTTCCCAGGACTCGTGTGCAGTGATGCACCGATACCTGTTTTGGTTTCAGGAGGTCTCTGACTAGAGATGACAGCTCCTTGGCTTTCTCCTGCGGGAGAAACACTTTTTTCTGTTCTGTGTCCAGAACCATCCCCAGGAACAGTAGGCGTGTGGTAGGAACCAGCTGTGACTTTGGAATGTTTAGAATCCATCCGTGCTGTTGTAGCACTTCCCGAGATAGTGCTACTCCGACCAACAACTGCTCCTTGGACCTCGCCTTTATAAGGAGATCGTCCAAGTACGGGATAATTAAAACTCCCTTTTTTCGAAGGAGTATCATCATTTCTGCCATTACCTTGGTAAAGACCCTTCGGTGCCGTGGACAGTCCAAACAGCAGTGTTTGGAATTGGTAATGGCAATCCTGTACCACAAATCTGAGGTACTCCTGGTGAGGATGGTAAATGGGGACATGTAGGTAAGCATCCTTGATGTCCAGGGATACCATGTAATCCCCCTCCTCCAGGCTTGCAATAACCGCCCTGAGCGATTCCATCTTGAACTTGAATTTTTTTATGTATGTGTTCAAGGATTTCAAATTTAAAATGGGTCTCACTGAACCGTCCGGTTTCGGTACCACAAACAGTGTGGAATAGTAACCCCGTCCTTGTTGAAGTAGGGGCACCTTGACTATCACCTGCTGGGAATACAGCTTGTGAATTGCCTCTAGCACAGCCTCCCTGCCTGAGGGAGTTGTCGGCAAGGCAGATTTGAGGAAACGGCGGGGGGGAGACGCCTCGAATTCCAGCTTGTACCCCTGAGATACTACTTGAAGGATCCAGGGATCCACCTGTGAGCGAGCCCACTGATCGCTGAAATTTTTGAGGCGGCCCCCCCACCATACCTGGCTACGCCTGTGGAGCCCCCGCGTCATGCGGTGGACTCAGAGGAAGCGGGGGAAGAATTTTGATTCTGGGAACTGGCTGACTGGTGCAGCTTTTTCCCTCTTCCCTCGTCTCTGTGCAGAAAGGAAGCGCCTTTGACCCGCTTGCTTTTATGAAGCCGAAAGGACTGTACCTGATAATACAGTGCTTTCTTAGGCTGTGACGAAACCTGAGGTAAAAAAATTTCTTCCCAGCTGTTGCTGTGGATACGAGGTCCCAGAGACCATCCCCAAACAATTCCTCACCCTTATGAGGCTCTATGTGCCTTTTAAACTCAGCATCACCTGTCCAGTGTCGGGTTTCTAATACCCTCCTGACAGAATGGACATTGCATTAATTCTGGATGCCAGCCGGCAAAATATCCCTCTGTGCATCCCTCATATATAAGACGACGTCTTTAATATGCTCTTATGTTCGCAAAATAGTATCCCTGTTTGACAGGGTCACAGACCACGCTGCAGCAGCACTATCTGCAGGTCTCAGTCTAGTACCTGAGTGTGTAAATACAGACTTCAGGATAGCCTCCTGCTTTTTATCAGCATGTACCTTCAAAGTGGCCGTATCCTAAGACGGCAGTGCCACCTTTTTTGACAAACGTGTGAGCGCCTTATCCACCCTAGGGGATATCTCCCAGCGTGACTTATCCTCTGGCGGGAAAGGGTACGCCATCAGTAACTTTTTAGAAATGACCAGTTTCTTATCGGGGGAATCCACGCTTTTTCACACTTCATTCACTCATTTGATGGGGGAACAAAACACTGCCTGCTTTTTCTCCCCAAACATAAAACCCTTTTTTAGTGGTACTTGGGTTAATGTCAGAAATGTGTAACACATTTTTTATTGCCGGGATCATGTAACGGATGTTCCTAGTGGATTGTGTATATGTCTCAACCTCGTCGACACTGGAGTCAGACTCCGTGTCGACATCTGTGTCTGCCATCTGAGGGAGCGGGCGTTTTTGAGCCCCTGATGGCCTTTGAGACGCCTGGGCAGGCGCGGGCTGAGAAGCCGGCTGTCCCACAGCTGTTACGTCATCCAGCCTTTTATGTAAGGAGTTGACACTGTCGGTTTATACCTTCCACCTATCCATCCACTCTGGTGTCGGCCCCACATAAGCCTCCTCATCAAACGACATCACATTTATCGGCATCTGCTCTGCCACCACATAAGCCTCCTCATCAAACGTGTCGACACAGCCGTACCGACACACCGCACACACACAGGGAATGCTCTGACTGAGGACAGGACCCCACACAGCCCTTTGGGGAGACAGAGAGAGAGTATGCCAGCACACACCAGAGCGCTATATAATGTAGGGATTAACACTATATTGAGTGAATTTTTCCCAATAGCTGCTTGTATATACAATATTGCGCCTAAATTTAGTGCCCCCCCTCTCTTTTTAACCCTTTGAGCCTGCAAACTATAGGGGAGAGCCTGGGGAGCTGTCTTCCAGCTGTACTGTGAAGAGAAAATGGCGCCAGTGTGCTGAGGGAGATAGCTCCGCCCCTTTTTCGCGGACTTTTCTCCCGCTTTTTTATGGATTCTGGCAGGGGTATTTATCACATATATAGCCTCTGGGGATATATATTGTGATTATTTTGCCAGCCAAGGTGTTTTTATTGCTGCTCAGGGCGCCCCCCCCCCAGCGCCCTGCACCCATCAGTGACCGGAGTGTGAGGTGTACATGAGGAGCAATGGCGCACAGCTGCAGTGCTGTGCGCTACCTTGGTGAAGACTGAAGTCTTCTGCCGCCGATTTTCCGGACCATCTTCGTGCTTCTGGCTCTGTAAGGGGGACGGCGGCGCGGCTCCGGGAACGAACACCAAGGACGGGTCCTGCGGTCGATCCCTCTGGAGCTAATGGTGTCCAGTAGCCTAAGAAGCCCAAGCTAGCTGCAAGCAGGTAGGTTCGCTTCTTCTCCCCTTAGTCCCTCGATGCAGTGAGCCTAGTGCCAGCAGGTCTCACTGTAAAATAAAAAACCTAAAATAAACTTTCTTTCTAGGAGCTCAGGAGAGCCCCTAGTGTGCATCCAGCTCGGCCGGGTACAGAAATCTAACTGAGGTCTGGAGGAGGGTCATAGTGGGAGGAGCCAGTGCACACCAGATAGTACCTAATCTTTCTTTTAGAGTGCCCAGTCTCCTGCGGAGCCCGTCTATTCCCCATGGTCCTTACGGAGTTCCCAGCATCCACTAGGACGTCAGAGAAATACCTTAAGGTGGGCCGTGACACCAAAGGTTTAAGAATATATAAAAAAGCTTTGTTCAGTGGGACTAATGAACATTTAGTGAAGCATTGGAATATAAATATTTTAAGATTGTTAAGGGGAGATTTAGTAAATCTTGGAGAGAGACATAATGAAGAGAGATAAATTACCAACAAATCAGCAGCTAAATGTCACTTTACAGATTGTGGGGGAGATGTATGAAGCAGTGACAAGAGTGGAGAAGTGAGTCAGTGGAGATTTTGCCTATGGCAACCAATCAGCTGCTACATATAATTTTATAGAATGCATTTGACAGATGTTACCTCAAAGCTGATTGGTTGCCATGGGCAACTTCTCCACTGGCCCACTTCTTCACTCTTGTCACTGCTTCATACATCTCCCCCTGAAATGTAAAAATGACATCTAGGAACTGGTTGGTACTTTAGCTCTCTCCACTTTGTCGTTCTCCATGTTTTGACAAATCTCCCGCTTAATCTGAGAGAGAGAGAGAGAGAGAGAGAGGGAGAGAGAGAGAGAGTTCACATATATTGTAAGAGAGTGTTAAATGAACAAAATCAGTGGGTTACCAGTTGACATTTCCTAATAAACAACATCCAATTTAAATATAAATTCAGCACACAAAACAAGACCGTCATTCCAAGGGAAATAGAATTCAGAATGCAATTGTCAGGTGCCACTGAACTCAGGACCAGTTACTGCTGGAGGCTGCAACTCCTCATTCCTGACAGGTGCCTGGGTCGCTGTTTAGGCCATGTGATATAAGAGGAGGTACTCTGCAGGGTTCTTAGAGAGGTGATCACATGACTGCAGATGACAGGTGGCAATTTTGAAAATGAATAGCTTATTTAAAGTAGCCTTGATCACAAAGCTATACCAGAGTATTAACTCACTAACTGTGCTTCAGTGATCCTGGTTTTCAGTATCCACCTGGTCTGCATGCTAAGTCTTGTCTCCAGTGAATTTGACCCAGCTTAGTCATGAAGTCCCTCTCTTCCCCTGATTTGGCTCCGATAACTGCTCTGGTTTGGTTCTGGCCTGACTTGTCTTAACACTCCCTTCTGGAGATCCACTTGGCTTATCTGCAGTCCAGTTTTGTGCCAGACCATTTTGTTGACCACTATCATACCTTAAACTGACACCGGATATTTGGTGGTATGACAGAGGACAGTGACCTGTGGACCTTCCACCAGCAAAGGCCAAATCACTGTACAGGGTCATTGGTGAAGGCTGGGTCTTTGTTAGACTCCGTGCCTACTAACTGGGCAAATTCAGATTGGCACTAGAAGCCACAAGACCAGTGAAGCCACTAGACCATTGAGAAACCCTGAGAAGAGTACAGTAGGTTTGCTGATATGTAATTAAATGGTTAACTTAATTGTTGCGTTCTGTCTCTTAACAGTGTGTTATTGTGCTTGACTCATCTTACTAAATAATATCACATGTCTGAGTAAATATTATTTACCAAACTTAAAAGACAGACTGCCTTGACTCCAGGCACATTCTATAAAAGAATCTGCATGTGCACAAGTTTGCCACTGTGTTATTGGAGCTCCACAGTGGTGTACAGCTGAACAGTTTTTAGTCCAAGAGAGATTGATACATTTTCTTATTAACTGCTGTTTGTTTTCAATCACGTATATTCTGTTCTGTTCAATAAAACTTAATCAAATTTGGAATCAACATGTGGACTAACCCCCTTGCCCACATCCACTACACACACCACTTGTAGGCATCTGCCAATAAGGTTGGCATACGGATAAAATCAAACTAGAAATAGAATTACAGGGAACCAAGTAAGTACCATCAGGGCCGGTGCTAGGGGGCTCGGCGCCCCCCTGCAAACTATAAAATTTGCGCCCTCCCTCCCATACTTCACAAAGGGACAGCGTGCCGAAGAGACAGCGCATGCCAAGCTTTGCTTCTACATGGTGCCTGTGATGCAGGTTGACCCGCGTGGCGTGGAGGGGTGAGGCTCCTGTACCATTGCTGTAACTAGACATTTTAGCGCTGTGTGCAAAAAACAGCATCGGCGCCCCCTCCCCCTAAATAGAAAACTGGGCCAATGCGCGCCGTAGGCGTGCGCCAAAATATAGGAGCATGTCTTTATGGGGAAGGGGTGTGTCCACATAGCTCCCTTTTACACAGTAAGGCAGGCAGAGGTTCCTTTTACAGAGTACGGCAGGTAGAGTCCCCTTTTACACATTAGGCAGGTATTTTACACAGTACGGCACGTAGAGAACCATTTTACACATTACAGCAGCAGAGTTCCGTTGTACACATTACAGCAGCAGAGAGAGAGTGAGTGTGAGTGTGTGTGTGTGTGTCTCAAGTCACCTGTTAGGGCGATGCAGCATCCAGGACTACCAGGCGCAGACACTCATTTACTGGCGCTCACAGTCCCCTCTCCAATGCTCAGGCTGCGGCGGGTGTCACAGTAGAGGCAGCGGCGGCTCCTATACGGGACCAGGTGGCTGAAGGAGCGCTCTCTCCACTTCAGAGGTGGTGGTGGCGAGTCTCCCTGGCGGCATCAATAGAGGCAGCGGTGGCTCCTATACGGGACCAGGTGGCTGAAGGAGCGCTCCCTCTCCACTTCAGAGGTGGCAGCGGAGCTAACAGCCAGAATTACCTCACGACGGGTAACACCAAATGGCGCGCTCCCCGTCCCTTACAGAGGCAGGCACCAGTGGACAGCGGAAATTTCACTGCTCCATCACTGACCAAAACAGCCGTAGGTAGGGGGTGCTGCCAGATGGTGCACCTTCACTGCACTTGCGCTGTGGGCAAGGCACCATCGGCACACACCTAATTACGTCCCTGACCTGTACAGACACAGAACACAGATGGGGGGATGGGGGGGGGGCGTGACACAGTGACTGAGACAGAACACACAGAGGTGGGTGTGACACAGTGACAGAACACTGGGGCGTCACACTAACATAACACTGTGTGGGGGGTGACACAGTGACAGAACCCTGGGGGGATGACAATGACAGAACACTTTGGAGGTGACACTAGCACTAACATAACGGGGGGGGGGTGACACACTTGACAGAACACTGGGGGGTGACACTTCACAGAACACTGGGGGGGTGACACACTTCACAGAACACTGGGGGGTGACACTTCACAGAACACTGGGGGGTGACACTTCACAGAACACTGGGGGGGTGACACTCCACAGAACACTGGGGGGGGTGACACTCCACAGAACACTGGGGGGGTGACACTTCATAGAACACTGGGGGGGGGGTGACACTTCACAGAACACTGGGGGGGTGACACTTCACAGAACACTGGGGGGGTTGACACTTCACAGAACACTTGGGGGCAGGGTGACACTTCACAGAACACTGCGGGGGTGACACTTCACAGAGCACTGGGGGGGTGGCACTTCACAGAACACTGGGGTGGGGGTGACACTTCACAGAACACTGGGGGGGTAAAACACTTGACAGAACACTTGGGGGGGATACACTTGACAGAACACTGGGGGGTGACACTTGACAGAACACTGGGGGGATCACAGTGACAGAACAGGGGTGAAGGAGCGCCAGGTGCATACATTGAGACTTCCGGATGTCTGACTGCAACATCACAAGACCCCGAAGTCTTAGCACCGTTTACAGCCCCGTGTCCTCCCCCTGCTCTGTGACCTGACTGCTGCGCAGCGCTCAGAGCTGCGACTGCCGGCTAAGACTGCCGCATTTCTGGCTCAGTGCTGCCGGCCACAATGCTGGTTTACTCACTGGGGGCCTGGAGCGCCGATGACCGTAGCTGTAAGGACTCCGGGGGTTTCCGCTTCATAGTGACCGGCGAGGCTGGCTGCAGCAGAAACATCATTATGAGGCGCTGCAGGTGGTAAGGGGGTGGAGCTTGCTGCAGTCACGCTGGTGGGGTTGCCTATTCTACTTTATCTTCCGGGAGACCACTGCTGCATTAAAAAATTATACGGTGCACCTTTTTACATACTGTAGCTGCTGGCCGCTGCACCAACAGACTGCAGAGGGATGCAAAGCAGGCAGAGCGCCTCTTTAGCCCAGCGCCTACCTGCTTTGCATCCCTTTGCGGAGCGGGTAGCGCTGGCTCTGACTACCATGTTGCTTATCTACAAATCCCAGCAAGAAATAGATAGAATTTATTAAGGTCACAGTTGCCCAAAAAATGCAACACATTGGTTTTTAGATTCAGGTCACTCCAAGAAAAAAAATTAACCCACACATTATAGCTGTTACGACACAAATTAGGAAAATAAATGCACTTCCTCTCAAAACACAATCATTATCAACAACCTTTGAAAACCACTCTTAACAGTTCAAATACAATTATTGAGCAAATGTCTGAACTTTAAATCGTCTGGTTACACAAATAAGTGTGATATTTTAGTAGACTTAAATGATGTTACAAGAACTTGGACAGTAAGGAGATATTTTATTTAAAAACATCCATCTCCCAAATTGGCTACAAGTCAGATTGAAAATGTAATCTTATGTCTAAATTCTTTATAGCTGATTTTGCTATGTAGATGTCCTAATTGATTAAGTAAAATGTATTTAGAAAAATGAAATACTAAATTTTTCAGTATTCAAGATGCACAGAAATTAGTAAAAACTCAAGATAGAGATTCCTACATCAGGGAAGTTAATCGAACTTTGTGATTCAAGAAGACTTGTAAATTTCTAAATTAAGATCCCACAGGACAAAAAAAACAAAAAACAGTTTAGAATTGTTTATGTTGAATCTGGCCAATAAAAGAGGCGCAATCACAGGCAATGAATTCAATTAAATGAATAAAAACAAACATTCAAATGTTTTGTCTTATTCCAAAGAACATAGGCCCTCATTCCGAGTTGATCGGTCGCAAGGCGAATTTAGCAGAGTTACACACGCTAAGCCGCCGCCTACTGGGAGTGAATCTTAGCTTCTTAAAAATGCGACCGATGTATTCGCAATATTGCGATTACTAACTACTTAGCAGTTTCAGAGTAGCTCCAGACTTACTCTGCCTGTGCGATCAGTTCAGTGCTTGTCGTTCCTGGTTGACGTCACAAACACACCCAGCGTTCGCCCAGGCACTCCCACCGTTTCTCCGGCCACTCCTGCGTTTTTTCCGGAAACGGTAGCGTTTTCAGCCACACGCCCCTGAAACGCCGTGTTTCCGCCCAGTAACACCCATTTCCTGTCAATCACATTACGTTCGCCGGAGCGAAGAAAAAGCCGTGAGTAAAAATACTTTCTTCATAGTAAAGTTACTTGGCGCAGTCGCAGTGCGAACTTTGCGCATGCGTACTAAGCGGATTTTCACTGCGATGCGATGAAAAATACCGAGCGAACAACTCGGAATGAGGGCCATAGAACATTAATATCATCTCCATGTAACCAATTATTTCCGGTATCATTTATCTCACTTAAAATATATGCCATTATCTAGGCTTACAACTTCAGTTTTATCTCACTCAGCTTCATACAGAAAAGATTCAACATTCCTAGTCCAAACATTAAAATATCCAGACAGCTTAATGATCTCATGTAGATAACTATAGACGTTCAAATGTTGTATTCATCTATTCCTCACACTAGAGGCCCCCAGGCCATTGGAAATACTGTAATAGTAATAGAATCCTCAAAATGATTGTATTTATTTTATTTTGGTTCTGGGGTCTTCAGGCTTTGTTTATTTGGATGTTATCTACATATTTGTCCCCTCTTTTTGTTCCTTAGCCATTGTTCTTTTACATTGTACTAGCTGTTCTAGTTTCTGATTTTCACGGTTGTAAATATAAATTAGTATTAAAAATTTGGTAAATCTATAGAGAGGTAATTTTGAGACATCTTAATGTAACTAAATATTAATCCATGGTTCTTGGCGTTACCCGAGGAGCACCCGTAGCAGATATGGTAAAAAGTGACAGGACCATTTTTGTAGTATATGAAATTCTACACACTGGAGGTGTAATCCAAATTTTGACCCGATTGTCCGTTTGGGCGTTATCGTTCACGCAACACAAGCCAGACATCAGAAATGACATCTTTTTTTTATTGTTATTATTATTATTATTATTATTAACAGTTTCTTATATAGAGCAGCATATTCCATTGCGCTTTACAATTAGAACATTAATAGAACAAAACTGGGCAAAAACAGAAAGACATAGAGGTAGGAAGGCCCTGCTCGCAAGCTTACAATCTATAGGGAAATAGGCATTGATACACAAGGATAGATGCTACCTGTTGCATAATGGTCCAGCCGATTGCTAGATTCTTAATGGGTTGTATGATATGATCACCCAGCAATGTTGGAAGACAAAATATGTGAGGTTATGTGTACTGTACAGAGAGGATGTAATTAGATAGGGAAGCATTGAAAGTTATGTGGGTGGGTCTGGAATTTGATAGACTTGTCTGAAGAGGTGAGTTTTCAGGGAATATTTAAGAGTTTGGAGACTAGGGGACTTCCGGTCGGCGGACCTGAAGATTGCGCGTTTTTGACCGAGCTCTTTGTCTCCTACAGCTGAATCAGCCCCCAGCGCAGATCGTGCGGTTACCCGGGACTCCAACATACACCGGTAACCGTCGGAGATAGTGGTGGGTAAGAGGGCTCCATCTATCCGGCTCCCCATCGCGTCCTTCCCCGGAATCTCGGAACCAGCTGTGGTGCATACTGCCCACAGCCGCCATCTTGACAGCGGCCGGTCATCCCACAGCATTACCTTCCCCCGCATACCCACCTGTCATCTGGCAGCGCTGAACTACCTCCCTGGCAGACGCCCTGACTGTCCTTCTGCTGCGTCTGCTCCGGGGACCACAGCGCTCTCACCAATTGCCGCTATTTACAGCCGCCAGCCTGGCTCCGGCTGTGTGCTTCCAGCCTGCAGCACCAGAGACACTGCTACCTCTCCCATTGCAGGCTGTACCGGGGAAGCTTCTGTCATCTTCCCCACTCTCCCATTGTTAGGATCCCAGCTACCGCAGGGAGGTTCAGTGGCTGCCTGTGAATCGTCCACTGGATCCCCTGCACTAATTGCGGTGCACGCTACCCGCGTCCACCATATTGGATACGGCTGATCGCACCTTTATTGCAGCCCGATAAACTGGTGCTCCCCCCGATCACTTGGCAATACGGGAGTGTCACACTCCGCAGCACCCGGACTATCCCTCGGCTGACTATACTCCAGGGATCCCAGCGTCAACGGGGACATATATTACCCGTAGCCACCATCTTCACTCCGGCTGTGCTCCCCCTATCCCCAGCTGCACTGGAGAGACTACAGCTTTCCCTCTGTGGTCTGCTCTAAAGACCCTTCCCTCGGCTTTCCACCATTTCCCCCATCGAGATCCCAGCTCCCGTTGCCCCCATGAGACATCTACCGGACGCATCTGATGCACTTCCGGTGCTGCTAACATTACCACCCAGCAAACACACCAGACACACTGATCTCTTCCACTAGCACCTCACTGCCTCTCTCCCTACCATCTCAACTTGTAATACTTTTTACAAGTGGAGGTTCCCAGCCTTACCCCTGGCAAATCTCAGTGCACCCAGTGTTGGCTTGGTAGGCCTACATTACATACAGCCACCGCATTGATTGGAGCTGAGGACCCTCTTCCCCCTCCCCTGAGACACATGTGTTTCAAATTTATCCTCTGGATGGTTACGTGCCTCACACACGTCACATCGCCACCTGCAGTAACGCTACTTTGATATTCACTTTTACCCTGCCCTGTGACCACACAGACTCTGTACAGCACGGCTTGTCCTGCTTTAGTGAAACGTTACTCCCTGCTGGGCAGGATTTTCGATTCAATTGTTCCTCCGTGACACCCCACTATTGGAGCTCCTTTACTCCCATGGATAAGTACGTGGCCAAGAACGCAAAAGGGGGGCGGGGACCCGCTCCGGCAAAAGTCTGGGACACTAGAGCTTCAACATCGATGCCTTCTAGCCCCCCGCCTTCACCGTTGGGTGACAACGTCCTGGATGGAGTACCTGATCCCTACAAATATGCGACGGCCTCTGTGGCCAGAGCACAGGAGATCTCTGACCTGCTCTCTCCATTGTTGGATAAGAAACTTGCTGGTTTAAAAGAGGCCATTAACTCCACTATGACGCAACTGAAGGAACATAGCACTCGACTTGATGAAGCTGAGCAGCGTGTCTCCAATCTTGAAGATGACCTTACTACAGCTCGCTCCATCATAGATACCCACGAAGTCTCCATCGCAGCCATGCACCACAAGCTTGAGGACTTAGAGAATTGCAATCATCATAACAACCTGCATCTGATTGGCTTACCAGAGACTGTCAAACCCAAAGACCTGATGGCCCTGGTCTCTGCTTGGCTGCCAATGGAGCTGGGCTGCATGGCTGATGGAGAAACAATGGTCATTGAACGAGCCCACTGCATAGGCCCTGATCATGAAGCAGACTGCCGTAGACCTAGACCCGTCATATTTAAGTTCCTCAATTAGATTGATAAAGTCAAATTGATGGAGGCATTCCGCAAAATGCAGGAGCTTTCCTACCATGGTGACAAGCTGCTTCTCTTCCAGGACTTTTCTTATCAGGTGGCCATGAGGAGATGGGAATTCTCACCTGTCTGTAAGGTCCTATTCAATACAGGGATCTGCTTCGCACTACTCTACCCAGCAAAGCTTCGGGTGCAGTACAATGGAAAGTTCCACTTATTTGACACAGTGACTGCCACCAAATCTTTTGCTGTTTCTTTACAAAACGCCTCGTCACCTGCCTCTAGGTTCGGAGGACTGATTTTATACCTTGACTGCAATAATAGTATGTACTACATCCCCATTAATGCGTATATGTGTGGTACTATGTTACTGTTGATGTTTTTTGTGCTCACCTGTATTGAAGCTGTTATATCACTGTTCCCTCTGGACTGCTCAGGCTGTGTTTCCTTCCGTTCTTTTTTCCCATTCCTCCCTCTCTTCACCTCCCTCCACATTCCCCACCCCCCACCCTTCTCTTTCTGATCGGAAAACTGTTTTTTGTTTATGTTAGGTTGTATAGACCTAGGTTTTGGGTTCAACAAAGGATGAAAACTGAACACACTGCACTTTGTTGTTTGACAATGCTTTTGATACTACTCATATGGCGTAGGTTTCCCTACTCGCTGGGATGTGGGAAGCTTTGATTATTGTTTTCTCCCTGCTAACCAGGTCCGACAGGACGGGTATTTGTTAACTTGAAAATTGTCATGGCCACTCCCCCCAGAACTAAAACATGTTTAAAATTCCTTACATGGAATGTAGAGGGTCTAAATACACCAATAAAACGTAGGGAAATACTGCAACACCTGAAACGTCTGAAACCAGAAGTGGCACTGTTGCAAGAGACTCATTGGAAGTCGGGGGACACTAATGTACTTAGGGACAATTTGATTAATGAATATAAAGCAGCTTCCTTTACTTCGAAAAAACAGGGGGTCATGATTATATTTAACAAGTCCCTTAGGTACTCCATTCTGGATACACTTGAAGACTGTGATGGCAGGTATTTATTCATAAAGCTTCGGTTAGAGGGGGAGTTATATACTCTAGCAACTCTTTATGCTCCGAATTCGGGTCATAATACCTTTTTTACTGATATATATGTCTGTTTACAGGATTGGGCTGAGGGAACTTTAATTATGGGAGGTCATTTCAACTCCACATTAAACCCAATTCTAGATATATCCGGGGCTTCTAGTGGGAGAGGACCCAACACCTCAACGGCACTGCTATTTCTACTGTCTTTAAATTTGTTTGATCCGTGGCGATTTCAACACCCAGACAGCCGAGAATACACTTTTTATTCACACCCACATGACACTTCTTCCAGCATCGACTATTGGTTACTTTCCACAGCACTCTCTAGAGTTTGTGACTCCAAAGTGGAAAACATAGCTATCTCTGACCATGCACCCACATAGTTCACTCTTTCCCTAACCCACCCAAAGCTGACTCGCGGACCGGCGGCTTCTGATTGGCTGCCGGTCCGCGAGCTCTGATTGGCTCACGAACCGGCGGCTGGTTTGAACGAAGCCGCCGCAGCACCAGACACAGCCGCGCTGGCGGGCGCTCTGCTCTCCTCTCCTGACAGCTGAGACATGCTGCCGCTGGACTGAGCGGCAGCGTGTCTCAGTGACCGCTGGACCGGCCCAAGTGGCCATCGGCCCTTCTGGCATTTGCCAGAAGTGCCAGATGGCCAGTCCGGCCCTGGTTGTGAGGCGTCAGAGATGTCCTTGATTGATTTCTTAGCTGCAGGTTTCACTGGGCTAGAATCAGAGCTGGTCGGGGGTGTCTGGTCTGCCCGCCGCTTATCCTGCCTAGGAGGCAGTGCTGGTGGAGGAATCTTGGATGCAGCTGGTGGGCCCAAGAACTTCTCCATGGTGTTCAGGGATCACAGGAAATAATAAATTGGCCGGGGATGTCTAGGCCTGTATCAGAATATCACTATCAGGCACAGTAATGGAACACCGATCACCTCCAGCCGTCCCTGTCGTTAGCGTCTGGGTGGCGGGAGACGGGGGAGCCCCGAAGGAGATATGTCCCTTATTGCTTTTAGTTGAGCGGGTCTCGGGAAGCGAGCACCGCTTCCTGCACTATCTGCACTGACCGTAGCCGCCGGAGTCTCAGAGCACCGCTGCCAGCCGCCGCGCAGGCCCGACCCTCAGCACGCCGTGTGAGCGCACACAGCGTGAGCGGGTATCGTGCCGGGAGTGGGAGAGCAGGCAGCGGGAGATGACTAGCGCCGAGGACCGGAGCTGAGAGTCTATATGATCCGTCCGTGAGCGGTGGGGGCTGGTAGCAGCGGAGAAGCACACAGGAGTTGCTGCTTACTCCACCATGCCGGATGGATAGTATACTTGACGACACAGAGGTAGGTAGAGCAGTGGCCTTCTGTACCGTACTCCTATATATTATATACTGGTGGTCGCGCAAAATTATGCACTGTACTCCTACTATATACTACAATGCAGCACAGATATGGAGCGTTTTTCAGGCAGAGAACGTATAATACCGGTGGTCACTGGTCAGCAAAACTCTGCACTGTACTCCTGCTATATAATACTGCTGGTCCCCAGTCCCCACAATAAAACAGTGTGAGCACAGATATATGCAGCACAATGAGCACAGATATGGAGCGTTTTTCAGGCAGAGAACGTATAATACTGGTGGTCACTGGTCAGCAAAACTCTGCACTGTACTCCTCCTATATAATACTGCTGGTCCCCAGTCCCCACAATAAAGCAGTGTGAGCACAGATATATGCAGCACACTGAGCACAGATATGGAGCATTTTTCAGGCAGAGAACGTATAATACTGGTGGTCACTGGTCAGCAAAACTCTGCACTGTACTCCTCCTATATAATACTGTTGGTCCCCAGTCCCCACAATAAAGCAGTGTGAGCACAGATATATGCAGCACACTGAGCACAGATATGGAGCATTTTTCAGGCAGAGAACGTATAATACTGGTGGTCACTGGTCAGCAAAACTCTGCACTGTACTCCTCCTATAATACTGCTGGTCCCCAGAATAAAGATATATGCAGCCCCCTGAAAGTTCTGAAACAAAGTGAGAGGACGCCAGCCACGTCCTCTCACTATCATTTCCAATGCACGAGTGAAAAATGGCGGCGACGCGCGGCTCCTTATATAGAATCCGAATCTCGTGAGAATCCGACAGCGGGATGATGACGTTCGGGTGCGCTTGGGTTAACCGAGCAATACTGGAGTATCCGAGTATGCCTCGGACCCGTGTAAAATGGGTGAAGTTCGGGGGGATTCGGATTCCGAAGAACCGAACCCGCTCATCACTATCAGCTATTAGACCACCGCACACTCCAAATTCACCTCTACATAAATATTTGTGAAATGTTCCCTCTCACGCATATTCCTTTATTTGTTTATTTTCAATTACGTAGTTATATTAACACCTCATTGACTGCTCTGACAGAAGACGATAAAGCTAATGGTTTAGATAAATTATTGAGACTGTCTCCAGATGGGAATTACTCCACATCATTACTATATACTTATATTGAAAAGACAATTGATTGGGAAACCACTCAAACGGGACTATCTAAATGGTCCACCGTTTTCCCATCCATCACGATCCCAACAATCTGTCATGCTTTTAATCGTCTGAATAGGTGCCTCATCTCAGCCTCTTATGCTGAAATGAATTACCAAATCTTGCACCGTTTCTATATTACCCCTAAATTAAGATTTCAAATGGGCATATCATCTGACTCTAAATGTTTCAAATGTGGCATGGTAGACGCTGATATATATCATTGTTTATGGAATTGCCCAGAGGTATTTAAATTCTGGAGCTTAATCCAAACCTTTATTCGAGAGAAATTAGACATAAACATTGATATATCTCCTGAGTGGGCTTTTTGGGCTATACATCCACTACACTCTACCCCTAAACTACTGCCAGGACACCGTGTATTGGCCCTCATTCCGAGTTGTTCGCTCGCTAGCTGCTTTTAGCAGCATTGCACACGCTAAGCCGCCGCCCTCTGGGAGTGAATCTTAGCTTAGCAGAATTGCGAACGAAAGATTTGCAGAATTGCGAATAGAAATTTCTTAGCAGTTTCTGAGTAGCTCCACACTTACTCAGCCATTGCGATCAGTTCAGTCAGTTTAGTTCCTGGTTTGACATCACAAACACACCCAGCGTTCGCCCAGACACTCCCCCGTTTCTTCAGACACTCCCGCGTTTTTCCCAGAAACGCCAGCGTTTTTTCGCACACGCCCATAAAACGGCCAGTTTCCACCCAGAAACACCCACTTCCTGTCAATCACACTCCGATCACCAGTACGAAGAAATTTCTTCGTTAAGCCGTGAGTAAAATACCAAACTTTTTAGCAAATTTACTTGGCGCAGACGCACTGCGAACATTGCGCATGCGCAGTTTGCGACAAATCGCTCCGTTGCGAAAAAACTAACGAGCGAACAACTCGGAATGAGGGCCATTATTAGCTAAAATATGTGCTGCTGGTATTCTATCGCAATGGATATACACGGATTCTCTCTCTCTGGCTTTGTTACTGCCTCGTTTATCATTCCTGTTCCATATGGAGTAGTTGGAGATGGCAATAAACAAGTAAAAGAGAATAGAGAAGTTTTTCGCTACCTGGCTCCCATATGTTCAAATGTTACCCGAGTCTGTAAAGGACCCTCTTAGGAAGGCTATAAAACTCACCTCCTGGTATAATCTAGAAAGTCTTGCTTTAGGCCACCCACCCTTTTAATCTCCTTTACTAGGAAAGCATTTTCCTATTCGCTATTATAATATTCTTAGGTCCTATGGCCCCTATTGGTTGATTAATCTTCATACTACTGACCTCGAAGTCCACCATATAATTTATGCTGCCCACACATTACCTACTGTATGTATAATGTCTCATTGTCACTGGTTTCTTTATGTATCTGTATTGTGCAGCTGTCCAATAAACTGTTTTGAAAAGAAAAAAAAAGTTTGGAGAAAAGTTTGGAAAAAAAAGTTAGAGGTGAGTCTTATTGTGCGTGGGACGGCATTCCACAGAGTGGATAAAGCCCGGATAAAGTCCTGTAGTTTTGAGTGGGAACAAGTAATATATGTGGATGAGATGCAGATCTTGTTCAAAGCAGAGAGGTCTGGTAGGCAGTGTCGGACGGGGGCATGAAGGGCCCAACAGGGGAATGCAGTGGTAAGGGCCCTTGCTTAGAAGCTTGGCTATCATTAATCAGTGTATGGTCTGGACCCCTTGATAAATATATAAAGTAAATACTGCTAGTGCATCATGATAATGTACCAGATTAATAATAGAAATGCACCATAGACCATACCCCACAATCCTGTGCAGTAAAATGTAACACTTGTATAATATAAAATTCAAGTGCGCAATCAAGAACCTGATCCCTAGAGGTAGGGGTGGGCCCACATGTGGTAGGGTCCACCAGGGGGTTTCCCCTGTACCCCTCTGGGCCAGTCCGACCCTGCTGGTAGGGAGATATTTTGAGATGAGTGAAGATATGTATGATGATGTAGTTTGGTTAATAGCCTTGTATGAAAGTAAAAGTATTTTATATAAGCGCCTTGAGTCCTGTTGGAGAAAGAGCGCTATATAAATAAAATTATTATTATTATTATTATTATTATATTTAACACAGTAAAATACTGGTAACCAATGGAGGGACTGACAAAGCGGATCAACAGACGATGAAAATCTAGCGAGGAAGATTATCATCGCAGCTGCATTTAAAATGGATTAACGTGGTGAGAGCCTATGTTTGGGAAGACCAGTAAGGAGACTATTGCAATAATCAATGTGGGAGATGTTGAGTGCATGGATTAGAGTTTTTGCATTGTCTTGTGTAAGATAAGGACATATTTTGGATAGAGATGAGCGGGTTCGGTTCCCTGAGAACCGAACCCTACCGGACTTCACTACCTGAGCCCGGCTCGGGTTTTCCCGCCTGACTCGGAAACCAGAACAAGGCAAAACATCATCATCCCAATGTCGGATTCTCGCGGGGTTTGGATTACATATTAGTCACCGTCATTTTCACTCCGGTATTGGAGAGTGTAGAGAGAGGACGTATCTCTGTCCTCAGTGTCCTGCATCAGTTCAGTGTTAGTGTCTTGTGCTGTATCAGTCCAGTCACAGTGGTTGTGTCCTCTGCGGCCATATGTCCAGTACTGCTGTATAAGTCCAGTCCAGTGGTGCTGTGTTGTGCTGCATCAGTTCAGTTGTGGTGTATTGTGCTGCATCAATCCAGTCACAGTGGTGGTGTCCTCTGCTGTCATATGTCCAGTGCTTCTGTATAAATCCAGTCCATTGCAGTGGTGCTGTGTTGTCCTGCATCAGTCCAGTGGTGGTGTCCCTATGCTGCTGTATATGTGCAGTGGTACTGCCGTATATGTCCAGTGATACTGCAGTATATGTCCATTGATATATTTCCAGCGGTACTGCCTTATAAATCCAATGATCCTGCCGTATAATTCCAGTGATCCTGCCGTATAATGCCAGTGGTACTGGCGTATAAATCCAGTCTAGTGATACTGACATAAATGTCCAATGGTACTGCCGTATAAATCCAGTGGTATTGCCGAATAATTCCAGTGATCCTGCCGTATAATTCCAGTGGTACTGGCGTATAAATCCAGTGATCCTGTGGTATAATTCCAGTGATCCTGCCGCATAATTCCAGTGATCCTGCCGTATAAATCCAGTGATCCTGCACTATAAATCCAGTGATCCTGCCGTATAATTCCAGTGATCCTGCCGTATAATTCCAGTGATCCTGCCGTATAAATCCAGTGATCCTGCACTATAAGTCCAGTGATCCTGCCGTATAATTCCAGTGATCCTGCTGTATAATTCAAGTGATCCTGCCGTATAATTCCAGTGGTACTGGCGTATAAATCCAGTCCAGTGATATTGCCGTATATGTCCAGTGGTACTGCCATATAAATCCAGTGGTACTGCAGTATAATTCCAGTGATCCTGCCGTATAATTTCAGTGGTACTGGCGTATAAATTCTGTCCAGTGATACTGTCGTATATGTCCAGTGGTACTTCCATATAAATCCAGTGGTACTGCCGTATAATTCGAGTGATCCTGCCGTATAATTCCAGTGGTACTGGCGTATAAATCCAGTGATCCTGCAGTATAATTCCAGTGGTACTGGCGTGTAAATCCAGTGATCCTGCCGTATAATTCCAGTGGTACTAGCGTATAATTCAAGTGATCCTGCCGTATATTTCCAGGGGTACTGACGAATAAATCCAGTGATCCTGTGGTATAGTTCCAGTGATCCTGCCGTATAATTCCAGTGATCCTGCCGTATAAATCCAGTGATCCTACCCTATAAATCCAGTGATCCTGCCGTATAATTCTAGTGATCCTGCCGTATAATTCCAGTGATCCTGCCGTATAAATCCAGTGATCCTGCTGTATAATTCCAGTGATCCTGCCATATAATTCCAGTGGTACTGGCGTACAAATCCAGTCCAGTGATACTGCCGTATATGTCCGGTGGTACTGCCATATAAGTCCAGTGGTACTGCAGCATAATTCCAGTGATCCAGCCGTATAATTTCAGTGGTACTGGCGTATAAATCCTGTCCAGTGATACTGCCGTATATGTCCAGTGGTACTTCCATATAAATCCAGTGGTACTGCCGTATAATTCAAGTGATCCTGCCGTATAATTCCAGTGGTACTGGCGTATAAATCCAGTGATCCTGCCATATACTTCCAGGGGTACTGGTGAATAAATCCAGTGATCCTGCCGTATAATTCCAGTGATCCTGCCGTATAATTCCAGTAATCCTGCCGTATAATTCCAGTGGTACTGGCGTATAAGTCCAGTCCAGTGATACTGCTGTATATGTCCAGTGGTACTTCCGTATAAGTCCAGTGGTACCACCGTATAATTCCAGTGATCCTGCCGTATAATTCCAGTGGTACTGGTGTATAAATCCAGTCCAGTGATAATGCCGTATATGTCCAGTGGTACTGCCGTATAAGTCCAGTCCACTGGTGCTGGCCATATAAGTTCAGTGTTGCTGTCCTGTGCTGTATATTATTTACTCCAAATAAAGGGGTTATTAATATTTAATCAAAATAATTTTCACAGGGTTTGCCCCGTGTGGTGTAGAGGTACACTCTCCTGTACTGCATATTGTTATATAACCCCTGAAATATAATGGAGAACAAAAATTGGGAGAATAACATAGGGAAAGATCAAGAACCACTTCTTCCTAGTGCTGAAGCTGCTGCCACTAGTCATGACATAGACAATGAAATCCCATCAACGTCGTCTGCCAAGGCCGTTGTCCAATGTGATAGTAGTGGGCATGGAAAATCCAAAAAGCCAAAGTTCAGTAAAAAGACCCAAAAAAAGAAATTGAAATGGTCTGAGGAGAAATGTAAACTTGCCAATATGCCATTTACAACACGGAGTGGCAAGGAACGGCTAAGGCCCTGGCCTATGTTCATGATTAGTGGTTCAGCTTCACATGACGATGAAAGCCCTCATCCTCCCGCTATAAAAATTATAAGAGTTAAGCTGGCAAAAGCACAGCAAAGAACTGTGCGTTCTAAGATGGTATCACAAATCCCCAAGGAGAGTCCAAGTGTGTCGTCGGTTCCGATGCCTGACCTTCCCAACACTGGAGGGAAGAGGTGGCGCCTTCCACCATTTGCATGCCCTCTGCAAGTGCTGGAAGTAGCACCCACAGTCCTGTTTCTTATATTCAAATTGAAAATGTCACTGTTGAAGTACACCAGGATGAGGATATGGGTGTTGCTGGTGCTCAGGAGGAAGTTGACGATGAGGATTTTGATGGTGATGTGGTTAGTTTAAATCAGGCACCGGGGGAGACACCTGTTGTCCATGGGATGAATAAGCCCATAGTGATGCCTGGGCAAAATACCAAAAAGCCACATCTTCGGTGTGGAATAATTTCTCCACAAATCCGGACAACAGGGCCAATATTTACTAAAAAATCGAGTTTGTCCAATTTGTGTTTTTTTTTCTAAGTCCCAGCACGGGAATTCACTAAGCACCAATCTCGGCAGTGTTTGGACTATTCGTAATGGTTTGATTTTCAAAGTTCAGAAATACGAATGAATAGACCATCGGTCAAACGCGGCTGTTATTTCATACAACACGGGTATTCACTATTTATTCGTATTTGGGTGTTAGTCTCTGAGTGCTCAATTGCGGTCGTATTTTTTTGCGATTCGTTAAAAGAAGCGGCAGAAAAATAGACCTGCTTATTTCAGCCGTGTTTACATGTGTTGCAACTCAAAAATCAATCACACCTGAATACGGATGCCTATAAAAGGATGTTAGGCCCAATTCAATCCACCTCCACTCAGAAATGGCATCAGGACTGTGGACAAAGTGATATTTTGTGTGCTGTGGGATTCCTCAGACTCAGACATCAGCCTGTAAGTAACCAGGGCCAACAAACTGAACATGGTCAGCAGGTTGTACAGGTTCCTCGTTTTTTTAGGGGGCTTTTAAACTTGAACGCATTGTCCGATGATACGGTCATACAGATGTTCCGTCTAAATCGTAATAACATTTTCCGTCTGTATGACCTTGTCAAACTGGGCCTAGACCCTGAGACAGCACGCTCTCGCTATGTCTCAGGACTGCACAAACTCCTGGCTGTGTTGCACTGTATGGCTACTGGCAGCTTTCTGGCTGTGTCTAGGGATGTCATAGGAATCTCACAGCCCTCATTTTCGAGAATATTAACACAGGTGATGTATACCTAACTACCTCTTTTTTTTTTTCTTTTTTTTTTATTTCTCAGTGGCCAGTTCTGTCCTAAAATCTCATGTTTATTGTTCTTTCAAATATACACACAGGTGTTGGCTGTTTTGCAGCCCCACATCGATGCCTCAATCTGCTTCCCTACCCAGGAGTCTCAGTGGCATGTCGTCAGGGTAGATTTATATGAGCTGGCTGGCATGCCCAATGTGCTTGGAGCCATAGATTTTACACACATTCAGCTGAGACCACCTAGGGGCAGGCAGCACATCTATACTAATCGACATCTAGAGCACTCCACAAATGTGCAGGTGGTTTGTGATGCAAATCTCAAAATAATGAGTGTTGTTGCTGGTTACCCTGGGGGCTGCCATGACTCCTTCATCCTCAGTCAGTCATCCCTCTTTGATAAGTTTGAGGACGGACAAATGCCAGATGGATGGCTGCTGGGTATGTAATTTGATATGTGTAGGGCTGCGTATACTTTGTCCAAATACAGGGGCATATGTATTAACCTGTAGAAGGCATAAGGAAGTGTGAAACCAGTGATATGTGCAAGGTGATAAAGGCACCAGCCAATCAGCTCCTATATGTAAATGAACATTTAGGATCAGATTGTCCGCTGCCTTTATTACCTTGCACATGTCACTGATTTAATACTTCCTTATGCCTTCTACAGGTTAATACATCTGCCCACAGTGTGTTACTTATGTGTTGCTGTATCTTAACATGAATGACGTTACTATATCTGTCTTTTAGGTGATGGAGGATATGGCTGTTTCTCTTGGCTTCTAACTCCATTGTCCCGACCTGATACCCCTGCTGAACACAATTACAATCATGCACATAAGTCCACGCGGAATATGATAGAAAGATGTTTTGGTGTGCTGAAATCTAGGTTTCGTTGTCTGGATAAGTCTGGTGGCCTTTTGTTGTATAGTCCCTCGAAGGTGACTCAAATTGTGTTCTGCTGCTGCTTTCTTCATAACATGTGTTTGCAACAACATCTGCCACATGTTGAGGAGGAGGAGGAGGATGAAGAAAGCAGCCAGCAAGCAGAGGAATTAGAGACATCTGGTGATACTTGGAGTACAGATGTAGGGAGGCAAGTTAGGCAAGAGCTCATCACTCGCTATTTCTAAGGTAAGTTTGGTTTTCGTATTTAATTTGTTGTGTAATCATAAATAGATGTTGGCCCATTTTTAATTTAAACACCATTACTCAGAATGTGTCTGTCTCCTTGAGACATACAAACATACCCTCGCTTTATGCAAAACAAATGTCGCATGTGTATTGTGTTTATTTTAAAACTCGAAACAACAGATTATGAGTGGCATGCATTAAGTCTGGATAAGTGTTCGTAAAGTTGCACTGCTAATTTATTACAAGCACACATAATCCATTTAGTCTTTTACTTTATGATTGTGTGTTACGTCCTAATGCACAGGTTTTCAAACTCGGCCCTCAGGACCCCACACAGTGCATGTTTTGCACGTAACCCAGTAGAAGCACAGGTGTATGAATTACTCACAGACACTTTTTAAAAGGTTCACAGGTGGAGCTAATTATGTCACTTGTGAATCTGTGATTAGACCTGCAAAACATGCACTGTTTGGGTTCCTGAGGGCCGAGTTTGAGAACCTGTCTTCTAAATAAACACTCCTCAACAAATAATATGTAAGCCTTGAGGAATACATGTGTCCCTATGTGTGATGCTCCATCGTATTTAAGGGCAACAAACTTACTATCTTAAAAAATGATTTATTTCGTAATGTTTGCTGCAGTAAACTTGCTGATTTGTCAGTAAATACACAGTTTGCCACATATATACATTATTATGCACATTCTTAGTTTTTTGGTTAAAAATTACATATTTTTTGGTTTTTGCATCATGTGTTACAACATTATTCCTCATTTTTAACATACACAAACATGGCCCAACAATAATGACATTCAATTTGGCACTGAAATATCTGAATTCATTGAAAACATATTAAAAGCTTTTTAGGCAACTAAATTGTGTTAATCTTGTAATGTTGTACAGAGAAGAAATGTAAAAGAGTTAACAATCACATTGTAATTTGTATTGGCTGCAGAATAGGAGAATGATTGGAATCTAGAAAGAGTAATGATTAGAAAAAAATCAAGTGGTCTGGTTACTTCCTGCTAAACATATGGTGGCTGCCTGGCAATGATTGTGTGTGCAGGATAGGAGAATGATTGGAATCTAGAAAGAGTAATGATTAGAAAAAAATCAAGTGGTCTGGTTACTTCCTGCTAAACATATGGTGGCTGCCTGGCAATGATTGTGTGTGCTGGATAGGAGAATGATTGGAATCTAGAAAGAGTAATGATTAGAAAAAAATCAAGTGGTCTGGTTACTTCCTGCTAACATGTATGTGCAGCTCTAACAACATTACCCTCCTCCAAAAAAAAAATCAAAGATGTTAAAGAATAAATGTGCATACACATTTCATGTTGTTGTTTGTTCCACTTATAATTAATTATGTTGTATAAATTGTCAAGGAGCTAAGTGTTATATATATTTTGGCAAACATACAATTACTAACTATTTTGATTAACTTATCAGAAATGTATGAATTAATTTTTGGTTGTTATTTTTTTTGGGTGCCTGCTTGTCCTGCCCTTTGCCTTTAGCAATGTCATGTTGTCGTGCTCTGGTGGAGCATCTTGTTGGTGATGAGACTGGCATGATATTTGGAGTAGTCGTACCAGAACTGCTGATTATTTGCTGTTGGTGCATGGATCTGAGTGTTTCATTCAGGTTAGTGAGGGTGGCATTGAGTTCACGTGTAGCAGCATTTTGATTGTCTACAATTCGGAATAAACTTTCATTTATCTTTTGATTGTTTTGAAAAATGTTCATATAACTTTGCTGTTGTCTGTGCTGTTCTTCCATTAGTCTGTGCTGTTCTTCCATTATGCGCTGTAAGTTGGCCATGACCTGTGTAATGTCTGTACGCATGAGTTCCATGGTATTGCCAATTCTCAAGGTTTGTTCATTTTGTCTACTCATATTTCTGGTTATTCTTCTGAGGTGACATGGTAGGCTTGCAAACATTTGTGTCTGCCTATGCAGGCAATCTTCATTAGTGGCCTGCTGTCTAGCCCAAATGGTCCAAAATACCTGATCAGGGCCTTGTGTTACTGGTGTTGTTGGGCTGTGTTGTGGTGGTGGTGTGCTTTGCTGTGGTGGTGTACTCACAGGTGCTGGGGGGCTGATTCCTTAGATTAATGGCTGCATTTCTAAGATTATTGTCTCATCCATGTCACTGTGTTGCTGTTGTTGCGGAGGGATGCTGTTTCCAGGACTAGAAGCTGAAATGTTGTAAAAATATCCGTTAACTATCCATATGTTTAATAAATGAAAACAAATCACTACACATGAACACATGTCATTCACTGTTGCTTTCAGATATTCTGCCTAGCAACATCATCACTGTGAACTAGTTACTTCATTGTGAAAGCAAACACTTTAGTTTTATTGTAGATCAGACATACTCCACCATAAAAACACATTGTAATCCATAATGTGTTACCTTATAGCTTTTCTAAAACAAACATAGTAATGTTTTTATATGTATTTGGCAATGTGAGATCAAACACACATGCGCAAATTTGTTAAACCACCAAACTATTCTCAAAAAATAAACATGAGTTTCTGTTGCAGTTTCTTGCACACAATGTGCTACTGTATGGCTCAAGTGGACATACATATCTTTACTGGATGTGGACAAGGCCATTTTGCTTGGATTCCATTTCATGTTTTACTTACTTTGGTAAGTATATCAGATTTTGATGTGCTTTGACTTAATGCGGTTAAGAAAAAGTTTGATTACGGTCTGAAATTGTTTACATTTATTTCAGTTTGATACTCACAATCAAGATGAGGGGAGTGTGGTTGACGTCTTGGAGGTGTGTCCAAAATTTGGAGTGGGGGGACCAAACATACTGTGGATATTCTTCGTGGCGGGGTAGCCTGCTGTGGTTGGCCCTGGACCAGTGGCTTAAGTTCATCCCCGTCGCCCGGAGGCAAGTTAGAGTTTGGTGCCCCCAACCTCGAAAAAAGTGCCAGGACAGAGGTGTCAGGGACAGTACTGAGATGAAAGGGAAAGTCCAGTGGGACCAGGGCAGACTAAGACAGAGGGGACAGGCACAGGACAGAGGTGACAGGGCCAGGATGGAACAGAGGGCCAGGAAAGATGGGTGACAGGACACGACAGAGGGGACAGGGAGAGTACAGGGATGACAGGGCCATGACAGAATAGAGGGGACAGGAGAGAAGGGTGTCAGGGACAGGACAGAGGTGACTGGGCCAATACAGCGATGACAGGGACAGTCCAGTGGGGAAGAACGAAAATGACGACCAAGATAGAGGTGACAGGGATAAGAGAGAGATGATAGGACCAGGACATAGGTGACAGGACCAGGACAGAGAGGACAGGGACAGGACAGGGGTGACATGGGCAGAACCAGGACAGAGGTACCAGGACAGAACTGAAGGGATAGGAGAGAGGGTTAACAGGGACAGGACAGAGTTAACAGGGTCAGACCAGGGATGGCAGGGACTGGACAGAGGGGACAGAATGGAAGTGTCAGCTGAGAGAGATGACAGGGCCAGTAAGAGGTGACAAGGACAGGACAGGGGTGACAGGAGAGAGGAGAGACAGGGCCAGCATTGAGGTGACAGGGATGGGAAAGAATAGGGTGACAGAGACGGGACAGGCATGATAGCCCAGCACAGAGGTGACAGGTACAGGACAATGCTGACAGGAGAGAGGGGAGACAGAGCCAGGCTTAGGCTTAGTTAAACGACCCTGTGAGCGGTGACAGCAGCAGGTGTTCTGTCTTCCCCCTCACATGTCCCCCCTCTCCCAAAAGGGCTTGTACTTACATCGCTCCTGACTGTGACAGCCCCGCTTTCCCGCACCGCGCACTCTCTCCGAGTCCTGGCGGCTGCTGCTATGTGTCCTGGCGGGCGGCGGCTCTGGGTCCCGGAAGGATGTCACGTGACACCCGCAACCCAGGCCTGAGCACAGCAGCAGAGAGCACGGAGAGGAGGAGCAAGCGCCGCTGATGCTGATATGCGCTGCGCTCGCTCGTCGGCTCCTCTAGCAGCTCATACTGCACTACAGAAATTAATCGTGTGGAGATGGAATGGGGGACAACGGAGCAGGTGCCGTGCCCCCTTCAGGGCCAGGAGCCCGGCGGCAACGGACTCCGTTGTCTCCGAGAGTTCCGCCCCTGCCCTGGACATTAGACCTTGCTTTCTTTGCTGCCACAGGTTTTTTGTGGTGGTGTCTTACAGAAGTCCCACTTCTGCTGCTCCAGACTTCTTTTGATGGACCTATTATTGAAAGTGAAATTTTGTTATGGCCATTCCTTTACAAACATACCCTATACTACAATGGACACTTTACCTGCTTCCGCAGCGTCATCATCATCATCAGATGTGATGATGGGAGTTACTGTAGGACGAGTAGTACAGCTTTTTTCTAACTGTAAAAATATAATAAAAAAACATGGATTCATGCTATTGTTGATACATCCACCCATTATGTTTATAAACATTTATTCTTAAATAAATGCTTGCTTTATTTTTAACAAAAACATAAGGACCAGAAACCAAAAAACAACTACATAAAACAAGAAACATTGTCCAATAGCCATATGCACTATGGAAAGTGCAACACAGGAAAACATGTACAGGACACTGACATAGGACACAAGTAAAAATACATACATTAACAACATCAAACACACACATCTACATTTTGTAATGAAAGAAAAAATATTACAGATGCAATATATAAATTGCTCTGTGATGTGGCACTCCAAACACACATTACCACTATATGAGCAAAACAAAAACAAAACACAAATTTAACAATTACACTGCAGTGTTGTGTCAGGGTACAAATACAAACTCAAAATGAACAAACAAATAGTGGATTTATCAAACAATATATTACATTCAGTAATAATGACATTACACATGTAAGTGGTTCCCAAACCACTTTCCACTACTCCAGCCTCTAACATGACAACCACTGTTTTTGAAACATTGCACATGGATAAACTAAATATAAAACATAGTCCAAATTCAATAATGAAAAATGTCCAAAAGGAAAACATTATTGCTGAACAATTCAATGACACACCAAGTCCAAACTACACATGGAAAATATACTGGGAAAAAACATGACATACAATAAAGTAAAATGTTACATTGGCTTTTGTAAAAAACATTACCAAAAACAAGGTATTTGCTGACAGATACTTGAAGATGGGAGTAATATGCAACGTCACATGACACACATTTGAACAAAAACAAAAAAAAATGTCATAGAATGTTAATGCAAATACACATGCTCACCATTCATCCTGGGCCTATCTGAATCCCGGACATGGGTTGCAGAGACTACTTCAGGAGGTATTACACTCCGCATATCTCCAGATATCTGGCAATATAGGGCTGTCCACCACCGGTTTTGCGAGCCGACTTCGCCTCCTTGGCCATTTTGGACTTGACACGTCGCTTTATGTCATAGTACCGTTTGCGGCACGTGTCCTTCGTCCGCTTGACCACCCCCTCACTATTGACAGCAGCAACAACTTTCGCCCACAACACCGTCTTCTTCCGTGTTGGCACCTTGGCGGACTCAGGCCCAAATAGCTGCCGCTGATACTTCATCAGCTCCCGCACCAATGCCACATTTTCAGCATAACTAAACTTGACATTCCGCCCAGTCTTAGTAGTGGTGCGTGGCTGCGGAGCACTCTGACTGTCACTATCACTGTCAGTTGAGGCTGCTGCAGCAATCTCACCCACCTCCTCCACCTCACTAACCTCACTCACACTCACCTCCTCCACCTGACCGACCTCCTCCCCCTCACTCACACCCTCCACCTCACCCACCTGTGAGTCACACATAATTGTGTGTCTAAACACTTAACACTGAAAAATCAAAAGACAAACAACACACTCCTCCACTACCACTGCACAAATCACACACACACACACACACACACACACACACACACACACACACACACACACACACACACACACACAAACAAACAGTGACAAGGGACTATTAATAAAAAAAGCTTGGACCAAAAATTAGACAAAACCGCAAAAAACAAGACTACAAGAATGATAAGACTACTTTCAAACACAGTACTACACTCAGAAATCGCCCACAAAACTCCTCACCAAACCAACTACTCACCAACCTCCACAGCACAACCTCCCTCCTCACCACTAACTAAACCCACGAGGTGCGGACGGTTTGGGGCGTATTTATATGGTTGCGCACAGACACTCCTACCATTTGAAACACAACCAATCACGAGCGGGGATGAAAAACGAAACTAAAAGTGAAAATGCGGCCGCGGGGGGAAAAAAACCCTGCCGCATTTAACTTAGAAAAAAAACCACCAAAAAAAACAAAAACACGTACGCAAACGACAATGACGGCCGTAAATGTGCCAACCGACTGGCATCGACATCGGAAAACACGAAAACCATAAAGTCGACTGCTTCGTAACTTGGAGTATATAGGAGGTCATTCCGAGTCGTTCGCTCGGAAAATTTCTTCGCATCGCAGCGTTTTTCCGCTTAGTGCGCATGCGCAATGTCCGCACTGCGACTGCGCCAAGTAAATTTGCTATGAAGTTTGGATTTTTACTCACGGCTTTTTCTTCGCTCAGGCGATCGTAGTGTGATTGACAGGAAATGGGTGTTACTGGGCGGAAACAGGCCGTTTTATGGGCGTGTGGGAAAAAACGCTACCGTTTCCGGAAAAAACGCGGGAGTGGCTGGAGAAACGGAGGAGTGTCTGGGCGAACGCTGGGTGTGTTTGTGACGTCAAACCAGGAACGATAAGCACTGAACTGATCGCAGATGCCGAGTAAGTCTGAAGCTACTCTGAAACTGCTACGAGATGTGTAATCGCAATATTGCGAATCTTTTGTTCGAAATTTTAAGAAGCTAAGATTCACTCCCAGTAGGCGGCGGCTTAGCGTGTGCAATACTGCTAAATTCGCCTTGCGAGCGAACAACTCGGAATGAGGGCCATAGTTTCAAAAAGTTGCATGAAAATGCACCCGATGCAAGACGAGTTTAAACTAGAGATGAGCGCCTGAAATTTTTCGGGTTTTGTGTTTTGGTTTTGGGTTCGGTTCCGCGGCCGTGTTTTGGGTTCGAACGCGTTTTGGCAAAACCTCACCGAATTTTTTTTGTCGGATTCGGGTGTGTTTTGGATTCGGGTGTTTTTTTCAAAAAACACTAAAAAACAGCTTAAATCATAGAATTTGGGGGTCATTTTGATCCCAAAGTATTATTAACCTCAAAAACCATAATTTACACTCATTTTCAGTCTATTCTGAATACCTCACACCTCACAATATTATTTTTAGTCCTAAAATTTGCACCGAGGTCGCTGTGTGAGTAAGATAAGCGACCCTAGTGGCCGACACAAACACCGGGCCCATCTAGGAGTGGCACTGCAGTGTCACGCAGGATGTCCCTTCCAAAAAACCCTCCCCAAACAGCACATGACGCAAAGAAAAAAAGAGGCGCAATGAGGTAGCTGTGTGAGTAAGATTAGCGACCCTAGTGGCCGACACAAACACCGGGCCCATCTAGGAGTGGCACTGCAGTGTCACGCAGGATGGCCCTTTCAAAAAACCCTCCCCAAACAGCACATGACGCAAAGAAAAAAAGAGGCGCAATGAGGTAGCTGTGTGAGTAAGATTAGCGACCCTAGTGGCCGACACAAACACCGGGCCCATCTAGGAGTGGCACTGCAGTGTCACGCAGGATGTCCCTTCCAAAAAACCCTCCCCAAACAGCACATGACGCAAAGAAAAAAAGAGGCGCAATGAGGTAGCTGACTGTGTGAGTAAGATTAGCGACCCTAGTGGCCGACACAAACACCGGGCCCATCTAGGAGTGGCACTGCAGTGTCACGCAGGATGGCCCTTCCAAAAAACCCTCCCCAATCAGCACATGATGCAAAGAAAAAGAAAAGAAAAAAGAGGTGCAAGATGGAATTGTCCTTGGGCCCTCCCACCCACCCTTATGTTGTATAAACAAAACAGGACATGCACACTTTAACCAACCCATCATTTCAGTGACAGGGTCTGCCACACGACTGTGACTGATATGACGGGTTGGTTTGGACCCCCCCCAAAAAAGAAGCAATTAATCTCTCCTTGCACAAACTGGCTCTACAGAGGCAAGATGTCCACCTCATCTTCACCCTCCGATATATCACCGTGTACATCCCCCTCCTCACAGATTATCAATTCGTCCCCACTGGAATCCACCATCTCAGCTCCCTGTGTACTTTGTGGAGGCAATTGCTGCTGGTCAATGTCTCCGCGGAGGAATTGATTATAATTCATTTTAATGAACATCATCTTCTCCACATTTTCTGGATGTAACCTCGTACGCCGATTGCTGACAAGGTGAGCGGTGGCACTAAACACTCTTTCGGAGTACACACTTGTGGGAGGGCAACTTAGGTAGAATAAAGCCAGTTTGTGCAAGGGCCTCCAAATTGCCTCTTTTTCCTGCCAGTATAAGTACGGACTGTGTGACGTGCCTACTTGGATGCGGTCACTCATATAATCCTCCACCATTCTATCACTGTTGAGAGAATCATATGCAGTGACAGTAGACGACATGTCCGTAATCGTTGTCAGGTCCTTCAGTCCGGACCAGAGGTCAGCATCAGCAGTCGCTCCAGACTGCCCTGCATCACCGCCAGCGGGTGGGCTCGGAATTCTGAGCCTTTTCCTCGCACCCCCAGTTGCGGGAGAATGTGAAGGAGGAGATGTTGACAGGTCGCGTTCCGCTTGACTTGACAATTTTGTCACCAGCAGGTCTTTCAACCCCAGCAGACTTGTGTCTGCCGGAAAGAGAGATCCAAGGTAGGCTTTAAATCTAGGATCGAGCACGGTGGCCAAAATGTAGTGCTCTGATTTCAACAGATTGACCACCCGTGAATCCTTGTTAAGCGAATTAAGGGCTGCATCCACAAGTCCCACATGCCTAGCGGAATCGCTCCCTTTTAGCTCCTTCTTCAATGCCTCCAGCTTCTTCTGCAAAAGCCTGATGAGGGGAATGACCTGACTCAGGCTGGCAGTGTCTGAACTGACTTCACGTGTGGCAAGTTCAAAGGGCATCAGAACCTTGCACAACGTTGAAATCATTCTCCACTGCACTTGAGACAGGTGCATTCCACCTCCTATATCGTGCTCAATTGTATAGGCTTGAATGGCCTTTTGCTGCTCCTCCAACCTCTGAAGCATATAGAGGGTTGAATTCCACCTCGTTACCACTTCTTGCTTCAGATGATGGCAGGGCAGGTTCAGTAGTTTTTGGTGGTGCTCCAGTCTTCTGTACGTGGTGCCTGTACGCCGAAAGTGTCCCGCAATTTTTCTGGCCACCGACAGCATCTCTTGCACGCCCCTGTCGTTTTTTAAAAAATTCTGCACCACCAAATTCAAGGTATGTGCAAAACATGGGACGTGCTGGAATTTGCCCATATTTAATGCACACACAATATTGCTGGCGTTGTCCGATGCCACAAATCCACAGGAGAGTCCAATTGGGGTAAGCCATTCCGCGATGATCTTCCTCAGTTGCCGTAAGAGGTTTTCAGCTGTGTGCGTATTCTGGAAACCGGTGATACAAAGCGTAGCCTGCCTAGGAAAGAGTTGGCGTTTGCGAGATGCTGCTACTGGTGCCGCCGCTGCTGTTCTTGCGGCGGGAGTCCATACATCTACCCAGTGGGCTGTCACAGTCATATAGTCCTGACCCTGCCCTGCTCCACTTGTCCACATGTCCGTGGTTAAGTGGACATTGGGTACAACTGCATTTTTTAGGACACTGGTGAGTCTTTTTCTGACGTCCGTGTACATTCTCGGTATCGCCTGCCTAGAGAAGTGGAACCTAGATGGTATTTGGTAACGGGGGCACACTGCCTCAATAAATTGTCTAGTTCCCTGTGAACTAACGGCGGATACCGGACGCACGTCTAACACCAACATAGTTGTCAAGGCCTCAGTTATCCGCTTTGCAGTAGGATGACTGCTGTGATATTTCATCTTCCTCGCAAAGGACTGTTGAACAGTCAATTGCTTACTGGAAGTAGTACAAGTGGGCTTACGACTTCCCCTCTGGGATGACCATCGACTCCCAGCGGCAACAACAGCAGCGCCAGCAGCAGTAGGCGTTACACGCAAGGATGCATCGGAGGAATCCCAGGCAGGAGAGGACTCGTCAGAATTGCCAGTGACATGGCCTGCAGGACTATTGGCATTCCTGGGGAAGGAGGAAATTGACACTGAGGGAGTTGGTGGGGTGGTTTGCGTGAGCTTGGTTACAAGAGGAAGGGATTTACTGGTCAGTGGACTGCTTCCGCTGTCACCCAAAGTTTTTGAACTTGTCACTGACTTATTATGAATGCGCTGCAGGTGACGTATAAGGGAGGATGTTCCGAGGTGGTTAACGTCCTTACCCCTACTTATTACAGCTTGACAAAGGGAACACACGGCTTGACACCTGTTGTCCGCATTTCTGGTGAAATACCTCCACACCGAAGAGCTGATTTTTTTGGTATTTTCACCTGGCATGTCAACGGCCATATTCCTCCCACGGACAACAGGTGTCTCCCCGGGTGCCTGACTTAAACAAACCACCTCACCATCAGAATCCTCCTGGTCAATTTCCTCCCCAGCGCCAGCAACACCCATATCCTCCTCATCCTGGTGTACTTCAACACTGACATCTTCAATCTGACTATCAGGAACTGGACTGCGGGTGCTCCTTCCAGCACTTGCAGGGGGCGTGCAAATGGTGGAAGGCGCATGCTCTTCACGTCCAGTGTTGGGAAGGTCAGGCATCGCAACCGACACAATTGGACTCTCCTTGTGGATTTGGGATTTCGAAGAATGCACAGTTCTTTGCTGTGCTGCTTTTGCCATTTGGTAAATGGCATATTGGCAAGTTTACGCTTCTCCTCCGACAATTTTATTTTAGGTTTTGGAGTCCTTTTTTTTCTGATATTTGGTGTTTTGGATTTGACATGCTCTGTACTATGACATTGGGCATCGGCCTTGGCAGACGACGTTGCTGGCATTTCATCGTCTCGGCCATGACTAGTGGCAGCAGCTTCAGCACGAGGTGGAAGTGGATCTTGATCTTTCCCTAATTTTGGAACCTCAACATTTTTGTTCTCCATATTTTAATAGGCACAACTAAAAGGCACCTCAGGTAAACAATGGAGATGGATACTAGTATACAATTATGGACTGCCTGCCGACTGCAGACACAGAGGTAGCCACAGCCGTGAACTACCGTACTGTACTGTGTCTGCAGCTAATATAGACTGGTTGATAAAGAGAAGATGTCTATGTAACTATGTATGTATAAAGAAGACTGAAAAAAATCCACGGTTAGGTGGTATACAATTATGGACGGACTGCCTGCCGAGTGCAGACACAGAGGTAGCCACAGCCGTGAACTACCGTACTGTACTGTGTCTGCAGCTAATATAGACTGGTTGATAAAGAGAAGATGTCTATGTAACTATGTATGTATAAAGAAGAATGAAAAAAAACCACGGTTAGGTGGTATACAATTATGGACGGACTGCCTGCCGAGTGCAGACACAGAGGTAGCCACAGCCGTGAACTACCGTACTGTACTGTGTCTGCAGCTAATATAGACTGGTTGATAAAGAGAAGATGTCTATGTAACTATGTATGTATAAAGAAGAATGAAAAAAATCCACGGTTAGGTGGTATTACAATTATGGACGGACTGCCTGCCGAGTGCAGAGACACAGAGGTAGCCACAGCCGTGAACTACCGTACTGTGTCTGCTGCGACTGGATGATAAATGATATAAAAAATATATATATATCACTACTGCAGCCGGACAGGTATATATTATATATTATATAATGACGGACCTGCTGGACACTGTCTGTCAGCAGAATGAGTTTTATTTTTATAGAATAAAAAAAAAAAAAACACACAAGTGAAGTCACACGACGAGTGTTTAACTTTTTCAGGCAATCACAATATAAGTATACTACTAACTATACTGGTGGTCAGTGTGGTCAGGTCACTGGTCAGTCACACTGGCAGTGGCACTCCTGCAGCAAAAGTGTGCACTGTTTAATTTTAATATAATATGTACTCCTGGCTCCTGCTATAACCTATAACTGGCACTGCAGTAGTGCTCCCCAGTCTCCCCCACAATTATAAGCTGTGTGAGCTGAGCAGTCAGACAGATATATAATATATATAGATGATGCAGCACACTGGCCTGAGCCTGAGCAGTGCACACAGATATGGTATGTGACTGACTGAGTCACTGTGTGTATCGCTTTTTTCAGGCAGAGAACGGATATATTAAATAAACTGCACTGTGTGTCTGGTGGTCACTCACTATATAATATATTATGTACTCCTGGCTCCTGCTATAACCTATAACTGGCACTGCAGTAGTGCTCCCCAGTCTCCCCCACAATTATAAGCTGTGTGAGCTGAGCAGTCAGACAGATATATATATAATATTATATATAGATAATAGATGATGCAGCACACTGGCCTGAGCCTGAGCAGTGCACACAGATATGGTATGTGACTGACTGAGTCACTGTGTGTATCGCTTTTTTCAGGCAGAGAACGGATATATTAAATAAACTGCACTGTGTGTCTGGTGGTCACTCACTATATAATATATTATGTACTCCTGGCTCCTGCTATAACCTATAACTGGCACTGCAGTAGTGCTCCCCAGTCTCCCCCACAATTATAAGCTGTGTGAGCTGAGCAGTCAGACAGATATATATAATATTATATATAGATAATAGATGATGCAGCACACTGGCCTGAGCCTGAGCAGTGCACACAGATATGGTATGTGACTGACTGAGTCACTGTGTGTATCGCTTTTTTCAGGCAGAGAACGGATATATTAAATAAACTGCACTGTGTGTCTGGTGGTCACTCACTATATAATATATTATGTACTCCTGGCTCCTGCTATAACCTATAACTGGCACTGCAGTAGTGCTCCCCAGTCTCCCCCACAATTATAAGCTGTGTGAGCTGAGCAGTCAGACAGATATATATAATATTATATATAGATAATAGATGATGCAGCACACTGGCCTGAGCCTGAGCAGTGCACACAGATATGGTATGTGACTGACTGAGTCACTGTGTGTATCGCTTTTTTCAGGCAGAGAACGGATATATTAAATAAACTGCACTGTGTGTCTGGTGGTCACTCACTATATAATATATTATGTACTCCTGGCTCCTGCTATAACCTATAACTGGCACTGCAGTAGTGCTCCCCAGTCTCCCCCACAATTATAAGCTGTGTGAGCTGAGCAGTCAGACAGATATATATAATATTATATATAGATAATAGATGATGCAGCACACTGGCCTGAGCCTGAGCAGTGCACACAGATATGGTATGTGACTGACTGAGTCACTGTGTGTATCGCTTTTTTCAGGCAGAGAACGGATATATTAAATAAACTGCACTGTGTGTCTGGTGGTCACTCACTATATAATATATTATGTACTCCTGGCTCCTGCTATAACCTATAACTGGCACTGCAGTAGTGCTCCCCAGTCTCCCCCACAATTATAAGCTGTGTGAGCTGAGCAGTCAGACAGATATATATAATATTATATATAGATAATAGATGATGCAGCACACTGGCCTGAGCCTGAGCAGTGCACACAGATATGGTATGTGACTGACTGAGTCACTGTGTGTATCGCTTTTTTCAGGCAGAGAACGGATATATTAAATAAACTGCACTGTGTGTCTGGTGGTCACTCACTATATAATATATTATGTACTCCTGGCTCCTGCTATAACCTATAACTGGCACTGCAGTAGTGCTCCCCAGTCTCCCCCACAATTATAAGCTGTGTGAGCTGAGCAGTCAGACAGATATATATAATATTATATATAGATAATAGATGATGCAGCACACTGGCCTGAGCCTGAGCAGTGCACACAGATATGGTATGTGACTGAGTCACTGTGTGCTGTGTATCGCTTTTTTCAGGCAGAGAACGGATTATAAAGTAAACTGCACTGTCCTCACTAGTAAACTCTCTCCACTCAGTCTCTACACTTCTACAGTAACAGTACTCCTCCTAGTCAGCTCCAGTAAATCTCTCTCAGTCTCTTATAATCTAAATGGAGAGGACGCCAGCCACGTCCTCTCCCTATCAATCTCAATGCACGTGTGAAAATGGCGGCGACGCGCGGCTCCTTATATAGAATCCGAGTCTCGCGATAGAATCCGAGCCTCGCGAGAATCCGACAGCGTCATGATGACGTTCGGGCGCGCTCGGGTTAACCGAGCAAGGCGGGAAGATCCGAGTCGCCCGGACCCGTGAAAAAAAACATGAAGTTCTGGCGGGTTCGGATTCAGAGAAACCGAACCCGCTCATCTCTAGTTTAAACACTACACAAACCGACACAAACACGAATATTAGTAAATATTGCCCCAGGTGTCAGGCCGCGTGTTTGCCTCTGTCAATCTGTATTAAGTAGGGGTAAGTACGTTAACCACCTAGGAACATCCTCCCTTATACGTCACCTGCTGCGCATTCATCACAAGTCAGTGTCAAGTTGTGAAACTTTGGGTAAGAGCGTAAGCAGTCCACTGACACCTAAATCCCTTCTTCCTCTTGTACCCAAGCTCCTGCAAGCCACACCACCAACTCCCTCAACTTCAACTTCCACCTCAGTCAGGAACGTCAGTTGTCCTGCAGGCCATGTCACTGGCAAGACTGAGGAGTTCTCTCCTAACTGGGATTCCTCTGGAGGATCCTTGAGTGGTACAGCTACTGCTGCTGTTGCTGCCGCTGCTGCTGTTGCTACTGGGAGTTGATCGTCATCCCAGAGGGGAAGTCGGAAGACCACTTGTACTACTTCCAGTAAGCAATTGACTGTCCAACAGTCCTTTGCGAGGAAGATGAAATATGATAGCAGTCATCCTTTTGCAAAGTGGATAACTGAGGCCTTGACAGCTATGTTGGTGTTAGACGTGCATCCGGTATCCGCCATTAGTTCAGTTGGACTTAGAAAATTGTTTGAGGTAGCGTGTCCCCGGTACCAAATCCCATCTAGGTTCCACTTCACTAGGCAGGCGATACCGAGAATGTATAGAAATGTAAGAAAAAGCGTACTCAGTGTCCTACAAAATGCAGTTGTACCCACTGTCCACTTAACCACAGACATGTGGACAAGTGGAAGAGGGCAGACTAAGGACTATATGATTGTGATAGCCCAGTGGGTAGATGTATAGACTCCTGCAGCAATAACAGCAGCGGCACCAGTATCAGCATCTCGCAAACGCCAACTCGTTCCTAGGCAGGCTACGCTATGTATCACCGCTTTCCATAAGAGGCACACCACTGACAACCTCTTACGGAAACTGAGGGACATCATCGCACAATGGCTTACCCGAATTAGACTCTCCTGGGGAATCGTGATATCGGACAATGCCACCAATTTTGTGTGTGCATTACATGTGGGCAAATTCCAGCATGTCCCATGTTTTGCACATATAATTAATTTGATGGTGCAGAATATTTTTTAAAATGACAGAGGTGTGCAGGAGATGCTGTCGGTAGCCCGAAAAATTGCGGGCCACTTTCCGCATTCAGCCACCGTGTGCCAAAGACTGGAGCACCATCAAACACTCCTGAACCTGCCCTGCCATCACTTGAAGCAAGAGGTGGTAACGAGGTGGAATTCAACACTCTATATGCTTCAGAGTATAGAGGAGCAGCAAAAGGCCATCCAAGCCTATACATCCATCTACGATATAGACAAAGGAGGGGAAATGCACCTGACTCAAGTGCAGTGGAGAATGATTTCCATCTTGTGCAAGGTTCTCCAACCCTTCGAACTTGCCACATGTGAAGTCAGTTCAGACACTACCAGCTTCAGTCAGGTCATTCCCCTCAACAGGGTTTTGCAGAAGCAGCTGGATAAATTGAAGGAGGAGCTAAGATGGAGCGATTCCGCAAAGTATGTGGGACTTGTGGATGGAGCCCTCCATTTGCTTTGCCAGGATTCAAGGGTGGTCAATCTGTTGAAATCAGAGCACTACATTTTGGCCACCGTGCTCGATCATAAGTTTAAAGCCTATGTTGTATCTCTCTTTCTGGAAAGCACAAGTCTGCAGAGGTTCAAAGAACTGCTGGTGAGAAAATTGTCAACTCAAGTAGAACGTGACCCGTCAACAGCTCCTCCTTCATTTTCTCCCGCAGCTGGGGCTGCGAAGAAAATTATAAGATTTCCTAGCCCACCCGCTGGCGGTGATGCAGGGCAGTCAGGAGCGAGTGCTGACATCTGGTCCGGACTGAAGGACCTTCCAACGATTACTGACATGTCTACTGTCACTGCATATTATTCTGTCACCATTGAAAGAATGGTGGAGGATTATATGAGTGACAGCATCCAAGTAGGCATGTCAGACAGACCGTATGTATACTGGCAGAAAAAGAGGCAATTTGGATGCCCTTGCACAAACTGGCTTTATTTTACCTAAGTTGCCCCCCCTCCAGTGTGTACTCCGAAATAGTGTTTAGTGCAGCCGGTAACCTTGTCAGCGATCGGCGTAGGAGGTTACTTCCACAAAATATGGAGAAGATGATGTTCATCAAAATGAATTATAAATTCCTCCGGGAAGGCCTTTACCAGCAATTGCCTACAGAAAGTACTTAGGAACCTATGATGGTGGATTCCAGTTGGGACGAATTAATACTCTGTGAGGAGGAGGATATACACACCGAAACGGGTGAAGAATTGGAGGATGAGGAGGAGGTCGACATCTTGCCTCTGTAGGGCCAGTTTGTGCAAGGATAGATTGATTGCTTCTTTTTTGGTGGGGGCCCAAAATAAACCAGTCATTTCAGCCACAGTCGTGTGGCAGACCTTGTCGCTGAAATGATTGTTTTGTTAAAGTGTGCATGTCCTGTTTATACAAAATAAGGGTGGGTGCACCTCTTTTTCTTCTTTGCATCATGTGCTGTTTGGGGACTAGTTTTTTAAAGTGCCATCCTGGCTGACACTGCCGTAGAACTCCAGGGGTGCTGCCGTATAAGTCCAGGGGTACTGCCGTATAAGTCCAGTCCAGTGGTGCTGTCTTGTGCTGCATCAGTCCCGTGGTGGTGTCTTGTGCTGCCATAAGTTTACCCTGTGTGGTGTGGGGGTACGCTCGCCAGTGCTGCATATTATTATAATACCTCCAAATAAAAGGGTTATTATTATCCAAATTAATTTTACAGGCTTTGCCGTGTGTGTAGTTTAGGGGTACGCTCTCCTGTGCCACCAAAATTGTGCATGTATTACATCTTGGCAAATTCCAGCACGTCCCATGTTGTTTGTGCCGCACACTTGTGTCGCTTAGCTTAGTCATACAGCTACCTCATTGCACCTCTTTTTCTTCTTTGCATGATGTGCTGTTTGGGTTCTAGTTTTTTTAAGTGCTATCCTGTCTGCAACTGCAGTGTCACTCCTAGATGGGCCAGGTGTTTTTGCTGCACACTTGTGTTGCTTAGCTTAGTCATACAGCTACCTCATTGCACCTCTTTTACTTCTTTGCATGATGTGCTGTTAGGGGCCTAGTTTTTAAATCTGCCCTCCTGTCTGCTACTGCAGCGCCACTCCTAGATGGGCCAGGTGTTTGTGCCGCACCAGTGGCGGAACAAGCAAGCGGTGGGCCCAGGTGCAACAAAATGCTTTGGGCCCCCCCCCCCATCCCATCCAAGTCCACCCCATGGGCAGTGCGCGCCGTAGGCGTGGCTTCGTGGGGAAGGGGTGTGTCCACAAAATAATACCAATTCATAAAACGGTGCATAGTAGTCTCCATTCTTCAAATTACGCCGCACAGTAGCACCACTACACCAGGTAGAGACCCTTTTACTCCTTACAGCGAACAGATTCCCCTTTTTACACATAACGGCAGACAGCGTGCACTTTTTACACATAACGGCAGACAGCGTGCCCTCGTTACACATAGCGGCAGACAGCGTGCCCTCGTTACACATAGCGGCAGACAGCGTGCACTTTTTACACATTACGGCAGACAGCGTCCCCATTTTACACATTACGGCAGACAGTGTCCACATGATTTTACACATTACGGCAGACACCATACACTTTTACACATAACGGCAGATAGCGTGCCCTTTTTACACATTACGGCAGGCAGATTCTACCTTTTTACACATAGCGGCAGGCAGATTCCCCATTTTTATACATAGCGGCAGGCAGATTCCCCATTTTTATACATAGCGGCAGGCAGATTCCCCATTTTTATACATAGCGGCAGGCAGATTCCGCATTTTTATACATAGCGGCAGGCAGATTCCCCATAGGGAAGGGGCGTGACCACATAATAGTGTCAATTCACATTACACCACACAGTAGTGGCGCTTATACACATTGCACCAGGTAGAACCTCCTATGCACACTGATCCAGGTAGATCACGTCATACACTTTGCTCCAGGTACAGCACGTCATACACTTTGCACCAGGTACAGCACGTCATGCACTTTGCACCAGGTACAGCACGTCATGCACTTTGCACCAGGTACAGCACGTCATACACTTTGCACCAGGTACAGCACGTCATACACTTTGCACCAGGTAGAGCACGTTTTCATACACATTGCCGCTAGGTAGAGCACTTTATCATACACAGTGCACCAGGTAGAACACGTTATACACACTGCGCCAGGTAGAGCACGTTATCATAGACATTGCGCCAGGCAGAGCATGTTATCATACACATTGCTGCTAGGTAGAGCAAGTTATCATACACATTGCATCAGGTAGAGCATGTTATCATACACATTGCCGCTAGGTAGAGCAAGTTATCATACACATTGCCGCTAGGTAGAGCAAGTTATCATACACATTGCGTCAGGTAGAACACGTTATTATACACAATGCGCATGGTAGAGCACGTTATCAGCCACATTGCGCCAGGTAGAACACGTTATTATACACAATGCGCCTGGTAGAGCACATTTTCATACACATTGCGCCAGGTAGAACACGTTATTATACACAATGCGCCAGGTAGAGCACGTTATAATACACATTGCACTAGGTAGAACACGTTATTATACACAATGCGCCTGGTAGAGCACGTTATTATACACATTGCACTAGGTAGAGCACGTTATCATACACATTGCGCCAGGTAGAACACGTTATCATACACATTGCTCCAGGTAGAGCACGTTATCATACACATTGCGCCAGGTAGAACACGTTATTATACACATTGCGCCAGGTAGAACACGTTATTATACACAATGCGCCTAGTAGAGCACGTTATTATACACAATGCGCCTCGTAGAGCACGTTATTATACACATTGCACCAGGTAGAGCACGTTATCATACACATTGCGCCAGGTAGAACACGTTATCATACACATTGCGCCAGGTAGAGCACGTTATCATACACAATGCGCCTGGTAGAGCACGTTATTATACACAATGCGCCTGGTAGAGCACTGAGGCACATTGCAGTAACCACTCACTTATCACCTCCAGTTGCACGAAGGGGCCGTTTGACACAAGTGGTTCCGCCCCCAGCAGCAACTCACTGACACTCACCATTTTTTCTGACAGCACAGTGCAGTGAGTGCACTGGCACAAGTAGCCAGACTGCGCCTGTAGTAGCCGCAGCCTGGAGGAGCTCTATGTGAAATCGCAAGCAGAGGCTGTTCTCTGGCAAGAAGGAGCTCGTCCAATCGCTTCCCCTGACGGGCTGGCCACTACTAAATATACCGATAATCAGTTCCAACTGTGTCAAAGTAGTGGAGCCCCAGGTGCAATGTCAGTGTCACTGCACAGTTGTACTGATTACTGGTATATTTAGCAGTGGCCAGCCCGTCAGGGGAAGCGATCGGAGGAGCTCCTTCTTGCCAGCCTCTGCTTGCGATTTCACAGATAGCTCCTTCATGCTGCGGCGCAGGCTGGCTACTTGTGCCAGTGCACTCACTGCACTGTGCTGTCAGAAAAATGGTGTCAGTGAGGCCCTGACACTCTGAGCGGCCTCACATTGCACACACGGAGCTAGCAGCCCCCAGCTGCTCCAGGTGAAGCGGGGCGATGCAGCACTGTCTACTGCTTACCTACAGCGGGAGCTGCGCAGCCCGGCCGGCTCCTGCTGGAAGGTAGTTGTCGGGTCTCGGTGGGGCGTTGAGCGGGTCCCGGGTAGGGGGGTGGCGGCGGGCAGATCCGGAGCTGTACTCCCAGTCGCAGAGGAGGGTGCCGGCGGCAGAGCGGCAGTGGAGCCGGATGAGCGGGGCCAGTCTGTCAGCCCTGCAGCACAGATTCATGTGCTGGCGGGGAGCAGGATTCAAAGCGGGAGATGCTGCAGGCTGTGATTGGATGGAGACTTGGATGGAGACTACAGGAGGTGATTGGCCGAGGAAACAGCCAGTCACCTCCTGCATTCCGCTGACAGGCTTAACACATGCAAACACATATTCAGATGAGCGCGTCCTGTGGGACCCGCTCATCTTCTAAATGTGAGTCCTGGGCGGCTGTTTCTGGGTAAAATACGCGCCATAGCGCGTTTTTGCGATCACTGACAATAATGCACATGACACAATATGCACACACCGTAATGCCCCCTACACATTATGCCACACACTGTAATGCCCCCGACACATTATGCCACACACCGTAATGCCCCCGACACATTATGCCACACACCGTAATGCCTGTGACACATTATTCCACACACCGTAATGCGTGTGACACATTATGCCAGGAATCGCAATGCCCGTTATACATTATGCTACACACTGCAATGCCCCTGATACATTATAGCACATACAATGTCTGTGACACAGTATGACACACACCACAATTATCCTGAGACATTATACCACAATGCCCGTGATATAGTATACAACACACCGTAATGCCTGAAACATTATGACACACACCGCAATGTCCGTGATACATTATGCCACACACCGTAATGCCCATTACACATTAAGTTCTACAGTAAGGCTTCCAATTACTTTTAAATTACCTGCTTGTTGCCAGGGGTTTCATGCACTTGGTTCCATACACGGTGCCAGGATGTCATGCTCGTTGCCAGGGGTTTCATGCACTGGGTGTCATGCTCGTTGCTAGTGGGTAGTGCTTGTTGCTAGGACCGTGCTCCCAGTGCCACATATGCTCCCAGTGCCAGATATTCCCCCACAGTGCCAGGTATATGCACCCAGTGCCAGATATTCTCCCACAGTGCCAGGTATATGCCCCCAGTGCCAGGTATATGCCCCCAGTGCCAGGTACATGCCCCCAGTGCCAGTTATATGCCCCCAGTGCCAGTTATATGCCCCCAGTGCCAGATATTCCCCCCCAGTGCCTGCTTCCCCCCCAGTGCCAGGTATATGCCCCCAGTGCCAGGTATATGCCCCCAGTGCCGGGTATATGCCCCCCCAGTGCCAGATATTCTCCCACAGTGCCAGATATTCCCCCCCAGTGCCAGGTATATGCCCCCAGTGCCAGGTATATGCCCCCAGTGCCAGGTATATGCCCCCAGTGCCAGGTACATGCCCCCCCAGTGCCAGTTATATGCCCCCAGTGCCAGATATTCCCCCCCAGTGCCTGCTTCCCCCCCCAGTGCCAGGTATATGCCCCCAGTGCCGGGTATATGCCCCCAGTGCCGGGTATATGCCCCCCCAATGCCGGGTATATGCCCCCAGTGCCAGATATTCTCCCCCAGTGCCTGCTTCCCCCCCAGTGCCAGGTATATGCCTCCAGTGCTGGGTATATGCCCCCCCCCCCCAGTGCCAGGTATATGCCCCCCCCAGTGCCGGGTATATGCCCCCAGTGCCAGGTACATGCCCCCAGTGCCAGGTATATGCCCCCCCCCCAGTGCCGGGTATATGCCCCCCCCAGTGCCAGGTACATGCCCTCAGTGCCGGGTATATGCCCCCCCAGTGCAAGGTATATGTCCCCAGTGCCAGATCTGTCCCCCCAGTGCCAGGTATATGTCCCCAGTGCCAGATCTGTCCCCCCAGTGCCAGGTATATGCCGCAGTGCCTGCTCCCCCGGCCCCCCCCTCCCCCCTCTATGTGTTGGAGGGACACGAGCGCATCGCGCGTCTCTCCTGTGTCCCTCCTGGCTCTCCCCCCGGCCGGTCTAATGAAGGAAGTGCCGTTCGTGAGCCAATCAGAGCTCACGAACGGCACATGCTTCCTTAGACCGGCCGGGGGAGAGCCAGGAGGGACACAGGAGAGACGCGCGATGCGCTCGTGTCCCTCCAACCTCCAACACATAGGGTGGGGGGGGAGCAGGCACCGCAGCAGGGAGGGAGAGGAGACCGCAGATTGACATGCGGACGTTCGTCCGCATGTCAATCTGTTCTAAATGCCGGCCGGCGGCTGTGGGCCCTTGAGTGCGGCGGGGCCCCAGTGCAATGCACTGCCTGCCCCGCCAGTAGTTCCGCCCCTGTGCCGCACACTTGTGTCGCTTAGCTTAGTCATACAGCTACCTCATTGCACCTCTTTTTCTTCTTTGCGTCATGTGCTGTTTGGGGCCTAGTTTTTAAATCTGCCATCCTGTCTGCAACTGCAGTGCCACTCCTAGATGGGCCAGGTGTTTGTGCCGCACACTTGTGTCACTTAGCTTAGTCATACAGCCACCTCAATGCAACCTTTTGGCCTAAAAATAATATTGGAGGTGTGAGGTGTTCAGAATAGACTGGAAATGAGTGGAAATGAATGTTATTGAGGTCAATAATACCGTAGGATCAAAATTACCCCCAAATTCTGTGGGTAATTTTAGCTGTTTTTATGTTGTTGTTTTTAAAAAATCATCCAGATCCAAAACCAAAACCAAAACCCGAAAGGGTGGTTTTGGCAAAATCAATCCAGATCCAAAACATGAGGATGGAACCAGAACCAAAACACAAAACACGAAAAGTGCCCGCCGCACAGCTTTAATTTTGGATGTTTTTTTAGGTACATGTAACATGATTTAGAGACAGATTGAATGTGTGGAACAAAGGACACACAATACAGATGATGATAAATCTGCAGGGGATAGGTAGATTTGAGTATAATCAGCGTACAAATGATACTGAAATCCGAAGGAGCTGAATAGTTTATCAATAGATGAGTTAAAGATTGAGAAAAGCAGTGGACCTAAGACTGAGCCTTGTGGTACTCCAACTAATAGAGGAGGTAGAATCAGAGAAGTGAACACTGAAAGAGCGATTAGATAGGTAGGATGAGAACCAAGTATGGTCTGTCCTGAAGCCCTAGGGATTGTAATGTTTGTATGAGAAGAGAGTGGTCAACAGTGTCAAAAGCAGCAGAGAGATCTAGAAGAATAAGAAGTGTGTAATGGCCTTTCGATCTAGCAGTGACCAAATCGTTCACAACTTTGGTCAGTGCCTTCTCTGTGGAGTGTTGGGCACGAAAGCCTGACTGAAGTGGGTCGAGTAAGTTGTGGGAGTTAAGAAAGTGTGTAAGGCGAGTGTACACAAGTCTCTCAAGTAGCTTAGAGGGTCATGGGAGCTGAGAGATTGGGCGGTAGTTCGAGAGAGTGTTTGGGTCAGAATTGTGTTTTTTTCAGAATGGGAGTAATCACTTCATGCTTAAACAGAGAAGGAAAGATACCAGGAGAGAGAGAGAGAGAGAGAGAGAGAGAGAGAGAGAGAGAGTAAGAGATATTATATATTTTAGTTAAGGTTGGGATAAGCACAGGAGACAAAGTTTTACTGACTTGTGAGGGTATAGGATCAAGAGGAGAGGTAATGGAGTAGGAGGATGAAAAGAGTGTTGATACTTCATCTTCACTTGTGGGATCAAGTGAAGAGAAAGTGACAGAGGGTTCAGGAAGGGAATTGAGCAGGTCACTGGCTGAGTTAAAGCATACCATTTAATCTCAGATTTTATCAATCTTATCCTTGAAGTAGGAAGCAAGTTCTTGTGCACAGATAGTAGCTAGTGGGAAAGGTGAGGGAGGGTAAAGAAGTGATTTAAATGTATTAATAAAGTCACTTGGAATTGGTGGCATGAGAAGAGATGAGAGATTGGAAATATGCTTGTTTGGCAGTGTCAAAGGCCTGACAACAGGAGTGGTAGGTGGTCTTATATGTGAGAAAGTCACTTGGATTCTGAGATTTACGCCACTGACGTTCTACTTTAAGTGACAGTTTTTGTAGGTGTCTTATTGATTTAGAGTGCCACAGTTGGCATCTAAGCCTACGTGGAGTGTGATGGGTAGCTGGAGCCACTTCATCAAGGGCACGCTCTAGAGTCTGGTGCAGGTGGGATACAGTAGTCTCAGGTGTGGTAAATGTAGAAATTGGTGAGAGCAGTTGTTGCAGAGAAGTGGAAAATTTTTGAAAATGTATATTGTTAGTATTTCTGCGGGTTAGCGGAGGCTTGCTTGGTTTTAGTGTCATAGAGTTTAGAGTAATGGAAGAGATTGAGAAGGAGATCAGGTTGTGATCAGAGAGAAGGAAAGGAGTGTTAATGAATTCAGAAACTGAGCAGAGCCTGGTGAATACAAGATCAAGGCAGTGGCCCTCCTGATGAGTAGAGGAGTCAGACCATTAGGTGAGGCCAAGAGATGAGTTTAGAGAGAGGAGTTTGGAGGCATGAACAGATTGTGGACTGTCAAGAGCTATATTGAAATCATCCATAATGATAGTAGAGATGTCAGAGGATAAGAAGTGTGGGAGTCAGGCCAAAAAATCATCTAGAAATCGTTGTTTGGGTTGGCCAGGAGGACGGTAGATATTGTAGCTGCAACACGCAGAGAGAAGGGGGAGAAAATCCTGATAGAGTGAACTTTAAACAATGTGAATCCGAGTGATGGAACCTGAGGTAGTACTGTGTATGTGAAAAATTGGGACAGTAATATTCCAACCCCACCACCTTTACTATAATCAGGCCTGGAGGGGTGGGTAAAGTGGAGACCACCATGTTAAAGTGCTGCAGGGGAGGCTGTGTCTAATTGTGTGAGCCATGTTTCTGTTATAGCCAGCAGATTGATGAAGAGGTATGTTATAGAGGTAGAGGTATATATGAAGAGGTCATGTTAGAGATGTGCAGCGGGCACTATTTGTGTTTTGGTTTTGGTTCTAATTCCCTGCTCGTGTTTTGGTTTTGGCTTGGTTTTGACAAAACCACCTTTTCGTGTTTTGATTTTGGTTTTGAATCTGGATGATTTTTGAAAAACATAAAAACAGCTAAAATCACATAATTTGGGGGTAATTTTGATCCTACGGTATTATTGACCTCAATAACATTCATTTCCACTCACTTCCAGTCTATTCTGAACACCTCACACCTACAATATTGTTTTTAGGTCAAAAGGTTGCACTGAGGTTGCTAAGCGACACAAGTGTGCGGCACAAACACCTGGCCCTTCTAGTAATGGCACTGCAGTGGCAGACAGGGTGGCAGTTTTAAAAACTAGGCCCCAAACAGCACATGATGCAAAGAAGAAAAAGAGGTGCAATGAGATAGCTGGATGACTAAGCTAAGCGACACAAGTGTGCGGCACAAACAACTGGCCCATCTAGTAGTGGCGCTGCAGTTGCAGACAGGATGGCACTGAAAAAAACTAGGTCCCAAACAGTACATCATGCAAAGAAGTAAAAGAGGTATAATGAGGCAGCTGTATGACTAAGCTAAGCAACACAAGTGTGCAGTACAAACAACATGGGATGTGCTGGAATTTTCCTAGATGTAATACACGCACAGTATTGGTGGCACAGGATAGCGTACCTTTAAACCAAACACACACACGGCAAAGTCTGTAAAATTAATTTGGATAATAATAACCCTTTTATTTGAATTCTATTATAATAATATGCAGCACAGGTGAGCGTACCCCTACACCACACACGGCATTCCCTGTAAAAATGATTTGGATTAAATATTAATAACCCCTTTATTCGGAGTAAATAATGGCCCTCATTCCGAGTTGTTCGCTCGGTAAATTTCATCGCATCGCAGCGATTTTCCGCTTAGTGCGCATGCGCAATGTCCGCACTGCGACTGCGCCAAGTAAATTTGCTATGAAGTTAGGATTTTTACTCACGGCTTTTTGTTCGCTCAGGCGATCGTAGTGTGATTGACAGGAAATGGGTGTTTCTGGGCGGAAACAGGCCGTTTTATGGGCGTGTGGGAAAAAACGCTACCGTTTCCGGAAAAAACGCAGGAGTGGCTGGAGAAACGGGGGAGTGTCTGGGCGAACGCTGGGTGTGTTTGTGACGTCAAACCAGGAACGACAAGCACTGAACTGATCGCAGATGCCGAGTAAGTCTGAAGCTACTCTGAAACTGCTAAGAAGTTTGTAATCGCAAAATTGCGAATACGTCGTTCGCAATTTTAAGATGCTAAGATTCACTCCCAGTAGGCGGCGGCTTAGCGTGAGCAACTCTGCTAAAATCGCCTTGCGAGCGAACAACTCGGAATGACCTCCAATATACAGTACAGTACAGGACAGCACCACTGAACTTAAATGGCAGCACCACTGGACTGGACTTTTACAGAATTATATGGATTTATATGGAATTATACGGCAGGATCACTGGAATTATACAGCAGGATCACTGGACTTAAACGCCAGTACCACTGGAATTATACGGCAGGATCACTGGACTTATACGCCAGTACCACTGTAATTATACGGCAGGCTCACCGGACTTATACAGCAGTACCACTGGAATTATAAGGCAGGATCACTGGAATTATACGGCAGGAACACTGGATTTATAGGGCAGTACCGCTGGACATATACGGCAGTATCACTGTATATATACGGCAGTATCACTGGACATATACGGCAGTACCACTGGACATATAAGGCAGCACAGGGACACCAAGACTGGACTGATGCAGGACAACACAGCAACACTGCAATGGACTGGATTTATACAGCAGCACTGGACATATGGCAGCAGAGGACACCAATGTGACTGGTCACTGGGCTGACTGATGCACAGGATACTACCACTGGTCTGATGCAGGACAACACAGCAACACTGGGGTGTAGTATGGTATACCGACAGCATGGTGAGCGCAAATGAGCCCCTTGCGGGCTCGCCACACTATTTATTCTCTCTCCAGGGGGGTCGTGGGCCCCCACGAGGGAGAATATGTGTCGGTATGCCGGGTGTCGGGATTCCGGCACCGGTATACTGTGCGCTGGGATCCCGACATTCGGCAACCAGAAAACCACCCCAACACTGTAAGGAACTTATTATACAGCAGCAGTGGACATATGGCAGCAGAGGACACCACTGTGACTGGTCACTGGACTGACTGATGCACAGGACACTACCACTGGTCTGATGCAGGACAACACAGCAACACTGTAAGGGACATGTTATTATACAGCAGCACTGGACATATGGCAGCAGAGGACACCACTGTGACTGGTCACTGGAATGACTGATGCACAGGACACTACCACTGGTTTGATGCAGGACAACACAGCAACACTGTAAGGGACTTGTTATTATACAGCAGCACTGGACATATGGCAGCAGAGGACACCACTGTGACTGGTCACTGGAATGACTGATGCACAGGACACTACCACTGGTCTGATGCAGGACAACACAGCAACACTGTAAGGGACATATTATTATACAGCAGCAGTGGACATATGGCAGCAGAGGACACCACTGTGACTGGTCACTGGACTGACTGATGCACAGGACACTACCACTGGTTTGATGCAGGACAACACAGCAACACTGTAAGGGAATTGTTATTATACAGCAGCACTGGGCATATGGCAGCAGAGGACACCACCACTGTGACTGGTCACTGGAATGACTGATGCACAGGACACTACCACTGGTCTGATGCAGGACAACACAGCAACACTGTAAGGGACATGTTATTATACAGCAGCAGTGGACATATGGCAGCAGAGGACACCACTGTGACTGGTCACTGGACTAACTGATGCACAGGACACTACCACTGGTCTGATACAGGACAACACAGCAACACTGTAAGGGACTTATTATACAGCAGCACTGGACATATGGTAGCAGAGGACACCACTGTGATTGGTCACTTGGCTGACTGATGCACAGGACACTACCACTGGTCTGATGCAGGACAACACAGCAACACTGTAAGGGACATGTTATTATACAGCAGCACTGGACATATGGCAGCAGAGGACACCACCACTGTGACTGGACTGATGCAGCACAATACACCAGCACTGAACTGATGCAGCACAACATAGCACCCTATACAGCAGCACTGGACATATGGCAGCAGAGGACACAACCACTGTGACTGGACAGATGCTGCACAAGACATGGACACTTAGGACACTGAGAGAACGGAGACACGTCCTCTCTCTACACTCTCCAATGCCGGAGTAAAAATGGCGGTGAAGCGCAGCTCCTTATATGGAATCCAAACCCCGCTAGAATCCGACAGCGGTATGATGACGTTTTGCCGCGTTCGGGTTTCCAAGTCAGGCGGGAAAACTCGAGCCGGACTCGGATCCGGGCTCAGAGTGTGAAGTCTGGTAGGGTTCGGTTCTCTGAGAACTGAACCCGCTCATCTCTACCTTTTATCGTGATACCCTATAGAAGCCTATGGGCCTTTTTTGCACCCACCGCTGACCACTGCACCCGCCGATTCCCCCCTCACCTGTGTCCCGGCAGCGCTCCATGATCCCCCAGCTCCTCCTCCCCTGCAGTACAGTCATTTCTTGTTAATTTAGCATTCCGGCTGCAGGTGGGGGAGGAGGAGGAGCCTAGGGACTCCCAGCACATGTCACCTCCTGGGGCTGGGAGGTGACGGACCCCACAGAGACCCCCTGCAAACATTCTTACAGGTATCGCATGGGGGCGTCTGTCATCGCTTTGCGATGCTAATCTTATATGTTAGTACATATGCGAATAGCATTGCTGCGAGGGGCGGTGATGTATTTTTAATACATCCCGCCCTTAATATGGCGAAACCAGAATGCCCAGCACCTTTCCTTTACATTTCTGGTACCGTGCATCTCACTCACAGCCAGTGTCTTTGTGCATATACGCAGCGTACAGCATCTGCCGTAGGAGTTTTTGGGGCTATCCATACACAGGCAGTATCAATCACTCAAGTCTGGGAACTTTGGCATTGTGAGAGATGGACATGGAGACAGAAGGGAAAGGAGAGGTTTCATGAGGGGTCTCATGGGCAGGAGAAGGGAGGAAGAATATTATGTCTCTCTGTACAACAATGGGGCCCAGACCTATCCAAAGCTGTATCACTTATCATGGAGAAAGGGGAAAATGTTGTCTGCTGATACTTAGACATTGGGCCATAGCATGGCAGGAATTACCATGGGTCCTTCTGGATCGGAAATGTCCAGCATAGAATCCAGAAAGATATGGATCATGTTCCAAAATGGGGCAATCGCTAGGCCTGTCTACCACAAACATGAGACATAGGTGGAGATTTAGCAACCAATCAGTTTGTAGCTATCATTTATCTAGTACATTCTATAGTAGAGATGAGCGCCGGAAATTTTTCGGGTTTTGTGTTTTGGTTTTGGGTTCGGTTCCGCGGCCGTGTTTTGGGTTCGACCGCGTTTTGGCAAAACCTCACCGAATTTTTTTTGTCGGATTCGGGTGTGTTTTGGATTCGGGTGTTTTTTTCAAAAAACCCTAAAAAACAGCTTAAATCATAGAATTTGGGGGTAATTTTGATCCCAAAGTATTATTAACCTCAAAAAACATAATTTACACTCATTTTCAGCCTATTCTGAACACATCACACCTCACAATATTATTTTTAGTCCTAAAATTTGCACCGAGGTCGCTGTGTGAGTAAGATAAGCGACCCTAGTGGCCGACACAAACACCGGGCCCATCTAGGAGTGGCACTGCAGTGTCACGCAGGATGTCCCTTCCAAAAAACCCTCCCCCAAACAGCACATGACGCAAAGAAAAAAAGAGGCGCAATGAGGTAGCTGTGTGAGTAAGATTAGCGACCCTAGTGGCCGACACAAACACCGGGCCCATCTAGGAGTGGCACTGCAGTGTCACGCAGGATGTCCCTTCCAAAAAACCCTCCCCAAACAGCACATGACGCAAAGAAAAAAAGAGGCGCAATGAGGTAGCTGACTGTGTGAGAAAGATAAGCGACCCTAGTGGCCGACACAAACACCGGGCCCATCTAGGAGTGGCACTGCAGTGTCACGCAGGATGTCCCTTCCAAAAAACCCTCCCCAAACAGCACATGACGCAAAGAAAAAAAGAGGCGCAATGAGGTAGCTGACTGTGTGAGAAAGATAAGCGACCCTAGTGGCCGACACAAACACCGGGCCCATCTAGGAGTGGCACTGCAGTGTCACGCAGGATGTCCCTTCCAAAAAACCCTCCCCAAACAGCACATGACGCAAAGAAAAAAAGAGGCGCAATGAGGTAGCTGTGTGAGTAAGATTAGCGACCCTAGTGGCCGACACAAACACCGGGCCCATCTAGGAGTGGCACTGCAGTGTCACGCAGGATGTCCCTTCCAAAAAACCCTCCCCAAACAGCACATGACGCAAAGAAAAAAAGAGGCGCAATGAGGTAGCTGACTGTGTGAGAAAGATAAGCGACCCTAGTGGCCGACACAAACACCGGGCCCATCTAGGAGTGGCACTGCAGTGACACGCAGGATGTCCCTTCCAAAAAACCCTCCCCAAACAGCACATGACGCAAAGAAAAAAAGAGGCGCAATGAGGTAGCTGTGTGAGAAAGATAAGCGACCCTAGTGGCCGACACAAACACCGGGCCCATCTAGGAGTGGCACTGCAGTGTCACGCAGGATGTCCCTTCCAAAAAACCCTCCCCAAACAGCACATGACGCAAAGAAAAATAAAAGAAAAAAGAGGTGCAAGATGGAATTGTCCTTGGGCCCTTCCCACCCACCCTTATGTTGTATAAACAAAACAGGACATGCACACTTTAACCAACCCATCATTTCAGTGACAGGGTCTGCCACACGACTGTGACTGAAATGACGGGTTGGTTTGGACCCCCACCAAAAAAGAAGCAATTAATCTCTCCTTGCACAAACTGGCTCTACAGAGGCAAGATGTCCACCTCATCATCATCCTCCGATATATCACCGTGTACATCCCCCTCCTCACAGATTATCAATTCGTCCCCACTGGAATCCACCATGTCAGCTCCCTGTGTACTTTGTGGAGGCAATTGCTGCTGGTCAATGTCTCCGCGGAGGAATTGATTATAATTCATTTTAATGAACATCATCTTCTCCACATTTTCTGGATGTAACCTCGTACGCCGATTGCTGACAAGGTGAGCGGCGGCACTAAACACTCTTTCGGAGTACACACTTGTGGGAGGGCAACTTAGGTAGAATAAAGCCAGTTTGTGCAAGGGCCTCCAAATTGCCTCTTTTTCCTGCCAGTATAAGTACGGACTGTGTGACGTGCCTACTTGGATGCGGTCACTCATATAATCCTCCACCATTCTATCAATGGTGATAGAATCATATGCAGTGACAGTAGACGACATGTCCGTAATGGTTGTCAGGTCCTTCAGTCCGGACCAGATGTCAGCATCAGCAGTCGCTCCAGACTGCCCTGCATCACCGCCAGCGGGTGGGCTCGGAATTCTGAGCCTTTTCCTCGCACCCCCAGTTGCGGGAGAATGTAAAGGAGGAGATGTTGACAGGTCGCGTTCCGCTTGACTTGACAATTTTCTCACCAGCAGGTCTTTGAAACCCAGCAGACTTGTGTGCGCCGGAAAGAGAGATCCAAGGTAGGTTTTAAATCTAGGATCGAGCACGGTGGCCAAAATGTAGTGCTCTGATTTCAACAGATTGACCACCCGTGAATCCTTGTTAAGCGAATTAAGGGCTCCATCCACAAGTCCCACATGCCTAGCGGAATCGCTCTGTCTTAGCTCCTCCTTCAATGTCTCCAGCTTCTTCTGCAAAAGCCTGATGAGGGGAATGACCTGACTCAGGCTGGCAGTGTCTGAACTGACTTCACGTGTGGCAAGTTCAAAAGGTTGCAGAACCTTGCACAACGTTGAAATCATTCTCCACTGCGCTTGAGACAGGTGCATTCCACCTCCTATATCGTGGTCAGTTGTATAGGCTTGAATGGCCTTTTGCTGCTCCTCCAACCTCTGAAGCATATAGAGGGTTGAATTCCACCTCGTTACCACCTCCTGCTTCAGATGATGGCAGGGCAGGTTCAGGCGTTTTTGGTGGTGCTCCAGTCTTCTGTACGTGCTGCCTGTACGCCGAAAGTGTCCCGCAATTTTTCTGGCCACCGACAGCATCTCTTGCACGCCCCTGTCGTTTTTTAAAAAATTCTGCACCACCAAATTCAAGGTATGTGCAAAACATGGGACGTGCTGGAATTTGCCCAGATGTAATGCACGCACAATATTGCTGGCGTTGTCCGATGCCACAAATCCACAGGAGAGTCCAATTGGGGTAAGCCATTCCGCGATGATCTTCCTCAGTTGCCGTAAGAGGTTTTCAGCTGTGTGCGTATTCTGGAAACCGGTGATACAAAGCGTAGCCTGCCTAGGAACGAGTTGGCGTTTGCGAGATGCTGCTACTGGTGCCGCCGCTGCTGTTCTTGCGGCGGGAGTCCATACATCTACCCAGTGGGCTGTCACAGTCATATAGTCCTGACCCTGCCCTGCTCCACTTGTCCACATGTCCGTGGTTAAGTGGACATTGGGTACAGCTGCATTTTTTAGGACACTGGTGACTCTTTTTCTGAGGTCTGTGTACATTTTCGGTATCGCAACCCTAGAGAAATGGAACCTAGATGGTATTTGGTACCGGGGACACAGTACCTCCAACAAGTCTTTAGTTGGCTCTGCAGTAATGATGGATACCGGAACCACGTTTCTCACCACCCAGGATGTCAAGGCCTCAGTTATCCGCTTTGCAGTAGGATGACTGCTGTGATATTTAATCTTCCTCGCAAATGACTGTTGGACAGTCAATTGCTTGGTGGAAGTAGTAAAAGTGGTCTTACGACTTCCTCTCTGGGATGACCATCGACTCCCAGCAGCAACAACAGCAGCGCCAGCAGCAGTAGGCGTTACACGCAAGGATGCATCGGAGGAATCCCAGGCAGGAGAGGAATCGTCAGAATTGCCAGTGACATGGCCTGCAGGACTATTGGCATTCCTGGGGAAGGAGGAAATTGACACTGAGGGAGTTGGTGGGGTGGTTTGCGTGAGCTTGGTTACAAGAGGAAGGGATTTACTGGTCAGTGGAGTGCTTCCGCTGTCACCCAAAGTTTTTGAACTTGTCACTGACTTATTATGAATGCGCTGCAGGTGACGTATAAGGGAGGATGTTCCGAGGTGGTTAACGTCCTTACCCCTACTTATTACAGCTTGACAAAGGGAACACACGGCTTGACACCTGTTGTCCGCATTTCTGGTGAAATACCTCCACACCGAAGAGCTGATTTTTTTGGTATTTTCACCTGGCATGTCAACGGCCATATTCGTCCCACGGACAACAGGTGTCTCCCCGGGTGCCTGACTTAAACAAACCACCTCACCATCAGAATCCTCCTTGTCAATTTCCTCCCCAGCGCCAGCAACACCCATATCCTCCTCATCCTGGTGGACTTCAACACTGACATCTTCAATCTCACTATCAGGAACTGGACTGCGGGTGCTCCTTCCAGCACTTGCAGGGGGCGTGCAAATGGTGGAAGGCGCATGCTCTTCACATCCAGTGTTGGGAAGGTCAGGCATCGCAACCGACACAATTGGACTCTCCTTGTGGATTTGGGATTTCGAAGAACGCACAGTTCTTTGCTGTGCTTTTGCCAGCTTGAGTCGTTTCATTTTTCTAGCGAGAGGCTGAGTGCTTCCATCCTCATGTGAAGCTGAACCACTAGCCATGAACATAGGCCAGGGCCTCAGCCGTTCCTTGCCACTCCGTGTGGTAAATGGCATATTGGCAAGTTTACGCTTCTCCTCCGACAATTTTAGTTTAGGTTTTGGAGTCCTTTTTTTTCTGATATTTGGTGTTTTGGATTTGACATGCTCTGTACTATGACATTGGGCATCGGCCTTGGCAGACGACGTTGCTGGCATTTCATCGTCTCGGCCATGACTAGTGGCAGCAGCTTCAGCACGAGGTGGAAGTGGATCTTGATCTTTCCCTAATTTTGGAACCTCAACTTTTTTGTTCTCCATATTTTATAGGCAGAACTAAAAGGCACCTCAGGTAAACAATGGAGATGGATGGATTGGATACTAGTATACAATTATGGACGGACTGCCACGGTTAGGTGGTATAAAAAAACCACGGTTAGGTGGTATATATTATAATAATAATACAATTATGGATGGACGGACTGCCTGCCGACTGCCGACACAGAGGTAGCCACAACCGTGAACTACCGCACTGTACACTGGTTGATAAAGAGATAGTAGTATACTCGTAACAACTAGTATGACACTATGACGACGGTATAAAGAATGAAAAAAAAACCACGGTTAGGTGGTATATATTATAATAATAATACAATTATGGATGGACGGACTGCCTGCCGACTGCCGACACAGAGGTAGCCACAGCCGTGAACTACCGCACTGTACACTGGTTGATAAAGAGATAGTAGTATACTCGTAACAACTAGTATGACACTATGACGACGGTATAAAGAATGAAAAAAAAACCACGGTTAGGTGGTATATATTATAATAATAATAATACAATTATGGATGGACGGACTGCCTGCCGACTGCCGACACAGAGGTAGCCACAGCCGTGAACTACCGCACTGTACACTGGTTGATAAAGAGATAGTAGTATACTCGTAACAACTAGTATGACACTATGACGACGGTATAAAGAAAGAAAAAAAAATACCACAGTTAGGTGGTATATATTATAATAATAATACAATTATGGATGGACGGACTGCCTGCCGACTGCCGACACAGAGGTAGCCACAGCCGTGAACTACCGCACTGTACACTGGTTGATAAAGAGATAGTAGTATACTCGTAACAACTAGTATGACACTATGACGACGGTATAAAGAATGAAAAAAAAACCACGGTTAGGTGGTATATATTATAATAATAATACAATTATGGATGGACGGACTGCCTGCCGACTGCCGACACAGAGGTAGCCACAGCCGTGAACTACCGCACTGTACACTGGTTGATAAAGAGATAGTAGTATACTCGTAACAACTAGTATGACACTATGACGACGGTATAAAGAATGAAAAAAAAACCACGGTTAGGTGGTATATATTATAATAATAATACAATTATGGATGGACGGACTGCCTGCCGACTGCCGACACAGAGGTAGCCACAGCCGTGAACTACCGCACTGTACACTGGTTGATAAAGAGATAGTAGTATACTCGTAACAACTAGTATGACACTATGACGGTATAAAGAATGAAAAAAAAACCACGGTTAGGTGGTATATATTATAATAATAATACAATTATGGATGGACGGACTGCCTGCCGACTGCCGACACAGAGGTAGCCACAGCCGTGAACTACCGCACTGTACACTGGTTGATAAAGAGATAGTAGTATACTCGTAACAACTAGTATGACACTATGACGACGGTATAAAGAAAGAAAAAAAAATACCACGGTTAGGTGGTATATATTGTAATACAATTATGGATGGACGGACTGCCTGCCGAGTTCCGACTGCCGACACAGAGGTAGCCACAGCCGTGAACTACCGCACTGTACTGTGTCTGCTGCTAATATAGACTGGTTGATAAAGAGATAGTATACAATACATACAACAATATACTACTATACTGGTGGTCAGGCACTGGTCACCACTAGTCACACTGGCAGTGGCACTCCTGCAGCAAAAGTGTGCACTGTTTAATTTTAAATTAATATAATATTATGTACTCCTGGGGGCTCCTGCTATAACAACCTGCAGTGCTCCCCAGTCTCCCCCACAATTATTATAAGCTTTGCCTTTTATACATTGATGTGCAGCACACTGGGCTGAGCTGAGTGCACACAGACTGAGTCACACTGTGTGACTGGCTGCTGCTGTGTATCGTTTTTTTTCAGGCAGAGAACGGATATAGCAGAGAACGGATATATTATATTAAAATAAATAAAAGTTAACTAACAACAACTGCACTGGTCACTGTGGTAAACTCTGTCTGACTCTGCACAATCTCTCTCTCTCTTCTAATCTAATTTCTAATGGAGAGGACGCCAGCCACGTCCTCTCCCTATCAATCTCAATGCACGTGTGAAAATGGCGGCGACGCGCGGCTCCTTATATAGAATCCGAGTCTCGCGAGAATCCGACAGCGTCATGATGACGTTCGGGCGCGCTCGGGTTAACCGAGCAAGGCGGGAGGATCCGAGTCTGCTCGGACCCGTGAAAAAAACATGAAGTTCGTGCGGGGAACCCGCTCATCTCTATTCTATAGCATGCTAGATGGAATCTGATTGGTTAATTAATACAGTGGTTGCTGCTGTACAACTGCAGTCTGCAATTCAATCTCAATTTAAAGCTGTTTTCAGGACAAGCCACAATCACTAACACATAGCTACTTATACAGTATGTGTTCTTGTGGCAATGTGCTATAGAATTAAACACACATTTGTAGGCATGATCTTTTGACAACTCAAACTACCCTGTTCCCAGTGTAATTTGCGCATTTTGACTTAACTAGTTATCTGCACTTTTTAATTGAACTATATTTGTAGTTCAGTGTGTTAAAATGACCACACAAGGGGGGACATTCCGACCCGTTCGCACGCAGCGGTTTGTCGCTGCGGTGCGAACAGTTCTGGACTGTGCATGCGCGACGGTCACACAGCGCATTCGCGTCGTTGCCCGGCAACAGGGGTCGCCGGGTTACGTTGCAGCCAACGAAGAAAGTGGTCGCAGAGCCGACCGCAAGAAGATTGACAGAAAGAAGGCGTTCCTGGGCATCACCAGACCATTTGGAGCCGTTTTCGAGGAGTGGTGAAGAAAACGCAGGTGTGTCGCTGAGATCGACGCACAGGGTAAGTATGTCCAGGGCAAGTCTTGGTTTGCTTGAAATTTTTTTAGCCTAGCAGGGCTGCACAAGCTATCGCAGCCCTGCTAAGCTAAAATACACTCCCCCATAGGTGTGGACTAGTTGATCACAGCAGCAGCAAAAAGTTGCTGGCTGCGATCAACTCGGAATGACCACCAAGATCCCATTATTATGGGCTCCTAACCAAACCATCCCATTGATCAAAAATTACATCAGGTGAGATCAGATGATATTTAGTAGCAACTGGGTTTGGTGAGTAGATGTACATTGTTACAGGCATGCACCTAAGGGGGGTTCCAGGTACCCAGAAACAGCTCCCCCCCCCCCCAGTTCTGAATCACCATCTACTGATGTCAGCTGCCAAGATTTTCTAATATTTAAAAGAAAAACTGCAGTCCATTCCTGCACAAAGAAACAGAGGGAGTGATTACATGGACTGTCAGCTCTTTGTGCTTTGCTAGTCACCTGCTGAAACACATTTACAGAGCACGATGAACTGTTCATTGTCCAGCAACATTGGCTTTATTGTTGGTCTTTCTGACACTTGGCAGTCAATGTATTCGAATACAATATTGTGAATATATATATGGTGCTCTGCAAAACTATTCTATATCATTTTACAATTCTTTGTTACAATTAAAAATTTTGTTTTAAGTTATTCAATAAAGCTAAGACCCCCAAGTGCGGATGGGTTGGAATCTTCTATATTAGATCCAGCGACAGTTTGCCTCTCAGGGTATGCATAACTTTCTGACCCTAAAATGGTAAATTGGATTTCTCACTCGATAAACCTATTTCCTCAGTTTAAATAATGTGTTACAAGCCTAAGTATTGCGCTGTCTAAAAGGTGTATAATCTAATCTTACATGCTTGCATTCTAGATTTCCTAATTATCCTTTACTTGAGTGGGTGAAAACTCTTCCCTTTTTTTTTCTGTTTCAGGATTAGGCAACACTTGGCTGTCTGGCAACTAAGGAACTACAAGTCCCAGCATAAATCTACGCTGTATTTAGCATTAATAGCCCACTGCCTCTGAACTCTGTTTCTGAACACAGCTCAGTGGCCAGCATTTAGTAATGAAGGAGTGCCCAGGTCACAAGATAAATTGGAGATGAATTACACAGTTGACAAACCTCAGCTATTAACTTGGCAGCTAATGGGCCCTACACACTGGGCGAGAAATTAGAATACTGAAAGATATGAACGATCTCATTCATATATCTTTCAGTGTGGAGGCACCAGCGATGAGCCATGCGCGGCCCCACGCTCATTCATCGCTGGTGCCCCGTTGCTTGTGCATGCTGGCCAATATGGACGATCTCATCCATATTTGCCTGCACTGCTATGGAGCCGGTTGACGGGGGGGGGGGGGGGGGGGGAAGGAGTGAAGAAACTTCACTCCCCCCGTCACTGCCCCCCTACCGCCAGGTGGCCCGTCGGCTGTATCCGCTGTCAGGCAGCTCAGCGGCGGATCGACAAATGTGTAGGGCCCATAAGACTTAGGGGGGTATGCAAGTAACTGCACTCATTTTTTGCAGGAAAAAACAGGCAAGTAACGTGATTTTTTCCTGGTGGTAATTTTTGGGGAAGCGGTTAAAATACAGCTAGTCGGGATCACGGCGGTCACAATGCTGATGCCGGAATCCCGACTAGCCGTGAAATGCTGCCGCTGGAATACCGGCGTCACAGGCTATTCTCCCTCTGTGGGTGTCCATGACACCAGTAGAGGGAGAATATAACCTGTGGTGAGCACCCCGCAGCTGGCATACTGGTAACCGGGATGCTGCTGTCGGTATACTGACGGCCAGCATCCCGGCTGGCGGTAATTCATACTCAACCCTATTTTTGGTCTATCCAATTATAGCCCATTATTTCCATGAGAAAAATTACTCTTATTCACACAAAACACATAGGGTCCGCGAAAAGCAGCAAAAACACAGCTATCGCAGGAAAAATGGTTACTTACCAGGGATTTGGTTTTACCTGCCTGAGGCAAATCCCTGATAGGCGCTGTCATCGGGGCTAATAGGATAGCCCCAGGCAATACAATTGGCAGCGGGAATTTACCGCAGCTAATTGGATACCGCCTTTAGGGTACTAAGCCTTGGAGAAAGTGGAGAGAAATAAATTACCAACCAATCAGCGCCTAGCTGCCATGTTACAGGTTGTCTTTGAAAAATGACAGCAGGAGATGGTTGGTTGGTACTTTATCTCTCTCCATTTTATCACTCTCTAAGACTTAGTACATCTGCCCCTAAGGGGTCTCTTTAGCAACAAGGCGAAACCTTTGTCAGTATTATGAATGTTGACATTGTAAACATTCCATTAGAGGCTGCATGCCATTGACCTGGATAGCTCATAATAGGAGTAGTTACTAAGAGCATCTGATCATGTGCGCAGCCATTGTCCGACCACGCTAGCTGAACCTTTCAGTATCTTTTCAAAGAGTCCACATGGGTGTATGTATATGTGTAGTCAGCACTTACAGATATCGGATGGTGGGACTAAGCAATTGAATTGCCCCTGTGTACGGCACTCAATGTTCCTCGTTGTAGCTGAGCCCACACCCTTCTGTCATTTCTTGCAAAGTATATATATAATAATAATAATAATAATTTTATTTATATAGCGCTCTTTCTCCAATAGGACTCAAGGCGCTTAACAGATACATAGCATAATATAGTACAGAAAATAATGAAGTACAGAACAGATTTTCATAAAATACAGAAGCATGGAGATACTAAAGGGACAATTATGGGAATGCTTGAGTAAAAAGGAAAGTCTTGAGTCTACTTTTGAAGGATTCTATAGTTGGGGCCTCTCGCACTGTGTGGGGAAGTGAATTCCATAGAGTCGGAGCCGCATGACTAAAAGCTCGACCCCCAGATGAATTACGGGAGATTCTAGGTACTGCTAAAAGTCCTTCATCTACAGATCGCAGTAATCGAGTGGGGAAGTATGGGGTCAGTAGCTGCTTCAGGTACCTTGGGCTCTGGTCATGTAGTGCTTTGAAACTCAGTAAGCCAATCTTGAAGATGATTCGCCATCTTACAGGCAGCCAGTGAAGGGAGTAGAGTATGGGTGTTATGTGGCTAGAACGGGGCTGGTTGGTTAACAGCCTGGCAGCTGTGTTTTGCACCAGCTGTAAGCGGTGCAATTCTTTTGCTGGTAGACCAAGGTAGAGGGCATTACAGTAGTCTAATCGAGATGATACAAATGCGTGGATGACTTTTGGCAGATCATCTGAGGGAATTAAGTGCTTGATTCTGGCTATGTTCCTCAGGTGAAAGAATGAGGATTTGATTGTGGCTGATATCTGATGTTTAAGTGTCAAGCCACCATCCAGGACAATGCCAAGATTTCGCACACGATCAGTGGTTTGTAATTCCGAATCCCTGTGTGTAAGTCCAGTTGGTTGGCTATGCTGCAGTCTTGTCCTTTGATGTTGCGGTCCTATCATAAGGACCTCTGTTTTATCCGGGTTCAGTCGCAGCCAACTAGCACTCATCCAGTCCTGGAGTTCAGCTAGACAGCCATTTAGGGTTGCTATTGGGTTATCAGTGCCCGGAGCAAAGGACAAGTACAGTTGTGTATCATCTGCATAGCAGTGGTAGACTAGCCCATGGCGCCTGATTATTTCACCCAGCAGGAGCATGTATACTGCAAAAAGCATGGGGGATAGTATAGAACCTTGTGGGACACCACATGGCAATGGCACTGGTGGTGATGAGTATAATCCAGACGATACTCTCTGTGACCTGCCTGTGATAAATTATTTGAACCAATTTAGGACTGTGCAATCCAGTCCACAAAAATGTATCAGACGCTCAATCAGAAGCCCATGGTCCACGGTATCAAATGCTGCAGAGAGATCCAGAAGGATTAATATTGAATAGTCGCCTCTGTCTCTTGCCGTCAGAAGATCATTTAACACAGAGCCGGCCATAGGCATAGGCAAACTAGGCAATTGCCTAGGGCATTTGATATGCCTAGGGGCATCAGCAGCCTCTGCTGATTAAAATTATATGTGGCATGCCTATATTCTGTATGTAGCATTTCATATGCAGATACAGCCACAGTCTCACACAATATATAGGCATGCTGCATATCAGTTTAATCAGCAGAAGCTGCTTGTGCATCCTAGCCACATAGCAATGCAAATAAGATGCATTTTCATTAAAAAAAAGGTGCCCAACGTTAGCATTGATGCAAGATTTGTGAGGACACATCTGTATCCAAGCAGAGGCAGAGGTCACAGTGTTAGTGGAAGTGTGAGTGCTGTGTGTGTGCGGGTGGGTTGGTTGTGCAGTAGTGTTCGGAATATGTGTAAGGAGCATTATGTGTGTCATGTAAAAATGCATTAATAAAGTGCAACATATGTGTAAAGGGCCACCATGTATGTCATTATGTGTATAAGGGCATTAATAATGTGCGGCATATGTGTAAGGGGCACTATGTATGTCATTATGTGTATAAGGGCATTAATAATGTGCGGCATATAACATAGTAACATAGTATCTGAGGTTGAAAAAAAGACAATTGTCCATCGAGGGTACTACTGTATGTGTGTCATTATGTCTATAGGGGCACTAATAATGTGCAGCAAATGTGTAGGAGGCACTGCTGGTGTGGTGTGTGTGGGCTATGTGTACATTGTGCACTATGTGGATTAAATATGAGATATGTCTTTGTGGCTTTTCCATGAGAATACAAATGCTACCGTAATTACTCATACCACGCGCTAATACGCAGGACCGTGTGAACGGTCATACGCAACTTGCGAATATGTGCATGCACAGCAGAACTAGTACGTGCACGGAGGCCATCTGTGTGGAGTTTGTACATGATGTGTGTACTGTAATATTTTCCGACTTCGGGGGTAATTCCGAGTTGATCGCAGCATCAAATTTGTTAGCAGTTGGGCAAAACCATGTGCACTGCAGGGGAGGCAGATATAACATTTGCAGAGAGAATTAGATTTGGGTGGGGTGTGTTCAAACTGAAATCTAAATTGCAGTGTAAAAATAAAGCAGCCAGTATTTACCCTGCACAGAAACAAAATAACCCACCCAAATCTAACTCTCTCTGCAAATGTTATATCTGCCTCCACCTGCAGTGCACATGGTTTTACCCAACTGCTAACAAATTTGATTCTGCGATCAACTCGGAATTACCCCCTTCGACAGTCCACCCTTTGGCAGTCATCAATAACTGCCACTCTTAACTAATAAGCTAAAAATATTACCTGTACAATATATACAAAGTTTGGATGATCGGGGGAGAGTTGCATGTATGAATTAATGTCTGAGGGGCATGTATCATCGTGCCGTATATGTTCTAAGTAAGCTTCAAGGTATTGCAAAGTATACATTAAATCCTTCTTATCCCATATTAAGGGTCTGTACTTGGGCAAACAAACACTACCGAGTTCCTTTCGGGCAAGGGCTTTTGACCCTCACCTCTTCGGCTTCAAATACCAACAAATGGGGAGCACATTTAGTTGATGATACATGGAGGGGGAATATATGTAAATGCTACTGTATGTGTATAACACCTGTTGACTATGTGTGCCATTAACTGAGGGTTGCAGAGATGAAGATAAGACACATATATAAAAATACATTCACATAAACATTGGGTAGGGTTGACGTCTTTTCCGGTTGGATGTTTCTGGGTAAATAGGGGGAGACAGAGAAAAATGGTGAAAGAAACAGGCCATGAAATTCATTTGCAATCCTTATCATAACACTGTTTCTATTGATGGGTCATAAACCAAATCTGCTGCTGTAACAACGCCCTCGCTCCTTAGACTCATCAAATTTGTGCCGTGCTTGCGCCGTGTTAGAATTTGAACACACCTGAATATCAGACCAATAATTATGATGACTCCCAGGATACAAAGGAGAACATTTCCCACACTCATGATAACATTCTGTGCCCACTCTCCTAACCCTGAGAACCATTTGCGTGGGTTCAACCATGAGACCCAACCGGTCAGTTCATTACCCACAGCCGTCAAGGTAAGGTTGTGCTTCCTCCTGAACTCCCACTTCAACTGCAAGATCTCGTCCATCTTTTGATCGATGATCTCCGTGGGGTCGTCAGTGCTATTCGTAATATACGTACAGCACTTCACACCATATTGAGTTGCCAGGGTAACACAGTACCCACTTGTCACAGCTGTAACGTAATTGAGGACCGTCCTGTGCTGAATCAGCTCCTTCTTGTAGGCTTGTAACTCCCTTCCTGTATACCTGAAGGTGTCATCATACATCTCAGTGATATTATCTATCAAGTTCGCTAGCGCATGGATGTACCTATAATTTATAGTTCCTCTGGCAGTACGGGTGATATCTAATACGAGAAGGAACTGAATCCCGGTGGATTCGTGTATTAAATCAGAGGCTGCGTGCTCTGCCCTATCTATGAAGTGTCTCTTGATGATGTGTTCATAATGGGTATGAGTAAAAGGAGTCTGAGCGCTGCGGTGAACGTCTTTCATTTTGCCGTGGGTTATGGTCATGACCTCTGGTAGTACTCTCCCAATATAACACAATCCCTCAGAGCTCGGAGTAAGCCACTTGTACTCTTTCCTCCCACATATGAAATAGGCATCATCTGGGAGAACATAGGGGACAAAATGTAACAACACCATATTGCAAATCTTCCATGTAAGGAATCCAGTCCCTAGTTCTCCCATTTGCTCAGTACAAGTATCGGGCTGGATGATGTGGGCACAATACCCCTGAGATACCTTTCCAACCCATATGGTTTTGCGTCCACGTGTATACCGGTACCGAAAATACTTCCCACTGTTGGCTATCTTGTGTACAAGTTCAGAGTCGATAGGTATCCTATCAGCTCTGTGCGAAAAGTTCATTGTCTGGTTATTCCACGTCACTTCCCAATTTCCTGGTTTTCGGAAATTGGAAATATTAAAACACAACAGTGACCTATCTACATGATACTGGTGGAGCTTCAAACTAGGGGGCCTAGATATATTGAATTTCTTGTCCACCGGTCTCCCACCCCGTAATTCGAGTACCTCATCTATTGCTAAAGGGTATGGTACTAATCCTGACTTACTCTGTCCTTGAGGTACCTGTGAGCACACACAACATTCTGTCTGGTTTAAGACCTTACCCACTAATGAGTGGTAATCACTCAACAGATGTCGGTCCATGTTGATATTAATATTGGACTGACATCTCTGGGTGCACCCATCCTTGACTATGTTCTCACAATTCCTACAAATACAATATTCATCAGACAATAAACCCTCACATTGCCTCCGAGCTCTGTGACTACCAGAGCGCTTACTGATAGTTTTACCAGCCTTTACTAGAGTGATGTGCTGCTCCTGAGATCCTACATATCTGTACTCGCCATCAGAACCCATTCCAGATCCTTGCTCGACTTCTCTGGGACCCTCACCAAAACAGATTGTCCTGAGCAAAAACAGAATTACCAGAAAAACCCGCAACGCAGTCTCTTGAGATAGATCCATTTCGTTAGGGAAAAAGAATGGAAATAAGAAGGAGGAGAAAGAGAGAAAAGGGCAGTGGGAGGGGAAAAAAAGAAAACTGGTACGACAACCGTCTTTGATCTTGTTGTTCTCCGCGCTCAGGTGCCGTTTCAACAGTCCTGCCTCTCAGCTTTCCCGGAACAAACACTCTAGTGATACGAGGTTCTCTTCACCTTGCTCTTTGTCACGAGTTTTCTCCAGGTCAGGAACCTTCTTGCAGTGGGACGAGTGGACCCAAGTCTCTCTCTCGGCGACCTTTAGTGCTGTCGTGCTGGTTAACAAGACTTGATACGGTCCTTCCCACCTGTCTATGAGGCAACCTGAGCGTAAAAAATGTCGAATCATCACATAATCCCCAGGCTCAATGTCATGACAATTACTGTTTGGTAGGTCAGGAATCACCAGCTTTAGATTTCTTTGTTGATTTCTCAGCTGCCGGCTCATCCTAACCAAATATTTCACAGTTATTTCATTATTGCATTTCAAATCATCCTGGGGGTCTATCATTACATGGGGTTGTCAACCAAAAAGAATTTCAAAGGGTGACAAGTTAAGCGGTGACCTGGGAGTGGTTCTGATGCTGTACAACACTAGTGGCAAAGCTTCTGGCCACAGCAATCCAGTTTCAGCCATCACTTTGCTCAGCTTATTCTTAATAGTGCTGTTCATTCTCTCCACCTTCGCACTCGCCTGTGGCCGGTACGGAGTATGCAGCTTGCTATTAATTCCCATCAGTTTGCACATGACCTGAAAGACTACACCTGTAAAATGGGTACCCCTATCACTTTCAATCATTCTAGGGATACCATATCTGCACACAAATTCCTGCACAATTTTCTTTGCAGTGAACATAGCAGTATTTGTGGCAGCGGGGAATGCTTCTACCCAGTTGGAAAACACATCAGTACATACTGACACATATTTCAAATTCCTACAGGGTGGTAACTGTATGAAGTCAATTTGTATTACCTGAAAAGGTCCATCTGTAGGAGGGATATGGGATGGCTCCGTTGGTATTGCCTTACCAATATTTTTCCTCAAGCAAGTAAGACATGTCATTGCTTTCTTACCTGCATGAGAAGAGAATCCTGGCGCACTCCAGTAGGCTCTTACCATATTGCACATACCCTCCTTGCCCAGATGAGTCAGACCATGTGCCGCCTCAGCTAGACTTGGAAGATATGCTCTGGGGGCCACTGGCTTACCGTGTCCATCTGTTCAAAGTCCTGAGGACTCCTGACCATATCCCTTCGCCTTCCAGACTGCCTTTTCCTGTAGGGAACACAAATTTTGAATTTCAATTTAATTATTTCATGTTATCAGTTGTGGGAAGTAAAAACTTCTCTGGATGAGAGAAGAGAGGGAAAATGAAAAAGAAAATGTCAGGTTTGCCATTCACCAACAGGCCGTCATACCATCATGGATATCAGTGTCTGTACACAATCTCCCTTCACCAGTATTCCCATTCTCCACCCTTTGTGCATGACAAGGCACACTGCAGTAATACTGGTGTCATCCTGCTGGTGAGATATACTGGGTTTGGGCAGAACTCTGAAGGACCGAGTAGGCATGTGGTGTTTGAACTGTAATCGGGTCCATGTATTGGACCACCCTTTGTGAACGAAAAAGATGAAGAGGCAATTGTGGAGAAACAGAATAGAAATTGGTGACAGATAAGTTTGTAGAGGTAAAGAAGATTTTATAAACTTTGACAACTGGATTGGGCACTACGGGGAAGTGATTCTCTACTTGGTCTACTCCCCTTAAAAATTTTTTTATGTGTGTTGTATCTCTACTGGGACTATCCCAGCCATCAATCCAGTGTCCTGTCCATCCTAAGTTCATAGGGAACCCGGTATCTGTGAGATAATTTATTTGCAAAGCCCTATGGAAATATTCAGATGTCATTTCACTGTCCTTCTGTCTTATGGAGAAAATTTTGCTCCACTTAACAGCAGTGGGGAAGTACAATCCTAGTTGTATGTTAATTCTTTCCACGTTCTCCTGATTGTGTTCATCAGTCATCTGTAATAAATTTTTGGGTGTCAATATTAGGGGGTAGACACGCTTTCAAGAATGTCCGCCAATCTTTGTTTGCCGGTTCATGGGTATTACCCAGATTTTTGATAAACTTCTGACATCTGGCTAAATGCTTCTGGGGATCGGGGAATTCTGAAATGATTGACCGCAGCTCTGATCTGGACCACGGGCAATACATTGCATTATTCCTGGTGAGGGTTATTCCCTGACTATCGGTCCTCCTATTGGGAGTCACTATTTCCAAGACAGGATGTAACCCAACCATTCCATTCCTAATCTGCTCACTGTGAGGTGTTATTGTCTCTGTGTAATGAACAGTCTCACACTTACCGATGTCTGTGATCTCAACAGTCCTTTCAGTAGGGGACACCGTCACTGCTCTTACTGGTTGGGCAGGGCCCACCTGAGTTTCCTGTAAGGCGACTGCCTGAATGAGAGCTGAGATTAGGCTGGATCCTGCATCTTCCTGTGACCTATAACCTTGGAGAGAATTCAAAACAGGACACAACTTGCAAGGGTTAGGGTTAACACACTTTTCATGAATGTCTCTATCGTTTTCCAATGCACCATTGATTGTAGCCATTTTCTCCCCTTCAACCTGTGTCGGTAATGGTGTGTTCATACTCACATTCCTGCCAAGTATGGAACCTGCTGTGCGAGTCAGTTCCCTTTGTACCTCCCCCTCCTGCTGCCACAGATTTAAACAGTCGTTATGTCTGATCCTTTGTTTTCTAGATTTGATAAGACATATTCTAATCTTTACATTCTGCAGTACCTCTGAGTCAAAACTGCCCACCCTGGGGAATGATGCCCTATCATCAGCAGTCATACATACCCATTCATTGCAATAAGCCTCTGCGTGTGGACCATATTTCCCACACATAATAAACCTTGCTGACCCCCTTGGACACAATTCTCCAGCCTGAACCCTGCATACTGAACGTCTCTCACTTGAGCAACTGGCTCCCATATTTGTGGGCCTTTTCCCACAAACACCAAAATACTCAATGCAAGCAGACGGGGAAAGTTCACTGAGCGCTCTTCACCCGCTCTCGCCCACGTTGGCCAGTACAACGATACACTGTCGATAGTGGATCGCAATGTACCCAACCTAGGGCCCTATCAGACCTTACAGCACCGTAATTTCTTTCGGTGGAGGTTCTGTTGGAATCTTTTCCTGAGAGAGGCAGTGAAAAAATTCCTTTTCGGTATCTTTCCACTGGAATTTTTGTAGCGTGAAAAAAACAGTTGCTCACCCTATCCAGTGGAAGCCCACCAGGGACATTTCCCGACGTTATCAAAGAAAAACCCCTTTCTCTTTCCTTTTACACAATCACGTCTGCGTATGCTCTCCACAGCGCATATGACACAATAATATCACTTTCTGCTGTGTAAAACACATGGATGTGTGGTTCAATCGCACAGCCTATAGATACTAGTTATCTATATGCCCTACGATCGCGGGAGTCAAATTCACAAGCTGCGCTACTCAGCCGGAGCGTAAAAAAAAAAATCTATACGTTTGGGATTCACCTTTACTTCAATTCACAATTTGTATACTTCACAATGCACAATTTTTTATTACGCTCCTGTGCAAGTCTCCTCACGACTTGCGTATTTCTCTCTTTATGTTCACGTTAGGTAGCGAACCTTACGCCACTGGGCCTCTACTAACCCAGTGTTTCCACGGGACCCGAATTTCCGGGGTTCAGCTCCACTCACTCCTTTCACTCACTCAGATACACCTTGTTTTTCTTTTCTGTACAGAAAATTCCACTCCCTTAAGTTGGTTACTTTACCCCAGAGGTACTTACAGTTTTAAACAAAATATTTACGGTAACCTGCTTTTGAAATCGGATAGTTATGTGCTATTGTATTAAATGTATACTATCCCGCCTTTAATTGAACAACTATCGTGCGATTTGTACTTAGCGTCCGTAATCCTACGCAACCTTGCATAAACACGCGACCATGCATGCCTTTTTACGCCACGTGTGCGACCCTGTACTTTGTCCATCCCACGTGTACAAACGTACGTCCGCAATTCAAGAAATCACACAATCTCTATAAATGTGAGCAATACAAACTATTATCACTCACTAACACAACCCACACTTGTTCTGTATAAACCTTTAACGACTAGGCCAGAACTGCGTTTTATGTTTTATGATTATACCCTTAATACACTTATTTCAAATTTATCTATATAGCAACAAATGTATCCGATTTCACACAGGTCTAAAATGACTAATAACCTATGGCAACAATATGTGGGAGAGTATGCAAAATATTGGTACGCTTTGTGTATGCATTTGGCGCCAAAAAAAATTACACAGATTTTTAAATAGCTTTTTTCCTGTTTACCTCCGGATTCTATCAGCACCTCTACAGACTAGACAGAGCAGACTCAATCTAACAGCACAAAATAGGGGTTTAAAACATCCAAGCAACCAGGAAAAGGTTTTACTTAAAGATGTATCTCCACCCTTTGCTGATAAAGTCTGCAATGATCTGCAAGCCTACGAGCGTGTGAAAAACCGGATCGAGCTCCCAATTGTAAATGCTGATTTACTTACAGGACTAAAAGCAATACCTTATTACACTTAAATTCAAGCCGCTGCGGCCGCTGTATGTAATCCTAAACCTACGTACCTTTTACTCAGTTAGCGTACAAAGGCCCGTACCGTGTACGCACTTTGCGTATACACGCCGCGACGGACATACAAAGTACACGCAGTGCATACACACACACACACACACACACACACACACACACACACACACACACACCGACACACTGAGAGCACAATGCAGCTGCACGTGTGGCTGAAATACACTTTAAACCTTAGCAGGAAACACAGTATAATATGAATATCCTGTTCCTGCGCATAACTATGCACAGGAGCGTGCTATCTTCTGCAATCTGCTACCGGAATGTTGCCCATAAAATACCCTACAGTTGGATACTAAACACCACCTCATAACCTAATGCTGTCCCCTCATATCCTGTAAAGGTGAATCCCTTTGTTGTTGTACCTTTTAAACAAGTATAACTTGCTGGTGTGGTGCGTGTGGGCTATGTGTACATTGGGGGTCATTCCGAGTTGTTCGCTCGGTAAAAATCTTCGCATCGCAGCGATTTTCCGCTTAATGCGCATGCGCAATGTCCGCACTGCGACTGCGCCAAGTAAATTTGCTATGCAATTCGGAATTTTACTCACGGCATTTTCATTGTTCTGGCGATCGTAATGTGATTGACAGGAAATGGGTGTTACTGGGCGGAAACAGGCCGTTTTATGGGCGTGTGGGAAAAAACGCTACCGTTTCCGGAAAAAACGCAGGAGTGGCTGGAGAAACGGGGGAGTGTCTGGGCGAACGCTGGGTGTGTTTGTGACGTCAAACCAGGAACGACAAGCAGTGAAATGATCGCAGATGCCGAGTAAGTCTAAAGCTACTCAGAAACTGCTACGAGGTATGTAATCGCAATATTGCGAATACATCGTTCGCAATTTTAAGATGTTAAGATTCACTCCCAGTAGGCGGCGGCTTAGCATGAGCAAATCTGCTAAAATCCGCTTGTGAGCGAACAACTCGGAATGACCCCCATTGTGCACTATGTGGATTAAATATGAGATATGTCTTTGGTGCTTTTCCATGCGAATACAAATGCTACCGTAATTACTCATACCACGCGCTAATACGCAGGACCGCGTGAGCGGTCATATGCAACTTGCGAATATGCGCACGCACGGCAGAACTAGTACGTGCACGGAGGCCATCTGTGTGGAGTTTGTACGTGATGTGTGTACTGTAATATTTTCAGACTTCGACACTCCGGAGCCTGACAACAAGAAATTAACAGATGCTAGCCTTTATTTTGTAGTGAAAATGTCACTGTTGTTTATGGTACAATAGTTTAAAGTACTTACCTGGTGTGTGTGTGTGTGTGTGTGTGTGTGTGTGTGTGTGTGGAGGGGGGGGGGGGTACATTGAGGCTTTGTGCTGGAACTAGTGTTGCCACTTGCAGGAACCAGGGTGTTGATGTGCCAAAGGATCTACCATCCTTGGTAACAAAGTGAAGAGGCATTTAAGGTTGGCTTGGTGGCAGCACTAGACTCAACAGCAGGTTAATAATAAGTTAGGTGCAAAATTTAAATACAATTCTCCCAGACCAGACCGCAACATCAACTCGCAGGGAATATTGTTAGATACACTTTAATGTGGGCAGAACAGGTAAAACTTCATAAAATAAGGGATTAATAAAACAGATTCCGGTTGTCTGTACACTACAACCAGACAAAGTAGCTATAAAAGTTACAATTTACAGACATAGTGCCACCTGCTGTCCCTCCAGTACACTTACTAAGCAATACTGAGCCTGCAGCTATTGCTATACTCTAACAGCTTTCAGAATGTAAGGTTGTACTGAGCTGTGGGAAGCAATCCTTGATCACAACTCATAACACTGATGGATGTAAAGTTTTACCATAAGATGAGTGGAGTTGGGATTTCTGGAGATGTGACTTACAGAGTGTGAATTAGGCACACGTGTGTTCCTATTTTTACCTCCACATGGGAAAACGAGAAAGGGCCTCAAACATATAAAAAATGTATCAGGCATTTTAGTGCGTCTCAGCCCCCTTTCCACTTTGGAATAAACTAAAGTAGCAGCCATATCAGTGACTATGTTGTAATGAAAAATGGATTGAGGAACCATGCTTTTATCAGAGTGTATCAAGAGGGCAAGTATAACTAATGGACATCTGATAGACATTTTCACTAATTCCTTTTCAAACGAGAGACCAGTTCTCCAGCAAGGTAGAATTCCTCTTTCTGCTGGAAAGAAGGTTGAGAAACCCATTTGGAACCTGTTATAAATGCACATTTTTTCCTCCTGGAAAAAACCCAAAAACAAATGAAATCAGCAAAAGAAAATACAAGAAGTAAATTAATCATTCATTCATAAATACCTTTGCTTGTTTAATCCTGACTTTCAAGACCCTGCCAGTATCCAAGGTACAAAGGATGTTTCAAATTTGACCTCAAACCATTGGCTCTATGGTCATGGTGAGTTAGATCAGATTTCCTTATGAATGAGCTGTGCCACCGCTTCCAAATGCAATTCACTGGGAGTCGGCTGTTTGTTTGTGTAGGTATCAGGCAGTGGAAAAGGTTTGTTAAGTTGACCTATGTATCCTGTCCTTGGTCAAATGCATTCTTTCAGTGGTTGACTGCTGCTCTAACCTACCTGCCCTGTTTATTTATTTTAAATGGACTAATATTTTTACCCCGAAGCTTAGAAAATGAAAATACTTCTAGAGATCTTTGAAGATACTACACAAGTATTATTTACCATACCCTCAGTTTTAACATTTTAACTTTCGCTTGCATTTAGCTGCCAATATAGCAATTAATGGTTGTGTTATGAGGTTGTATGTATTGATATCAAGGGCATCAGAGGTCATTTAGGAAGTGCAAAGTGGCCTACATGCAGTGTATAATATTCTCTGGTGGTGATGTGCCTCTTGATTTGAGCAGTTGTGTGGTGCACATTGATATATAGACCAAGTTGGAGTTAATTGTGGAAGCAAAGAGGTCTGCAGTGGCCAATGGAAGGAGCTGAGTGGATTGAGACAGTCACTTGTTTAGTATGGACTAGATGGATCAGTGTGAGATTATTAAAATAAGGGGTAAAGAGGATGAATGGAACCAAGAAACGTGTCCTGCCATTGTAAGTGGACTAGTAGATAAGGCTACTCTGAAGGTGACGGTGGAGTAACTTGTTGAAATCGCCATGCAGGCTTCATTTGATTACCTTCTGATGTTGCACCTAACTGGTTTATGGTATCGATGACATAGAAAAAGTCTGTCAAAATTGGGCATGAGATGGCTCAGTGGTCTAACAGTCAGGAGTTCCATTGGTTGGGATGGTGGGGCTCTCATAGAGGCTTCTTTGTCACTTAATGGCCTGTTACACATGCAGAAATGGAACACTATGTTGCAGCATTACTGATGGCAAAGAATGCTGAATTGCTCCGGTATACCTGCTGCAACTCGTTGCTGGTTAAATACTTCGTAGGATGTACTAAAGTCGAAAATGCGTCCAAAACTCCAAAGAAAATACATTTCTGATTTTTGGCTGCATTTCCATGTGTACCAAGCTCCGGAATGCAATACATTAGAGAGCTTGGACCCGGTGGGTAATGCCATCTTTATGTAGTGTTTCCCAATAGAAGCCTATAGGCTTCTTTCCGCATTTTCCCCGAAGAGGAATCTGATCCTTCCCAGCACCCTGGCGGTGCATGTCACACTTCCATATGCAGAAGGACTACAGGGTCCTACACCTGGGAGTCCTTCTATCGCAAACAACAACTCTTATGGGGAGAGCAGTCCTTTGCAATTTTAATTGCTTTTCTAAGTACACACCAGCATGATTAATGCTGGTATGTAATGTACCTGATAAGTGCAAGATGTACAAACGCAACTATTCGCTTCTGACAGCTTTAGCGCTTACCCCTCCCTGCACACAGGGGCACGTTAAGAGAGGAGAGGACCCGCATGCAGCCTCCGTCGCAGGCCCCCTCCTCTCTCCGGCAACAAGTAAACTTTGTCATCATGCCAGAGTCTACTGTGCATTTGCAGGTCTCCAGGAACATGGCACATTCCACAATGCACATGCGTAAACCACCAGAAAATGGCCATGGTGGCCATTTTCACAGTGATTTATGTCTGCAGTGCTGGCAGCCGTCTAGGGACTCCGGAGGGGTAAGTATAATATGGATGTGGTATTGAAGGTCGACCACACTTAGGTCAACAGTGTCTAGGTCAACCACTATTGGTCGACAGTAACTAGTTCGACAGGGATTCTAGGTCGACAGGGTACTCTAGGTCAACATGGTCTAGGTCGACAGGTCAAAAGGTTGACATGAGTTTTTGAATCTTTTTTGGTGTACTTTTTGGCATACAGTGACCGGGAAGCCCAGTTACTGTACTGCGTCCCCTCGTATGGCTCGCTTCGCTCACCATGCTTTGGGCAAGGTGCCTCGCTCTGCTTCCGCTGCGCTCGGTATAGGTTACCATTCCCAATCGTAGTCCACGTGGATCGTAAAGTATGTAAAAGTTAAAAAAAAGATTATTTTTTTAAAACTCATGTCAACCTTTTGACCCATCGACCTAGAACATGTCGACCTAGTGACCCTGTAAACCTAGAAACCCTGTCGACCTAGTTGCTGTCGACCAATAGTGGTCAACCTAGACACTGTCGACCTAAGTCTTTTCGTTCTAGAGACGGGATACCCTAGAATATATGGGTGCAAGACAGGCTGACAGACCCCTGGATCCAGGGCCCCGTGTGGTGTACCCATAATAGAAACATCTATGCCTGGACAACGTTCACTTTAATACTGACATAATACATGTTTTACATATATTGCCTCTGTAGATGGAAAAATATTGTAGCAGGAGAACCAGTTAGCGCTGCGTAATCTGATTTATTTTAAGTTGTAATAATGTGAAGGTCTTTTCAGCCTGCGAAACCACTTGTTTTGGTGACTGTGAATTTCATGTGTTTCCAAAGTGCTTCACATAAAGGATCTCTGTAAGTGACTAATTATTATTTGGTCCTTTTAAGGTATAGTTCCCTAATAGAAAGATTACATTCCATACAAACAGAACAGATTGGCAAAAAGAAAAATGCTTTACGTAGCAGGAGTTCATGTTAAATCCAGTGCATTATTATTAATGTATCATTGGGGAGAAAAAAACAAACATTACGCACAAAAGTCAATGTTTTCTATTTATAAAGCATAAAAAATAAGCATTAAAAAACATATAACATGATAATTTAATGTGATTTTTATTTTAGATAAAGGAGTAAAACAGCTTTATAGCTGCCTTTAAGAGTAACAAAAATTGTGTAATGGTGATTTGCACTTTTGTGCAGATTCAATTAGCTGCCACTTCCTGGCATAACCTTGCGTGCTACTATATCACAGGATATCTAGGAAGGGTGACTTTGGCTGTTATTGCTTGCACCCCATAGAGGTGGATGCAAAGTTTTTCCATCATGTAATTCCGTGCAATGGGGGTAATTCCAAGTTGATCGCAGCAGGAAATTTTTTAGCAATTGGGCAAAACCATGTGCACTGCAGGGGGGGCAGATATAACATTTGCAGAGAGAGTTATATTTGGGTGGGTTATTTTGTTTCTGTGCAGGGTAAATACTGGCTGCTTTATTTTTACACTGCAATTTAGATTGCAGATTGAACACACCACACCCAAATCTAACTCTCTCTGCACATGTTAAATCTGCCCCCCCTGCACTGCACATGGTTTTGGCCAACTGCTAAAAAATTTCCTGCTGCGATCAACTTGGAATTACCCCCAATGTGTGCAGCAAAAGGCGGCTATGGGACTTTGTGCTTAATTGAACCTGCTCCTATAACAAATGCTCAAAGTTCATAGGACTCTAAAGATTACTAGAGGGCTTGGTGTATAACCAGGACATTGGGGGCCCCATACACATATGAATGGTTTGTACTTTGTAGGGTCCATTGCTTACCTTAACAAACCTGCTCGCCTCTTCCTCTGCTCCTATAGCCAGCCATATACTTCCTCCATAGACTGGAAGAATTTCTTCCCCTGTGAGCCCATGTGAGCCCAATTAGTTTATAGAGGCGGCGGTGCTTAGGGTAGCAGCTAGCACATAGCAGCTCGTACTCCTGCTACTCTAAGAGGCAACAGTACTGACCACTGTGTCACTGGAACAGCACTGTAACCCAGTGGATAGCATCGCTTACTCACAGCACTGGGGTCATAGTCCAGATTCTATTTGTGGCCCTATTTGTGTGTTTCCAGTTTTTGCATGGATGACTCCAGTTTTCTCCCACACTTCAAAGTCATACTGACTTCTGAAAAAAATAACCCAAGAGTGTGTCTGTTCGGGAACCAGAGATGTAATTAGGGTAGTTGGAACGACGAGGACTGCAGCCAGACAGTAGAAAGTCACAGGAAGGGCTACTATATCAATGTGTATGGGAGAGTACCTTCACTGCAGGCGAGGTTGTAACAACACAAATCAGCACAGCAGGGTCCTGGATACAAGCGGTCTTTGGGGAAAGGAGAGCACACAGTAGGGCTTTCCTGAAATGGAAAAGTTCTGGCGCTTATATGTAGAAAGTAAATGCTCAGGCTCGGACAGGCCAGATTAAAGATGGCGCCCACTCCCACTAGCAGCTGAGAAGCTTGCTTCTTTGAGTTCTATCACTGTATAACTCTTATTTAGTGATACACTCTGTGCTGCTGGGGAACCCTATGCATTCCAATATATAACTCTTAGGGGGGGATTCAATTAACTGTGGTAAATGTTTCCACAAAATAATGAGTATTTTCTCAACTTTTTGGCCAATATTTTTTTCTAGGCAATTCAATTAATGCACTTTTCTCACTCAAAAATTTCCCCATTTCCATGTGAAAAGCACAGGTTCCAGGATAAGTTCCCGGATTCAAGTATTTTCATGATTGCAGGCACAAAAAAATGGCACTTATCTCAAATTTTGTTTCCCCTGCCTACAGGCAGGGGAAACAAAATCCCTGATAATGCTGGCTATCAGCATCAATTGAATTACCTACTGGTAATTTGTGACACGTGTGATTCTCGCATCTCCTGATATACTCTGTGCTGCTAGGAGACCCTGCACCTTCCTTTATATAACTCTCAGTCTGTGGCTTCCTGCTGCATCCATTCCCCTTTTCTCACCATGTCTTTGCCCATGTCACAGTCCTCACTTCTCCTGATATACTTTGTGCTTCTGGGTGAATCTGCTCCTCCCAATATATAATAGAGATGAGCGCCTGAAATTTTTCGGGTTTTGTGTTTTGGTTTTGGGTTCGGTTCCGCGGCCGTGTTTTGGGTTCGAACGCGTTTTGGCAAAACCTCACCGAATTTTTTTTGTCGGATTCGGGTGTGTTTTGGATTCGGGTGTTTTTTTCAAAAAACACTAAAAAACAGCTTAAATCATAGAATTTGGGGGTCATTTTGATCCCAAAGTATTATTAACCTCAAAAACCATAATTTACACTCATTTTCAGTCTATTCTGAATACCTCACACCTCACAATATTATTTTTAGTCCTAAAATTTGCACCGAGGTCGCTGTGTGAGTAAGATAAGCGACCCTAGTGGCCGACACAAACACCGGGCCCATCAAGGAGTGGCACTGCAGTGTCACGCAGGATGTCCCTTCCAAAAAACCCTCCCCAAACAGCACATGACGCAAAGAAAAAAAGAGGCGCAATGAGGTAGCTGTGTGAGTAAGATTAGCGACCCTAGTGGCCGACACAAACACCGGGCCCATCTAGGAGTGGCACTGCAGTGTCACGCAGGATGGCCCTTCCAAAAAACCCTCCCCAAACAGCACATGACGCAAAGAAAAAAAGAGGCGCAATGAGGTAGCTGTGTGAGTAAGATTAGCGACCCTAGTGGCCGACACAAACACCGGGCCCATCTAGGAGTGGCACTGCAGTGTCACGCAGGATGTCCCTTCCAAAAAACACTCCCCAAACAGCACATGACGCAAAGAAAAAAAGAGGCGCAATGAGGTAGCTGTGTGAGTAAGATAAGCGACCCTAGTGGCCGACACAAACACCGGGCCCATCTAGGAGTGGCACTGCAGTGTCACGCAGGATGTCCCTTCCAAAAAACCCTCCCCAAACAGCACATGACGCAAAGAAAAAAAGAGGCGCAATGAGGTAGCTGACTGTGTGAGTAAGATTAGCGACCCTAGTGGCCGACACAAACACCGGGCCCATTTAGGAGTGGCACTGCAGTGTCACGCAGGATGTCCCTTCCAAAAAACCCTCCCCAATCAGCACATGATGCAAAGAAAAAGAAAAGAAAAAAGAGGTGCAAGATGGAATTGTCCTTGGGCCCTCCCACCCACCCTTATGTTGTATAAACAGGACATGCACACTTTAACCAACCCATCATTTCAGTGACAGGGTCTGCCACACGACTGTGACTGATATGACGGGTTGGTTTGGACCCCCCCCAAAAAAGAAGCAATTAATCTCTCCTTGCACAAACTGGCTCTACAGAGGCAAGATGTCCACCTCATCATCACCTTCCGATATATCACCGTGTACATCCCCCTCCTCACAGATTATCTTCACGTCCAGTGTTGGGAAGGTCAGGCATCGCAACCGACACAATTGGACTCTCCTTGTGGATTTGGGATTTCGAAGAATGCACAGTTCTTTGCTGTGCTGCTTTTGCCAGCTTGAGTCTTTTCATTTTTCTAGCGAGAGGCTGAGTGCTTCCATCCTCATGTGAAGCTGAACCACTAGCCATGAACATAGGCCAGGGCCTCAGCCGTTCCTTGCCACTCCGTGTCGTAAATGGCATATTGGCAAGTTTACGCTTCTCCTCCGACAATTTTATTTTAGGTTTTGGAGTCCTTTTTTTTCTGATATTTGGTGTTTTGGATTTGACATGCTCTGTACTATGACATTGGGCATCGGCCTTGGCAGACGACGTTGCTGGCATTTCATCGTCTCGGCCATGACTAGTGGCAGCAGCTTCAGCACGAGGTGGAAGTGGATCTTGATCTTTCCCTAATTTTGGAACCTCAACATTTTTGTTCTCCATATTTTAATAGGCACAACTAAAAGGCACCTCAGGTAAACAATGGAGATGGATACTAGTATACAATTATGGACTGCCTGCCGAGTGCAGACACAGAGGTAGCCACAGCCGTGAACTACCGTACTGTACTGTGTCTGCTGCTAATATAGACTGGTTGATAAAGAGATGTCTATGTAACTATGTATGTATAAAGAAGAAAGAAAAAAAAACCACAGTTAGGTGGTATACAATTATGGACGGACTGCCTGCCGAGTGCAGACACAGAGGTAGCCACAGCCGTGAACTACCGTACTGTACTGTGTCTGCTGCTAATATAGACTGGTTGATAAAGAGATGTCTATGTAACTATGTATGTATAAAGAAGAAAGAAAAAAAAACCACGGTTAGGTGGTATACAATTATGGACGGACTGCCTGCCGAGTGCAGACACAGAGGTAGCCACAGCCGTGAACTACCGTACTGTACTGTGTCTGCTGCTAATATAGACTGGTTGATAAAGAGATGTCTATGTAACTATGTATGTATAAAGAAGAAAGAAAAAAAAACCACGGTTAGGTGGTATACAATTATGGACGGACTGCCTGCCGAGTGCAGACACAGAGGTAGCCACAGCCGTGAACTACCGTACTGTGTCTGCTGCGACTGGATGATAAATGATATAAAAAATATATATATATCACTACTGCAGCCGGACAGGTATATATTATATATTATATAATGACGGACCTGCTGGACACTGTCTGTCAGCAGAATGAGTTTTATTTTTATAGAATAAAAAAAACAACAACACACAAGTGAAGTCACACGACGAGTGTTTAACTTTTTCAGGCAATCACAATATAAGTATACTACTAACTATACTGGTGGTCAGTGTGGTCAGGTCACTGGTCAGTCACACTGGCAGTGGCACTCCTGCAGCAAAAGTGTGCACTGTTTAATTTTAATATAATATTATGTACTCCTGGCTCCTGCTATAACCTATAACTGGCACTGCAGTGCTCCCCAGTCTCCCCCACAATTATAAGCTGTGTGAGCTGAGCAGTCAGACAGATATATAATATATATAGATGATGCAGCACACTGGGCTGAGCCTGAGCAGTGCACACAGATATGGTATGTGACTGAGTCACTGTGTGTATCGCTTTTTTCAGGCAGAGAACGGATATATTAAATAAACTGCACTGTCTGGTGGTCACTCACTATATAATATTATGTACTCCTGGCTCCTGCTATAACCTATAACTGGCACTGCAGTGCTCCCCAGTCTCCCCCACAATTATAAGCTGTGTGAGCTGAGCAGTCAGACAGATATATAATATATATAGATGATGCAGCACACTGGGCTGAGCCTGAGCAGTGCACACAGATATGGTATGTGACTGAGTCACTGTGTGTATCGCTTTTTTCAGGCAGAGAACGGATATATTAAATAAACTGCACTGTCTGGTGGTCACTCACTATATAATATTATGTACTCCTGGCTCCTGCTATAACCTATAACTGGCACTGCAGTGCTCCCCAGTCTCCCCCACAATTATAAGCTGTGTGAGCTGAGCAGTCAGACAGATATATAATATATATAGATGATGCAGCACACTGGGCTGAGCCTGAGCAGTGCACACAGATATGGTATGTGACTGAGTCACTGTGTGTATCGCTTTTTTCAGGCAGAGAACGGATATATTAAATAAACTGCACTGTCTGGTGGTCACTCACTAGTAAACTCTCTGCACTCTCTACACTTCTACAGTACTCCTCCTAGTCCTTAGCTCCAGTAAATCTCTCTCTCTTATAATCTAAATGGAGAGGACGCCAGCCACGTCCTCTCCCTATCAATCTCAATGCACGTGTGAAAATGGCGGCGACGCGCGGCTCCTTATATAGAATCCGAGTCTCGCGAGAATCCGACAGCGTCATGATGACGTTCGGGCGCGCTCGGGTTAACCGAGCAAGGCGGGAGGATCCGAGTCTGCTCGGACCCGTGAAAAAAACCATGAAGTTCGGGCGGGTTCGGATTCAGAGAAACCGAACCCGCTCAACTCTAATATATAACTGAGTCTTTTTTTTCCTGCTGCCTCCATTCCCTCCTCCCATCACATCACTGCCCGTCACATGCAGCCCTGTCCTCACTAACACATCCCCCATCTCCTGATATACTCTTTGCTGTTGGGAGACCCCACACCTTCCTCTATATAACTCTGCATTGACACCAATGAGGAAGGCCAGACAGGGGTCTGGGATGTGCAGATGGAAACGTTGAAACAAAGTTCCAAAATGTTTTGCAGACCCTGTCTGCTTCCTCAGTCAAGTATCTGAGTACAGGGGGTAACCGAGTGAGATCACCCAAAGCCTGATTACATCTATGAACTAGAGAGGGTTTTTTTGGTTTTTCCCAAAACTCCTCACTAGTTTTGGTTTTGGATATGGATTTTGGGGGTCATTCCGAGTTGATCGCTAGCTGAAAATGTTCGGTGCGCAGCGATGATGCAAAAAAACGGCACTTCTGCACATGCGTATGTGGCGCAATGCGCACTCGCGATGTACTTTCACAACGGCCGATGTAGTTTCACACAAGGTCTAGCAAAGCTTTTCAGTCGCACTGCTGGCCGCAGAGTGATTGACATGAAGTGGGCGTTTCTGGGTGTCAACTGACCATTTTCAGGAAGTGTTCGGAAAAACGCAGGCGTGCCAGGAAAAACGCAGGTGTGGCTGGGCGTACGCAAGGCGTGTTCGTGACGTCAAAACAGGACCTGAACAGTCTGAAGTCATCGCAAGTGCTGAGTAGGTCTGAAGCTACTCTGAAACTGCACAAAATTATTTTGTAGCCGCTGTGCGATCCTTTCATTCGCACTTCTTCTAAGCTAAAATACACTCCCAGTGGGAGGCGGCATAGTGTTTGCACGGCTGCTAAAAACAGCTAGCGAGCGATCAACCCGGAATGACCCCCTTTTTAAAAAAAAACAAATTGGTAAAAGCAGCTAAAATCATGTTAGTTATGCAATCCAAACTGAATATTTAAAATCTGAATTCCGAACCGTGGGAAGATGCGAACTGGGACTTGGTTCGAATCTTCTCTGGAGATCTGGACCATGATTTGGGTCAGATCAGATTCACAAAATTCAGGTGGGTTAGGATTTCTGGAGAACTGAACCGAACATCTCTACTATAAACTAGTGAGAATATATACAACTTTTATCATTCTCACCTCTTGTTACATGTACAATGTTACACACAAGTCACAAAGTTTAAGGCTGGAGAAACTCTAGAACCACCCATTTAACTTTGTACTTCACTAATGAAGAGGCTGCATGTGTATGTGCATTGGTGCATCCCACTAAATAATATCCACAGTGTGTGCACACAATGAGTAAAGTATCATGCCTGAGAGATGGCCTGGGTAGACATGTGTGGGTGGAGCTGATTCAGAGGGAACTTGAATGAAGCAAGGAGGCTTGACCCAGCATCTTCTTATAGAAGTTGGAGCTTAACAGAGAGGAGAGGAACTGTGGATAATGAACTTGTGAAGATTTGTAGGTGTTTTAGCAGTGGTTGGCCCAAAGGCTGGAATAGAAAAGAACAACAACTTTATTATACCAGAACTGTGGATAACTGCTTTAGAACTGGACTGGACTGGAATCAGATGATGTCTGAACTGGAATTAGGTGGTGACCGGAATGGATCTGGAATGCTGATCGGAATGGAACCGGAATGGTGACCGGACTGAAATCAGAATGCTGGCCGGAATGGAACCGGAATGGTGACTGCACTGGAATCGGAATGCTGGCTCAATCGGAACCGTAATGGTGACCGCACTGGAATAGGAAAGCTGGCTGGATTGGAACCAGCATGATGATACTGAATGAGACTGGAGAGCTGACTGGGCCAAACCGGGATGATGACACTGAATGAGACTGGAATGCTGATTGGACTAGGACCAGGATGATGACACGGAATAAACTGTAGTGCTGTCCAGGCTGGAACTGGGATAGTGGCACTGAATAGTCTCTTGTAAATGTAACAAGTACCACAGATGTTTCTAGGAACTTGATTTTACCAGACTGGAACTGAATTGGGACGGATTGGTACCGTAGAGATACAAAGTACCTTGAAACTCACCTGTGACTTCAGTAGAAGCAACATTGTACTGGCAATTTGAGCCAGTCAGGAAGTGGAACTTAAAGTGCTGAGCATTAGATGATTGGCTGCTGCTGTCAGCTGGTCTAGGAACTGTGTGCTGAGTGGTGTAGGAGAGTCAGGTGACTGAGTCCAACATGGTGGCATCCATCCTGTGGTTTGAAGGGAACTTTGCTGAGTAGCATGCTGAAACACACCGAGAGCAGAACGCTGTGAAGAACTGTTTTCATGTCCAAACTGGCAGCGCTGAGCAGGCACAGTGCAGCACACCTCATAGCCAGCAAGGAGCAATGGGCAGCATGAGCGGAACCCTGCGCCATTAGGGAGCAATGTGCAGCCACAGCATGGACAGACCTATGCGCCAGTCAAACACCATAAAGGTAAAAAAGTAGTTTTCAATTTCGGAGTGTCACATAAAGTATACCAGCTGCTATGTAGACCTTTGCCTTTAACTAGTGCATAAACTATTTTAGATCTAGTTGCCCTTTATATTTGCATCTATGAAAAATGGTCTACGAGAACAGAATTATATCAGAAATGGGAGTTCTACACATTCCCTAATCTTTGAAGGAAGATTTAGATTGTGTCCCCTTAATCCCACATCTTTCCGGTCTACACTGTACTTACAAGAACATGTTGGAATGTAGAATATGATCACAAACTCAGAGTAACCTGATTTTGTAACATACAGATTGTCAACTATTAAGATTATAGCTTGATGTCAGACAAATTATACATTAAACTATAAAGTATTTTACAGTTAAGAACCAGACATATAGAATATCTTGCACACTCATTTGTCCTTTTTACACCGTGAATTGCGGTTAATATTGATTCAGTAATTTTTCCTAAAACGTGCATTAAAAATGTTAATTTTGGCATTAATTTGTTTTCTTAAGACTTTGTTTCTCAAAAAGTATAAAACTCAATTTTATTAAACTTTGGAAAATAATTTAGAACCACAATCGCTACAAAACTGTCAAGATTAATCCAGCCCTGAACTTTGCCGCATAAAGACACGGGCTCTTGAAGTAAGGGGTGTAACGCTGAACGTCTTGTTGGGAATCAGGGATATTTAGCATTGCTAAATTCTTTAAACATCCCGACCAGGAAAAATGCTTATTTTGGCACATCTGTAAACCGTACAGAGTTTTGAAACCTCAATATGCATAACCGAGATGTATCCATTTACATGGTTGTTGAAGAAAGGATAAGGAACCTCACCAGAGTTTCCAGATACACATAATAAATTGACCTTCTTATGCATGGGAAGGTAATACTGAAATTGAAATAAAATCCTAAAATCTTAGTATTTTTGTCTGTCCACATATATTAGCTCTACCTTATTGATAGGTATGCTGTCAGTCAATTTCGGCTTCAAGATCTAAGAAATAAAATTATATATAGTTTTACTCGTATGGACGACTACTAACAGATAAGCTGTTTTTTTACCTTTACATTGTACGGGCAACTATTTCATTATTAGGACCAGTTTTTGAATAAATGTGTTTTATTTTTTATAAACGTATTGCACTATTGGTCCTTTCTGCTTTTTATCCTATATATGTGAGGTTAAAACCGGGGAGAAGTACCACCAGGATTACTCTGATGAAAAATATCCCTATTACACATTGAAAACGTGGTATTATGCCATTCAATTAGGTGGTTGGAATTCCACCATCCAAGGTACACCTTGAATTCACTGGAGTGATACTAAAGTTGGAGGTCACAATATATGTGAGATACTGCACTAGGAGGCGCCTATTCTCATTTTTTGTCTTTTAGATTTTAAAAACGGTGTTCAGGAAACCACTGGAGAAAAGGGCTGCCACCCCATTAAAACGAGGGAGTGCATTTATAAGACGTCCGATTACCATAAAAAGGGAAAAGGACATTCATCAAGCTTCAAGGGAAGGAGTAGCGCCAATTACCACCCAAACAATTTATTCATATATAATAAGAATTTACTTACCAATAATTCTATTTCTCATAGTCCGTAGTGGATGCTGGGGACTCCGAAAGGACCATGGGGAATAGCGGCTCCGCAGGAGACTGGGCACAAAAGTAAAAGCTTTAAGACTACCTGGTGTGCACTGGCTCCTCCCCCTATGACCCTCCTCCAAGCCTTAGTTAGGATACTGTGCCCGGACGAGCGTACACAATAAGGAAGGATTTTGAATCCCGGGTAAGACTCATACCAGCCACACCAATCACACCGTACAACTTGTGATCTGAACCCAGTTAACAGCATGATAACAGAGGAGCCTCTGAAAAGATGGCTCACAACAATAATAACCCGATTTTTTGTAACAATAATTATGTACAAGTATTGCAGACAATCCGCACTTGGGATGGGCGCCCAGCATCCACTACGGACTATGAGAAATAGAATTATCGGTAAGTAAATTCTTATTTTCTCTGACGTCCTAGTGGATGCTGGGGACTCCGAAAGGACCATGGGGATTATACCAAAGCTCCCAAACGGGCGGGAGAGTGCGGATGACTCTGCAGCACCGAATGAGAGAACTCCAGGTCCTCCTCAGCCAGGGTATCAAATTTGTAGAATTTAGCAAACGTGTTTGCCCCTGACCAAGTAGCTGCTCGGCAAAGTTGTAAAGCCGAGACCCCTCGGGCAGCCGCCCAAGATGAGCCCACTTTCCGTGTGGAATGGGCTTTTACAGATTTTGGCTGTGGCAGGCCTGCCACAGAATGTGCAAGCTGAATTGTACTACAAATCCAACGAGCAATAGTCTGCTTAGAAGCAGGAGCACCCAGCTTGATGGGTGCATACAGGATAAACAGCGAATCAGATTTTCTGACTCCAGCCGTCCTGGAAACATATATTTTCAGGGCCCTGACTACGTCCAGCAACTTGGAATCCTCCAAGTCCCTAGTAGCCGCAGGCACCACAATAGGCTGGTTTAAGTGAAATGCTGAAACCACCTTAGGGAGAAATTGAGGACGAGTCCTCAATTCTGCCCTGTCCGTATGAAAAATTAGGTAAGGGCTTTTATAGGATAAAGCTGCCAATTCTGAGACACGCCTGGCTGAGGCCAGGGCTAACAGCATTGCCACTTTCCATGTGAGATATTTTAAGTCCACAGTGGTGAGTGGTTCAAACCAATGTGATTTTAGGAACCCCAAAACTACATTGAGATCCCAAGGTGCCACTGGAGGCACAAAAGGAGGCTGTATATGCAGTACCCCCTTGACAAACGTCTGAACTTCAGGAACTGAAGCTAGTTCTTTTTGGAAGAATATTGACAGGGCCGAAATTTGAACCTTAATGGACCCTAATTTTAGGCCCATAGACAGTCCTGTTTGCAGGAAATGCAGGAAACGACCCAGTTGAAATTCCTCTGTAGGGGCCTTCCTGGCCTCACACCACACAACATATTTACGCCAAATACGGTGATAATGTTGCACAGTTACATCATTCCTGGCTTTGATCAGGGTAGGGATGACTTCATCCGGAATGCCTTTTTCCTTCAGGATCCGGCGTTCAACCGCCATGCCGTCAAACGCAGCCGCGGTAAGTCTTGGAACAGACATGGTCCCTGCTGGAGCAGGTCCTTTCTTAGAGGTAGAGGCCACGGGTCTTCCGTGAGCATCTCTTGAAGTTCCGGGTACCAAGTCCTTCTTGGCCAATCCGGAGCCACGAGTATAGTCCTTACTCCTCTCCTTCTTATGATTCTCAGTACCTTGGGTATGAGAGGCAGAGGAGGGAACACATACACTGACTGGTACACCCACGGTGTTACCAGAGCGTCCACAGCTATTGCCTGAGGGTCCCTTGACCTGGCGCAATATCTGTCCAGTTTTTTGTTGAGGCGGGACGCCATCATGTCCACCTTTGGTTTTTCCCAACGGTTCACAATCATGTGGAAGACTTCTGGGTGAAGTCCCCACTCCCCCGGGTGGAGATCGTGTCTGCTGAGGAAGTCTGCTTCCCAGTTGTCCACTCCCGGTATGAACACTGCTGACAGTGCTATCACATGCTTTTCCGCCCAGCGAAGAATCCTTGCAACTTCCGTCATTGCCCTCCTGCTTCTTGTGCCGCCCTGTCTGTTTACGTGGGCGACTGCCGTGATGTTGTCCGACTGGATCAGCACCGGCTGACCCTGAAGCAGAGGCCTTGCCTGACTTAGGGCATTGTAAATGGCCCTTAGTTCCAGGATATTTATGTGAAGTGACGTTTCCATGCTTGACCACAAGCCCTGGAAATTTTTTCCCTGTGTGACTGCTCCCCAGCCTCTCAGGCTGGCATCCGTGGTCACCAGGACCCAGTCCTAAATGCCGAATCTGCGGCCCTCTAGAAGATGAGCACTCTGCAACCACCACAGGAGAGACACCCTTGTCCTTGGAGACAGGGTTATCCGCTGATGCATTTGAAGATGCGATCCGGACCATTTGTCCAGCAGATCCCACTGAAAAGTTCTTGCGTGGAATCTGCCGAATGGAATCGCTTCGTAAGAAGCCACCATTTTTCCCAGGACCCTTGTGCATTGATGCACTGACACTTGGCCTGGTTTTAGGAGGTTCCTGACTAGGTCGGATAACTCCCTGGCTTTCTCCTCCGGGAGAAACACCTTTTTCTGTACTGTGTCCAGAATCATCCCTAGGAACAGCAGACGTGTCGTCGGAATCAGCTGCGATTTTGGAATATTTAGAATCCATCCGTGCTGTCGTAGTACTACTTGAAATAGTGCTACTCCGACCTCTAACTGTTCTCTGGACCTTGCCCTTATCAGGAGATCGTCCAAGTAAGAGATAATTAAGACGCCTTTTCTTCGAAGAAGAATCATCATTTCGGCCATTACCTTGGTAAAGACCCGGGGTGCCGTGGACAATCCAAACGGCAGCGTCTGAAACTGATAGTGACAGTTCTGTACCACAAACCTGAGGTACCCTTGGTGAGAAGGGCAAATTGGGACATGGAGGTAAGCATCCTTGATGTCCAGAGACACCATATAGTCCCCTTCTTCCAGGTTCGCTATCACTGCTCTGAGTGATTCCATCTTGAATTTGAACCTTTGTATGTAAGTGTTCAAGGATTTCAGATTTAAAATAGGTCTCACCGAGCCGTCCGGCTTCGGTACCACAAACAGCGTGGAATAATACCCCTTTCCTTGTTGTAGGAGGGGTACCTTGATTATCACCTGCTGGGAATACAGCTTGTGAATGGCTTCCAATACCGCCTCCCTGTCGGGGGGAGACGTTGGTAAAGCAGACTTCAGGAACCGGCGAGGGGGAGACGTCTCGAATTCCAATTTGTACCCCTGAGATACTACCTGCAGGATCCAGGGGTCCACTTGCGAGTGAGCCCACTGCGCGCTGAAATTCTTGAGACGGGCCCCCACCGTGCCTGAATCCGCTTGTAAGGCCCCAGCGTCATGCTGAGGACTTGGCAGAAGCGGGGGAGGGCTTCTGTTCCTGGGAAGAGGCTGTCTGCTGCAGTCTTTTTCCCCTTCCTCTGCCCCGGGCAGATACGAGTGGCCTTTTGCCCGCTTGCCCTTATGGGGACGAAAGGACTGAGCCTGAAAAGACGGTGTCTTTTTCTGCTGAGAGGTGACCTGGGGTAAAAAGGTGGATTTCCCAGCCGTTGCCGTGGCCACCAGGTCCGATAGACCGACCCCAAATAACTCCTCCCCTTTATACGGCAATACTTCCATATGCCGTTTGGAATCCACATCACCTGACCACTGTCGCGTCCATAACCCTCTTCTGGCAGAAATGGACAGCGCACTTACTCTTGATGCCAGAGTGCAAATATCCCTCTGTGCATCTCTCATATATAGAAATGCATCCTTTAAATGCTCTATAGTCAATAATATATTGTCCCTGTCCAGGGTATCAATATTTTCAGTCAGGGAATCCGACCAAGCCACCCCAGCACTGCACATCCAGGCTGAGGCGATTGCTGGTCGCAGTATAATACCAGTATGTGTGTATATACTTTTTAGGATATTTTCCAGCTTCCTATCAGCTGGTTCCTTGAGGGCGGCCGTATCAGGAGACGGTAACGCCACTTGTTTTGATAAGCGTGTGAGCGCCTTATCCACCCTAGGGGGTGTTTCCCAACGCGCCCTAACCTCTGGCGGGAAAGGGTATAATGCCAATAATTTTTTAGAAATTAGCAGTTTTTTATCGGGGGAAACCCACGCTTCATCACACACCTCATTTAATTCATCTGATTCAGGAAAAACTACGGGTAGTTTTTTCACACCCCACATAATACCCTTTTTTGTGGTACTTGTAGTATCAGAAATGTTCAAAACCTCCTTCATTGCCGTGATCATGTAACGTGTGGCCCTACTGGAAAATACGTTTGTTTCCTCACCGTCGACACTGGAGTCAGTGTCCGTGTCTGGGTCTGTGTCGACCACCTGAGGTAACGGGCGCTTTAGAGCCCCTGACAGTGTTTGAGACGCCTGTACAGGTATTAACTGATTTGCCGGCTGTCTCATGTCGTCAACAGTCTTTTGTAAAGTGCTGACACTATCACGTAATTCCTTCTATAAGACCATCCAGTCAGGTGTCGACTCCCTAGGGGGTGACATCACTAATACAGGCAATTGCTCCGCCTCCATACCATTTTCCTCCTCATACATGTCGACACAACGTACCGACACACAGCACACACACAGGGAATGCTCTGATAGAGGACAGGACCCCACTAGCCCTTTGGGGAGACAGAGGGAGAGTTTGCCAGCACACACCAGAGCGCTATATATATACAGGGATAACCTTATATAAGTGTTTTTCCCTTATATAGCTGCTGTATAGATTCATCTGCCAATTTAGTGCCCCCCCTCTCTTGTTTTACCCTGTTTCTGTAGTGCAGGACTGCAGGGGAGAGTCAGGGAGCTTCCCTCCAACGGAGCTGTGAGGAAAAATGGCGCCAGTGTGCTGAGGAGATAGGCTCCGCCCCCTTCTCGGCGGCCGTTCTCCCGCTTTTTTATGGAAAAACAGGCATGAGTTAAATGCATCCATATAGCCCAGGAGCTATATGTGATGCATTTTTTGCCCCCTAAGGTGTTTATATTGCGTCTCAGGGCGCCCCCACCCAGCGCCCTGCACCCTCAGTGACCGGAGTGTGAAGTGTGCTGAGAGCAATGGCGCACAGCTGCGGTGCTGTGCGCTACCTTATTGAAGACAGGACGTCTTCTGCCGCCGATTTTTCCGGACCTCTTCTGCTCTTCTGGCTCTGTAAGGGGGACGGCGGCGCGGCTCTGGGACCCATCCATGGCTGGGCCTGTGATCGTCCCTCTGGAGCTAATGTCCAGTAGCCTAAGAAGCCCAATCCACTCTGCACGCAGGTGAGTTCGCTTCTTCTCCCCTTAGTCCCTCGATGCAGTGAGCCTGTTGCCAGCAGGTCTCACTGAAAATAAAAAACCTAAAACTAAACTTTTTTCTAAGCAGCTCAGGAGAGCCACCTAGACTGCACCCTTCTCGTTCGGGCACAAAAATCTAACTGAGGCTTGGAGGAGGGTCATAGGGGGAGGAGCCAGTGCACACCAGGTAGTCTTAAAGCTTTTACTTTTGTGCCCAGTCTCCTGCGGAGCCGCTATTCCCCATGGTCCTTTCGGAGTCCCCAGCATCCACTAGGACGTCAGAGAAATATATATATATATATATATATATATATACTTTAAGATATATATATCTTACTTTTAAATATCTCTTACCTTTACAAAGATCTATTTTGTAGTGGCCACGTGAATCTTCCCATGGCAGGGGAATGTCAACAGGACATTATGTCAACAGTGTAATGTTGAAATCATTTTTCTTGACGATTTTTGGGTTAGGCTGCAGTTAGAGTTAGGCTTAGGCTGCAGATAGAGTTAGGATTAGGTTTAGGGTTAGGCTGCAGATAGAGTTAGGGTTAGGTTTAGGGTTAGGCTGCAGACAGAGTTAAGGTTAGGTTTAGACTGCAGATAGAGTTAGAGTTAGACTTATGGTTAGGCTGCAGTTAGAGTTAGGGTTAGGCTTAGGCTGCAGATAGAGTTAAGGTTAGGTTTAGCGTTAGGCTGCAGATAGAGCTAGGGTTAGGTTTAGGGTTAGACTGCAGATAGAGTTAGAGTTAGACTTATGGTTAGGCTGCAGTTAGAGTTAGGGTTAGGCATAGGGTTAGGCTGCAGTTAGAGTTAGGGTTAGTCATAGGGCTAGGCTGCAGTTAGAGTTAGGGTTAAGATGCATTTAGAGTTAGTGTTTGGCTTAAGGTTAGGCTGCAGTTAGGGTTATGCTTAGGGTTAAGATGCCAAGCGGTAAATGGACTACCCAAGAGTTAATCTTGAACTAATATATGAAAACTCTTATTTGGAATAGCCCACAATCTGGTACAAGTTCCAATGTCAATCTTTTTATTCAGCCCAATAATTCAGCACATCTTACAATTTATTGTATCTGCTGGCCCCATGCCTGACCCCCTTACAGCATGTGGTGGCTGGTACCATATGAAATGTAGGTCTGGGAGCCTGACAGATCTGAAGTATCATGTCCCACTAATACTCTGTAACTGCATCGGATGCAAGTGGATGGAACCTATGGTTATCTGCAAACTTCGCATATACACTACACGGGTGTGGTATTGAAAGTCGACAGTAACTAGGTCGACAATGTCTAGGTCGACCACTATTGGTCGACAGTAACTAGGTCGACAGGGTCTTTAGGTCGACATGTTCTAGGTCGACAGGTCAAAAGGTCGACATGAGTTTTTAATGTTATTTTGGTGTCGTTTTCTCCGTAGAGTGACCGGGAACCCCAATTAGTGCACCGCGTCCCCTCGCATGGCTCGCTTCGCTCGCCATGCTTCGGGCATGGTGCCTTCGCTTCGCTCGGCACAGATTACTGTTCCAATCGTAGTCCGCGTGGATCGTTAAGTATGTAAAGGTTCAAAAAAAGAAAAAAATTGTGAAAAACTCATGTCGACCTTTTGACCTGTCGACCTAGAACATGTTGACCTAAAGACCCTGTCGACTTAGTTACTGTCGACCAATAGTAGGTAGACATTGTCGACCTAGTTACTGTCGACTTTCAGTCCGGATCCCACACTACACACAGTGGGCAGAACCTCCCAACATGTATCCAGGGACAACAATTCCAGACCCAGAACTGTGATAAGATGCCCCAGTTTGTCCATATAACAGATAATGCTAACTATATCTGCTTTTGATAGACAGACAGCTGTACTTTAAGTATATATATTTTAGATGTGGTAACTTGCGCCCTTCTAGCCGCTGCTTAGCCTCACTCACAAGAGCACCAAACTCGTTCAAAACATATACACAAACAATGGAGAGCGGTTCTCAAGCGCTGCTAGATGATCCAAATATTTCTTGACGACCTGCACACTATACTGTTGTCACCGTACAGGAACCTTCAGACTCACCGTAGCTTAGTGAGATGCATTCACATAAAGGTTTCTTTAATTGGTCGTTGTTTATCTTCCACCAATAACCATATATAGACGCATATAAAATGACACTCACCTGGGCTACAAAGCCCTATATGCACCAAAAGGTTTCTTTAGTCCAGGTATTCTCCACCAAGCAAACGTGACCCAAGGTTCATAAAAACAATTTATTTTTTCATAAAAAATAGTCCATATAAAAACATATAAATGCTGTATTTCTTCCTGATCTAGCTGAAAGGTGTTTTGTTCCACTCTAAACCCCAAAGGTTATAGAAGAATTTCTTTTAGGAGGCAACACTCCTCACCATCCTGGGAATGGTATGGTGAGGAGTGAATGCATCTCACTAAGCTACGGTGAGTCTGAAGGTTCCTGTACGGTGACAACAGTATAGTGTGCACCTATTGATTGATTGTACCCTTCCACCTATATCAACAGTATACAGGTCGTCAAGAAATATTTGGATCATCTAGCAGCGCTTGAGGACCGCTCTCCATTGTTTGTGTAGCTGTACTTCAAGGGCCTTGGCGAGTACTTCCAAATGTACAAAAACAGACAAATGTGATCCAACAGATAATAAGAAAACAATTCTATTATAATGACAAGTCACCAACAGAATCTAGCTATCAGACAGATGAGTTCCTGCATTCAGTGATCAGATACGCAGTGTCATTCATACAGATGTAACAACTAATACTCCTTTCAGACTGACACAGCCGGGTCGTACCCGGGAATTTGTAGACAGGTGCTTTCCAGGTGCAACCCAGCTTTCAGACGTGCGGCCCGACCTGGCATGTTGCCAGGTTGGTGACGTCACCGCTGACGCTACAGGAAGTGGCGCTTGGAGATAATCATCCCAAGCGCCGCCTCCTCCTATGCAGAGAACAGGGTGGCGGGTCGCCTTGAGCTCATACCTGTTAACACTGCACACATCCTGGGCCGATTCTGGCTTCAACCCAGGCCGTGACCTGGTATGAAATGCCAGGATACTCGACCCGGGATATTTCTTTAGGACCCATTCAGACTAGGCAGAAACCCAGGTTTATGCGTGTTCACGTGCAATAACCCGGGAAATTTTTGCTAGTCTGAAAGGGGTATAAGAAACAAATGCTGCAGTTTATATGGGAGCAAAGAGTGACTTCTGCTTGACTGCTCACATTATGACCTGTAAATTGTAACATAGTGACAGCGACTCTTGTGTGACTACAGGCTGGCCTTAGCAGATATTGTTTACAGACAAAGAGTTAGCATCACACATTTATATCTACAAATATATAACTCTCTATATATAACCATTAAGTAACATAACCCCTTTATAACTTAATCTTACCTAATGTAAATATTTCCCTCTCTCCATTATCCGCCCCAAGTGAGTGGGGAGCCTGGACATTTGTCTTTCACTGCACCATAAGAGGGAAAAATGGGCAAGGCTAAGGATCTGAGCTGACAAGGGCCAAACAGTGATGGCTCAGGGCATCTTCAACACAACATTTCTTGTGGATTGTTCCCAGTATGCCGTGGATAGTACATACCAAAAGTGGTTCTAGGACGGACAACCGTTGAACTAATGCAAATGGGGAGTGAAGGCTAGCCCATCTGGTCCTATTCCACAGAAGTCCTAAATGTTGTACACCCTTCATGGCAGTGGTATTCCCTGATGGCAGTGGCCTCTTTTAGCATTGCTCAGAAGAACCAACTCGGGTTAGTTTGCCTTGTAGTTGATTGCCGCTTTAAAAATATGGATATTCTTGGATGAATTCCCGGACTTTGGGCAACTCGGACCCTATTAAATTTACCCCTAAGACTTCTGTTTTACAAGTATTAATCTGATATCCTGAATATCGAGAATAAAGTTCTATCTCTGGCAAAAGGGCCTGCAAGGGCTGGGGAGGTATTAGCCAGTGAAATTAAAACTTCATCAGCATACAACGCGATTTATGTTTGGAAAAACCAACTGTTATTCCAACAATGCTAGTATTACCACAAATCTTTGCTGCCAGGTGTTCCATGATTTGGGCAAAAAACAAGTTTTATGGTAAGAACTTACCATTGTTAAACCTCTTTCTGCGAGGTACACTGGGCTCCACAAGGATAGACATTGGGAGTGTAGAGTAGGATCTTGATCCGAAGCACCAACAGGCTCAAAAGCTTTGACCTTCTTCCCAAGATGCATAGCGCCGCCTCCGTGTACAGGAGCTCAGTTTTGTTAACCAGCCCAATGCAGTAGCAAGTAAAAGAGACGACAACTGCAAGTTGCCACAAACACCACACTCTCCCAACAGGAGAAATTGTCAGCGGCTATAGCCACACCAACCCAAAGAAGCTAAGTGCATCAGGGTGGGCGCCTTGTGGAGCCCAGTGTACCTCGCAGAAAGAGTTTTAACAAAGGTAAGTTCTTACCATAAAACTTGTTTTCTGCTGCGGGGTACACTGGGCTCCACAAGGATAGACATTGGGGATGTCCTAAAGCAGTTCCTTATGGGAGGGGACACACTGAAGCGGGCACAAGAACCCAGCGTCCAAAGGAAGCATCATGGGAAGCAGCAGTATCGAAGGCATAGAACCTTATGAACTTGTTCAATGAGGACCATGTAGCCGCCTTGCACAATTGTTCAAGGGTCGCACCACGGCGGGCCACCCAAGAAGGTCCAACGGACCGAGTAGAATGGGCCGTAATGTGAGCAGGAGCTGACAGACCATCCTTCACATAAGCATGTGCAATCACCATTCTAATCCATCTGTCCAAAGTCTGCTTGTGAGCAGGCCAGCCCCATTTGTGAAACCCAAACAGAACAAAGAGAGAATCAGATTTCCTAATAGAAGCAGTTCTCTTCACATAGATACGGAGAGTCCGTACCACATCCAAAGACCGCTCTTTGGGAGACAGATCAGGAGAAACAAGTGCCGGAACCACAATCTCCTGATTAAGGTGGAACGAAGAAACCAACTTAGGTAACTATCCGGGACGAGTCCTAAGAACCGCCCGGTCACTGTGAAATATCAGATATGGGGAACTACAAGACAAGGCACCCAAATCCGACACTCTTCTAGCTTAGGCAATAGCCAGCAGAAACACCACCTTAAGGGAAAGCCACTTAAGATCAGCTGAACCAAGAGGTTCAAATGGAGACTCTTGTAATGCCTCCAAAACCACCGATAAGTCCCAAGGAGCCACAGGCTGGACATAGGGAGGTTGGATATGCAACACACCCTGAGTAAAGGTATGCACATCAGGTAAGGTCGCAATTTTTCTCTGAAACCACACCGACAAGGCAGAAATTTGAACCTTGAGGGAGGCCAGACGCAGGCCTAACTCCAGGCCCTGCTAAAGAAAAGCCAACAACTTGGCTGTACTAAAGTTGGAAGCATCATAATTGATAGATGCGCACCAAACAAAGTAAGAATGCCAGACCCTATGGTAAATCTGAGCAGAAGCCGGTTTCCGGGCCCGCAACATAGTTTGAATGACCACCTCAGAAAACCCTTTAGCCCTCAAGCCGGAAGCTTCAAGAACCACGCCGTCAAAGACAGCCGGGCTAGGTCCTGGTAGACACAGGGGCCCTGAACGAGGAGGTCTGGGCGTTGTGGAAGTAGAATTGGACGCTCTGACGATAGGCCCTGCAGGTCTGAGAACCAGTGCCGTTTGGGCCACGCTGGAGCTATGAGAAGCAGGATTCCTCTTTCCTGCTTGAACATCCGAATTACCCTGGGCAGGAGTGACACTGGAGGGAACACGTACGGCAGCCGAAAACTCCACGGCACCGCCAGCGCATCCACGAATGCTGCTTGAGGAATCCTTGTCCTTGCTCCGAAGACCGGAACCTTGTGGTTGTGTCGAGACGCCATCAGATCCATGTCTGGAAGACCCCACCTTTCCACTATGAGTTGAAACACTTCTGGATGGAGGCCCCACTCTCCCGCGTGTACGTCCTGACGACTGAGAAAGTCCGCTTTCCAATTCAGGACTCCCGGAATGAATATCGCCGATATGGATGGTAGATGGCGTTCCGCCAATTGCAGAATCCGTGAGACTTCCTTCATTGCCAAATGGCTTCGAGTGCCGCCTTGATGATTTATGGAAGCCACTGTGGTGGCGTTGTCCGACTGTACTTGAACAGGACGTTCTGAAGTAAATGCTGGGCCAGGTTCAATGAGTTGAAGACCGCCCGCAATTCCAGAATGTTGATCGGGAGGAGAGACTCCACCTTGGTCCACCGACCCTGAAGGGAGTGTTGCTCCAGCACCGCGCCCCTACCCCTTAGACTGGCATCTGTCGTCAACAGGACCCAGTCGGATATCCAGAAGGGACGGCCCCTGCACAATCGTTGGGCCTGGAGCCACCAGTACAGGGACAGACGTACCTCTTAGTCAATGAGATCATGTGAGACCTGATCCGGTGAGGCAGGCCATATCACTTGGCCAGAATTAGCCTCTGGAGGGGGCGAGAATGGAATTGAGCATACTCCACCATGTCGAATGCTGACACCATGAGGCCCAGCACCTGCATCGCCGAATGTATCGACACTTGTGGACGAGAAAGAAAGCAACGATTCCTGTCCTGAAGCTTCAGGACTTTCTCCTGAGACAAGAACAACCGCTGGTTGTGAGTGTTCAATAGCGCTCCCAGGTGCACCATGCTCTGAGCAGGGACCAGGGAGGATTTCTTCCAGTTGATGAGCCACCCGTGGGCTTGCAGAAACCAGACAGTCATATCCAGATGACGCAGGAGAAGTTCTGGGGAATTTGCCATGATCAACAAGTCGTTCAGATACGGTAGAATCCTGACCCCTTGATGGCGGAGTACCACCGTCATCACCACCATAGCCTTAGTGAAGACTCGCGGAGCCGTAGTTAAACCAAAAGGTAATGCCCAAAACTGGTAATGGAGGTTGCCAATCGCAAACCTCATGTATTGCTGATGCGACACTGCTATAGGAATATGCCGGTAAGCATCCTGTATATCCAGGGAGACCATATAATCCCCAGGTTCCAAGGCCAGAACTATAGAGCGAAGAGTTTCCATACGGAACTTGGAGACTTTCACAAACTTGTTCAACGCCTTGAGGTTGAGAATGGGCCGGGAGGACCCATTCGGTTTCAGGACTAGAAACAGTGGAGAATAGTACCCCCGGCCTCTCTGAGCAAGAGGCACCTGTACTACCACTCCTGTGTCCAGGAGGGTCTGTACCACCAAATGTAGAGTTTTTGCCTTTGTCTGGTCCAAAGGGACGTCTGTCAGGCAAAATCGATGAGGGGCACGGTTTTTGAAGGCTATGGCGTAATCTCGAGTGACGACTTCCCGTACCCAGGCATCTGAAGTGGTCTTCAACCATTCCTGGGTATACCCTAGAAGCCGGCCCCCCCACCCTGGGATCCCCCAGGGGGAGGCCCACCCCGTCATGCAGCAGGCATATCGGTCTTGGAAGATGGCTGATGGGCAGTCCAGGCTCTTTTGGGCTTTGGCTTACCAGGTTTGGAAGTGCGGGCCTGCTTGTGGTACGCCTGACCTTTTGCTTTACCTGAAGGACGAAAGGAGCGAAAGGAAGTACCTTTAGCCTTCGACACAGAAGGAGCGGTACTTGGCAGACAGGCAGTTTTGGCAGTAGCCAAGTCAGCCACTATCTTATTTAAGTCCTCCCCAAACAGAATATCTCCCTTGAAAGGGAGTACCTCCAGGGTTTTTCTAGAGTCCAGATCCACAGACCAGGATCTCAGCCACAGTATCCGGCGAGCCAGGACTGACGTAGTAGAGGCCTTGGCTGCTAGAATACCGGCATCAGAAGCCGCCTCCTTAATATAGTGAGAAGCTGTGACAATATAGGACAAGCATTGTCTAGCATGGTCAGAAGAGATTTCAGCTTCCAACTCTAGGGCCATGCTTCAATAGCCTCTGCAGCCCATAGTGGGCCTTTGTGCAGCACCCGTGAGGGTGTAAATCGCTTTCAGACAACCCTTCACATGTTTATCCGTAGGCTCTTTCAGAGACGTGACGGTAGTGACAGGTAGAGCTGAGGAAACCACCATCCTAGCCACATGCGAGTCCACTGGAGGAGGCGTTTCCCAATTTTTGGACAGCTCTGGCGCAAGGGGATAGCGAGCAAGCAGCTTCTTGTGAGGCACGAACTTCTTACCTGGATTTTTCCCAGGATTCCTGATGTATATCAACCAGGTGATCAGAGTGAGGTAAAACTTGTTTAACCACCTTCTGACGCTTGAATCTATCTGGTTTCTTAGGAGGAATGGATGGCTTGGGATCATCCGTAATAGCTTCCAATAGATCAGGAACATCCACTTGTGAACTACTATCCCCATCAGTATTATCAGTGTCAGAATCTGTCGGGTCAGTGTAAACGCCATCCTCATCAGACGAGGTGTCAGTGACAGCAGTGGATTGTGAGGAAGTAATGGCCTGCTTAGAGGACTCCTTGGTCTTAAGCGGGCGAGGGCTAGAGTTTTTTAGTAGTCAGGGACTGGTTTATAACTGAGCGAACAATCTGCCGCTGGGGAACATATACGGTTGAACCGGCATAGGAGGTCCCACAGGGGGCGTTAGTTTAGTAACTAGCATATTCAGTAGCGTAGAGACGGTAGCCCACGGCGGGTCATTCTGGACCCCCGTTGCTATAGTCCCACTTTGGGGGTAAAGAACCCCTAGAACCAGAGCCCTCAGCTGCTGTAATTTCCTCAAAAGTATCTGTGGCCTCAGCACCACTACTAGTGTGTTCAGCCCTAGTTACCCTCATAAGCAGACATGTTATAACTTGCAGTATAAGGTAACATAGTACAAATTGTCAGCAGCACAATACCTGACCCAAACCCCTGCACAGTGTTGTCAGCACAAACAAGGATTCAGGAGAGATATGGTGACTAAAATCACAGAGAAAAATACAATTACAGTATACATATCTTGTAAATATCCTATATTACAGTATTATAAACCTGACGCACCTAGCCCCCTCAGGTTATAGAATAGAGGGATGGCAAGCTGAGTGAGAGACACGAAATGGAGGTCACACAGCAGGCCAATGCACACACATATAGTCACATTTGTACCATGCAGAGGTTATTACAAACAATAATACTGCACTGGACTAGCTTATATATAGCTATGTAATCAATAGATATAACACTGCACAGTAAAGACTGGATGTATATCACAGTGTACTTTTACCAGATAGCCCTGACTAATGGGTCCAGTTACTTACTAACAGTACTCTGCTCCCTGCGCTATTCCTCCTCCTGCTTCGTTTGCTTAACGCTGTGTTCCTGGGTGCATTTACCGCTTCTATTACTAAGATTCTGCTAGACGAAGCGGCTGAACGGTAACTCACCCTCTCTGCGATGACTGTCCTAGTTCATAACGCTGGTATACTGCGCATGTGCAGTTTCCCTTGGCCAATCCCAGGCGGGCCTGCTGTGATTGGTTGAGAAACGCTCCTTACACACTTCACAGCTGCGTCAGCCTGCCTCGAGGACACAGAGTGAAGCCACGTCAGCTGACCTGCTCCAGCAGGATTTTTTTTTACAAACAAGAAAAACTTTAATCAGAAAACAAAAAAAGGACACTGCAAGTCAGCAGATAATGGCTCTGTGCTGCAGGGAGGGCTGTTAATGGCAGCTAAACCTGACGAAGCAGGCACAGGAGGAAAGGGGCAGCGGTGAGTCATCAGAGGTTTTAGTAATAGCAGAGGGGAATATTGCCGCCATAGTAGCCTATGGCAGTGCGATATTAGGCACAGTACTTAGCCCAGGCAGATAACAGTCAGTGAAAATGCTTTAGTACATGCAGAGAAGCGATATGTACAAGCATTTTCACTGAATTTTTCGTTATGGAGGCTTATCTCCGTTTAGTCCATGGACCCCTAAATACACTTTTTCTTAACTAACACTGTCTAAACGACATGTAGAATACTTAAGTGTCTTGTAAAGGCACAGCGCTGACTATCAGGTGGCTTTACAAAGGAGGATTTGCCCTAGCAGTCCCAAGAACAGTGTAGCTGGGGAAATGGCACCCAAACACTGACAGAGAGTGAGGGAGAGACAGATATGCAGCTCCAGGGCGGGAACATTTACTGTAAATGGCACCCTGGGGCTGGGGGAGGGGCTCCAGGTCTAAGCCTTATCCCCTCTGCTGGCAAAACCACCTGGTACTGCGGGCTACTTGTAAAAAGGTTTAGAGAGAAAACCTGACCTGCACCCATGCCCTGGTGATCTAGTGGGATCACCTGTACTGCCACAGTGTCCACCGCCAGCGCGCACGGCCCGCCTCCCACTAGCAGCGCCGGATCGCGATAAAGTGCGGGTCCTGCGAGCGGGACCCACTGACCTCCTCCCGAAGTGCGGCCACGCGATCCCGGAGAGCCCCAGCCGTGTGTGACTGACTTGGAAGAAAACCGGAGCCTCCTGCTGTAGGTACCCGGCAACCAGGGTGCGGGAGTGTACAGCGCCGCTGGGGGAGAGATGGAGCTGCAGCAGGTGATGTCTACTGACATCTAACACAATCTGTGCCTCTGCTGCAGCCCTTGTAGTCTTCTTTTTTCCTCAGAAAAAGTTTTTTCTAGAGCTGCTGTGAGGAGCTCTTCCTGTTACATGCTTGCACTGCAAGCACCAACTACAAAACTGAGCTCCTGTGCACGGAGGCGGGGTGATACAGGAGGCGGCGCTATGCATCTTGGGAAGAAGGTCAAAGCTTTTGAGCCTGTTGGTGCTTCGGATCAAGATCCTACTCTACACCCCCAATGTCTATCCTTGTGGAGCCCAGTGTACCCCGCAGCAGGAAGGAAAGTGGACAACCCTGCCTTGTGACATTGAGTAGAGACACAATAACACTTGTACACCCTCTAGAAGTTTGCCAGAAAAACCCATAGCTCTAAGCACAGCAAATGACCAAGAAATGTGGAAGAGACCTTGCTGATGCAGTATAACTACCTTGCATCTTGTTTCTGTGCTCAGTCTTGCCATGGTGTATGACCTGTGACATGAAACTCTCTTCCACAACCTAACCTTTGTAGCAGAGTTTGGCTGTTCCTCACCCAGTTTTAAGCCTCCTACTCAGCTGTTTCTTGGTTGTGACATCATGTGACCCGGCAGACGGCGCAATGGCGCCCCTGAGCACAGTGATGGGATGGTATTTAGGTAAGCACTGTACCATTGTATTGTTTGATACTGACAAAAGTTAATACAACCAAAAGGTTGATTGAGGGGTGACTCCTGTGTCTGTTTTATTACCTGCTTGATGAGAGTGCCACCCTTTCTGTATATGTATTCAAGTTGGTGATAAACACTGTGGGATTGCACCTGGACATTTACCTGGTTGTGGACTAAGTGCCGGTATCTGTTAAGGGCCCCATACACTACTGCGACATGTCCGTCTGATCACCCTGGCAGCATCCCGGGCAGCAGGATCGCCCAAGTTACATTGTATGCATTCCTTTTGCATATGATATATCTTGGGCGATCCCAGCCATGCCTGTGGGGTCCGACATATCACGAGTACAGCACGTTCAATCTGGGGGATCCGATCCGATGCTCACGGGAACGCGCATCGGATCAGAAACACCTCTAAAATGCCCGATTTCACCCAATATATCGGGCTGAATGCCCGAAATTGGATGAAATCGGGCATTATCATTCTAGTGTATGGGGTCCTTTACACACACATATATATATATATATATATATATATATATAATATGTTTTTTTATTCTGTGGAGGCATTGAGTTTCACTTGTGTCCTATGGCAGCAATGTGTTTACATTTTTCCCTGTGAGGGCATTGTGTTTTTTCCCTGTGGTGGTAATGTTCTAAAAATTTTTTCCTTTGGTGGCAATGTTTGTTTTTTTCCCCCTGTGGGCAATGTATTTATTACTGTGTGGGGACCAAGGTGTGATATCAAGCAAGACCCTACACCCCCTGCAAGCGAGGCCACGTCCCCTTTCTGTAATGCCACACACCTTTTTTGGGTGCAAGTGTGCCACCCTGGTAGATTTTTGGGGCAATTAAAAAGTAAAGTAAGAAGCAAACAATAACCCAGTACAGAACGCTAATAAAAAAAAATAAAGTAATTAAAAGTAACATAAAAACATTTTTATAGTGCACCCTGAACAAATATGCCCATAGCATGTGCTCAGTATGCTGTGAAATACAGCACTGCCTGAAGCTGGGAAATTGCCGGTGATAATGAACAGTTGGCCTAATACCGCAGCTAGGGCCTGATTCAGCTCCTGCTGCTGTAATTGTGAAGTAATGGTGTTCGGTACTTTGCGCATGTGCAGGACCCGTACTGTGCATCTGTAGTATGGGTTCTGCATCATCGGATGCACAGCGGCTGCAGTCCTCAAGTGATTGACAGTCCACAGCAATTTGGGAGCGGGGAGCGGTTGGCGATGGCCTTGTTTCCCAAAATGGAAGCGAGTTGCCTCTGTGTTGTGGGAGTGCCAAGACCAGAGTCTCCGTCTCCTGACAGAGATTTCCTGGCCTCCTGGAAGGAGCTGCAGCGGTCAACTTGTGTGAACCCGTGGGTCACGCAGCCGGCCAAAGGTGTCACAAGTGATCCAATGCTGCATCCTTAGACACAGCACTGGCTCACAAATGCATGGAGGAGCGTCTACTTATACAAGACGCCTCCTGCTGCATCACCATATCTGTGCATCACTGCTGCTTACAAGTATGCAGCAGCAATGCACTCTCCAACCACATCAGATTCAGACCCTTAGTGCCGCACCAAGTGACTGCAAAGCACAATCAGATCATTTTCTTGCATTGGAAAATGCAGAAGGAACACGACAATTACAGATGTAAGTGTGTGAGGCTAACTTTCAATTGCAGTTGTAAGGCATCAGTGTACGGCATAAGCATAGCCATATTAAGGGGGGGGGGGGGGGTCGCAGGGTATACTATCCGGGGGCCCCCTTTGTCAGGGCCCCCCCCGGCCAGAGCACACTGACATCACTAGCTTTCTCTCTTATGCAGCAGCAAAACCAAGCAGCCAGACTGTAAGCAGGACGGTATGCAGTGCGGGCAGGGACACAGGATTATCAGATTTCATGAGCTACCTATGGAGCTTTCCCACAGAGGAGCGTTAGGAGGGTGGAGAGAGCTGTAAGTGACCCAGCTTCTCCTCCTCCCTGCCTGGGTGTCTGGGTCCTGTGTAACCTGTTATCTATTGAGGGTCTAGAGTGAGAGACACACAGAGAGTCCTCCTGAGTCATGTTCCAATGAGTAAGTAGTACAGAAGCTGCTACTATTCTTGCATGTGATAAGATAAATTATAGATTTTCTTTTTCTATGTGTATTTTAGGGGTTAAGTTGTCTTTGTTCCACTACAATACATTTTATAAAATAGTTGTGTCTCAATTAGGTGGAGTTATAAACAGTACCCAGGCATTATTAAACTATTAGTTTAAATCTAATCTACACCATTGGTTTAAATTTAATATACACAGTCCAACATGACCCATTCCTGGAATGGGTGTAGTATGGTATGCCGGCGGCCGGGCTCCCGGCGACCAGCATACCGGCGCCGGGAGCCCGACTGCCGGCATACCGACAGCGTGGCGAGCGCAAATGAGCCCCTTGCGGGCTCGCTGCGCTCACCACGCTGCGGGCACGGTGGCACGCTATGCGCGCAACGCTATTTTATTCTCCCTCCAGGGGGTTGTGGACCCCCACGAGGGAGAAAAAGTGTCGGTATGCTGACTGTCGGGATTCTGGCGCCGGTATACTGTGAGCCGGGATCCCGACAGTCGGCATACTGAAGACCACCCCCTGGAATGGGTCATATTGGGCGGTATGCCCAATCTAATATACACCCCTCATTCCAAAAAGAACCCCCTGTCTTAAGTGCCCGGGGCACCTCCAAGGCTTAATCCGGCTCTGGGCATAAGGCATTCCTCTGCATCACATCAACTCTAAGCAGTGGCGTCACAAGGTGGGTGCAGGGTGTGTGGCCAGCACCCGGGTGTGACGCCAGGAAGGGGTGACACCAAAATGGGGGCTCCTCCGCAGTGACAGGAGCCAGGTGCTGCAGTGAGAAAGTCTCTTACAGCACCCGGCTCTTAGAAGAGGAGCAGTCAGTGCTGGGAGACAGTCTCTGGGGGCTGCCCAGTACAGCCCAGCTGGAACGCCCCCCCAGAGTGACGATCCTGCAAGACCATGCCCCCTATACTTATGACCACACCCCTTCTGCTGCAAGCGTGCCCCAGGCGCGCTGGGATATCAAGGGTGCACACCGGGTGACACCTGGTGATGCCTCTGGTTCTAAGGACCTGTTTTATAGTTAGAGATACTCTAGGTCTATTGCGGCCAGAGGAAGACAGTCTTTAAAGAAAAAAGAGGACATTTTTCTGCACCAGAATATAAATGGTTCTTTTTAGGGAACACAGAACTTAATAATTGGAACGATTATGTCTCCATATTTTATCAAATCGTCTGTATTGGGTGCAACCCACCAATTATCAGAATATGATATACTATGAAAGGGAAAAGGAATTGGATTCAATTAGGTGCACTCCGTCCCTTAAATTTAATTGCTGTTAAAATGTATTTTATTAATTTAAAAACAGGTATCAACAAAATACTCAATTCAACAGCCTATATGGCCTATGATTTATATCTGTTCTGTATTTATTATATCTTTAGCCTATGGTAGGCTGATTGAGCAAAGTAAAAAATATTAGAAAATAAAAAAGTGAAAGAAATATATAGAAATGTGAATAAAGATTTTAAAATTATACCAAGTGTCACGTCTCTTATTTAACTTTTTATATATAACATTCCTATGTGTATGCTACCAGTGAGTTATATATAGAAGACCAGTATTTGTAGTATATTATATACTGACATTTCTGGTGTTTAATAATTATTCCACAAACATGGGAATACAGTATCTCATTTGTAGTATTATGACCCTGAGTAGTTACATTCTAATACCTCGTTCACACTGCCATGAAAAATCCGGGTTATTGCACGTGAACGCACAGTAATCCGGGTTTATGTGCAGTGTGAACGGGGGTCCTGACAAATTCCCGGGTCGTCTGACCCGGTATTTCAACCCGGGAATAAAGAAGGGTTATTCCCGGGTGAATACCGGGTCAGGCGCAGTTTGATGACAGTGTGAATGGTGTTAAGTGTTCCCATGTCGATGCGATCCAGGACCCTTCAACACTATTGGAGCAGGCGGTGCTTGTAGATCATCTGATCTCCAAGCGCCGCCCCCGCATGTGACCCGGTGACGTCATCAATACAGCTATATGCCGTGTCGGGGCCGCCAGTCTGAACGGGGTCTCAAGCGGGTTGCACCTGGGAAGGTCTCGTGCACGAGTCCCGGGTGCAACCCGCCAATTGTCAGTGTGAACGTAGTAAGACATATTTATCACTTTGTATCAATGATGGCCACTCTCATTTTCTGAATTGTAGCTAGTCTGTCTAACAGCTGATGATTACAGTGTTTGGGATATATTGATCATTGGCCTGCAGCCATATAATATTCAGCTGCAATGGCTCTGATGGTTATACTTGGGATTATAATTCCCAGCTACGAATCATTCAGTTTTTTATATATTAGTATTATTATGGTCCACATATGATAATGGTAATAGTACATATAAATCCCTGTTATTACAGGTAATGTTAATCTAGACCTTACTAAACAGTTATAACCATCCGTTTTTGGATGCTGTATAGACTTTATTCAGGGCTACTACACTCCGCACCCATGGATAGTACTACAGTTCAGAATATGCATAATTGTGTTCCTTATATTGGTATGAACATTTTTCTCACTGATAAAACATACATATAAATGTGTGTTTATGCACTGTATCCAGAGGGCGTCCCCGCTGTGCTGGGCCATTCTGATCGGACCTGCTACACACCGCTCTGATCCCACGCGGCTGTCTCCGCCGCTATCTTAATAAAGACCGCGGTGAAGCAAATGCACACACAGGATTCATGGGCTATAACAGCAATACTAGGAATATATAGGTATATTGTATGTCTAGGACACGATACACTGTCCACCAATGCGCATTTTGCATTACTGCCGTGAGGAAGCCCGACACCGGAGCAAAATGGCTGCCATTTTTTTGGAGTCCTGTGAATGCGCTGTAGACTCTGGCACTGTGCCAGAGTCTCTAGTGGTCAGTGCGCTAGCAGCGGTGTGACGGCTATGGGAGAGGAGGGGGCCCACACACAGTCAGCAATGGACTCCGGAAAGGTAAGTATAGGAGAAATGGGTGCAGTGTGTGCGTTGTGGGCCCCACCCTGGACTCAGTGCACCCATTATAGAAACGCCAATGTTACGGCAGCCAGTCCCCCTTTTTACACATTAGGTAGATGGATAGACAGACAGACAGAATAGATGATAGATACTCTCCAGTCAGGCTCCTCGGTGCAGCTGCTCAGCTGCTGGCAGATCCCGGGCAGGGAAGAAGGAGGAGGAGGGAAGGGGACTCGAGAGCATTGCAATGAGTCAAACTAACTAATTACAAGCCGCCTGAGCAAGGAGTGAAGCAGCTCCGGAGGCAGGGGCCTCGGGAGCCACAACAGCAATACTAGGAATATATAGGTATATTGTATGTCTAGGACACGATACACTGTCCACCAATGCGCATTTCGCATTACTGCCGTGAGGAAGCCCGACACCGGAGCAAAATGGCTGCCATTTTTTTGGAGTCCTGTGAATGCGCTGTAGACTCTGGCACTGTGCCAGAGTCTCTAGTGGTCAGTGCGCTAGCAGCGGTGCGACGGCTATGGGAGAGGAGGGGGCCCACACACAGTCAGCAATGGACTCCGGAAAGGTAAGTATAGGAGAAATGGGTGCAGTGTGTGCGGTGTGGGCCCCACCCTGGACTCAGTGCACCCATTATAGAAACGCCAATGTTACGGCAGCCAGTCCCCCTTTTTACACATTATGGCAGCCAGTCCCCCTTTTTACACATTATGGCAGCCAGTCCCCCTTTTTACATATTACGCAGACAGTCCCCCTTTTTACACATTAGGTAGATGGATAGACAGACAGACAGAATAGATGATAGATACTCTCCAGTCAGGCTCCTCGGTGCAGCTGCTCAGCTGCTGGCAGATCCCGGGCAGGGAAGAAGGAGGAGGAGGGAAGGGGACTCGAGAGCATTGCAATGAGTCAAACTAACTAATTACAAGCCGCCTGAGCAAGGAGTGAAGCAGCTCCGGAGGCAGGGGAGGAGGAGGGAGGGGCCTCGGGAGCCACAACAGCAATACTAGGAATATATAGGTATATTGTATGTCTAGGACACGATTCACTGTCCACCAATGTGCATTTCGCATTACTGCCGTGAGGAAGCCCGACACCGGAGCAAAATGGCTGCCATTTTTTTGGAGTCCTGTGAATGCGCTGTAGACTCTGGCACTGTGCCAGAGTCTCTAGTGGTCAGTGCGCTAGCAGCGGTGCGACGGCTATGGGAGAGGAGGGGGCCCACACACAGTCAGCAATGGACTCCGGAAAGGTAAGTATAGGAGAAATGGGTGCAGTGTGTGCGGTGTGGGCCCCACCCTGGACTCAGTGCACCCATTATAGAAACGCCAATGTTACGGCAGCCAGTCCCCCTTTTTACACATTATGGCAGCCAGTCCCCCTTTTTACACATTATGGCAGCCAGTCCCCCTTTTTACATATTACGCAGACAGTCCCCCTTTTTACACATTAGGTAGATGGATAGACAGACAGACAGAATAGATGATAGATACTCTCCAGTCAGGCTCCTCGGTGCAGCTGCTCAGCTGCTGGCAGATCCCGGGCAGGGAAGAAGGAGGAGGAGGGAAGGGGACTCGAGAGCATTGCAATGAGTCAAACTAACTAATTACAAGCCGCCTGAGCAAGGAGTGGAGCAGCTCCGGAGGCAGGGGAGGAGGAGGGAGGGGCCTCGGGAGCCACAGCAGCGCACTGTAATTGGTGGCGGTGCCGCTGCAGCTGTCCCTCTCCTTCCACATTGGCTGGCCACCGCTGTGAATGCTGGGATGAGGAAAGCGCATCCTAGCATTCACAGCAGCGGCGGCCAGCCTATGTGGAAGGAGAGGGACAGCTGCAGCGGCGCCCCCACCAATTACAGTGCACTGCTGCGGCTCCCAAGTCCCCCTCCCTCCTCCTCCCCTGCCTCCAGAGCTGCTCCACTCCTCACTCAGGCGGCTTGTAATGAGTGAGTTTGACTCATTACAGTGCCGCTGAGTAACATCACGGGGATGTGGCCAGTTGTGCCCTCAGTGAGCCTGCGCTGTGAGCCAGGCACACCTGACACACATGTAGTTACGGCCCTGATTCGTGTCACAGGGCGACACTACACAAAGTGCAAACTCATGGGGAGACTAGTTACCCCCCCCCCCCCCCCCAATAGCAGTTCTATCCCCTCTCTCCCAGAACAGCAATGATGATTTGGCTTATTGGACCATCCTATCCCATACAATTGCCACTTCAGCAGAATTTAAAGCTAACACCACCAGCACTGGGGATATGGGGACACCAGGTAGGTGATGGCTGGTTGGAGAAGGGCCATAGAGACTGAGGACACCCCCCTCACTGACAGATATGGTTCCATCACCTGTAAAACCCCTGGGAGCCCTATCCTGCAGCACACAGCCACTCATTTATCACCACACACAACCCCTGGCCTTATCCCCCACATACACCCCATATTCTTCTAACCCCTCAAATCCCTTAGTCCTCCTGTCCCCCCCACATACACAGCCACGCACCTGTTTGGTGACCACCTCCATCTTCCAGTTTGGGCCGGAGCTCCCTCAGCAGCTGCGTGGCCCCCTCCAGCCTGGAGGCTCCAGGTAGCCCCTATGCAGCACGGTCAGCTCCACACAGAAGGAGCCAGCCCCTGCTCCTGTACCCAGCACTGTGTGTGTCAGCCCCTTTCCTGTGCCCAGCCCTGTGTTTCAGCCCCTGTACCCAGCCTTGTGTGTGTGCCAGCCCTCGCTCCTGTACCCAGCCCTGTGTGTATGCCAGCCCACTCTACTGTACCCAGCCGTGTGTGTGCCAGCCCCACTAAAGGGTCAGGAGTTGGTATTAACTGGGTTTGAACCAATTTCTGGGGTGATTCCTGGCTCCATGGATGAGGAGTGATGATATTTGTTATCTTTGGGCAGTGAGTTTGGCCTCTTTGTTTTAATGATTGTGTGTCTATTTGCTGGAGGTTTTGGGGTCTGTGTTCAGTCTCGGTGGTGGTGGCAGCTGGGTGTTATTTGGAATATGGAGGTTTGGGGTTTGTCACTGCAGGTTAAAGGTCTGTGAGTGTTGGGGCCACGACTACCAATAACATTGAAACCAACAACGTTCACACAAGTGTAGTGATGTACTTATCCTGCTTACTTTGGTGTTTGTCCCGCCTACAGTTCATTTGGTGCCGCCCATGTGAGGCCACTTCTATACATTTTTCCCGTATCACTTTTAGTTCCCAATCCGCCCCTGCCACTAGATGTGTTAAGCCTGGAGAAGGGATAAAAAAGTGATAAAGCAGTGATAAGAGCACCAGCCAGTCAGCTCCTAACTGTCATTTTTCAAATCTGTAATGATTGGCTGGTGCGTTATCACTCCTTTATCACTTCTTTATATCTTCTCCAGGTTAATGCATCTGCCACCATAAGTGTTATGATCTCCTGTATATTCTGGATGGAAATGTCATTTGTAAAGCTGTAGGCCCAAAGCACCATTGCGTAATTAACTTCAGGTAATAGACTGAAGGGACATTTACTAAGCAGTGATAAGAGTGGAGAAATGAGCCAGTGGAGAAGTTGCCCCATCAACCAATCAGCAGCTCTGTATCATTTTATAGTATGCAAATTATAGATGTTACTTCAGTGCTGATTGGTTGCCATGGGCAACTTCTCCCCTTGCTCACTTCTCCACTCTTATTACTGCTTAGTAATTGTCCCCATGAGTCTGGAGACATCGGAATTGTTAAGGAAAATGTATGTGTATTCTAACCAGCAGGGCGCCTGTGTAACTGGTAATGTCTCCTGGCTGTCCACAAGAGGTGTCGGACCTCTTTGACGTAGGGCAAGGGAAATTGCTTAAGAGAAGCATTTGGTCTGTCCTTTCCTATTAAGTCCATAACACCTGCAAATTACTATGTATTGGTAGATCCCAGATATTACACTTCAGACAAACGGAAGCAAATAATTAAGGGCCAAATGTATTAAGCCTTAAAAAGTGATACAGTGGAGCTGGATAAGGAGTGATAAATGACCAGCCAGACATTTTTCAAACACAGCTTGTGACATGGCAGTCAGGAGCTGATTGGTTGGTACTTTATCACTCTTTATCCGTCTCCACTTCATCACGTTTTAAGGCTTAATACATTTGGGCCTGGGGGTCTGGTAGGAAAACCCCTCAAATACCTCAAGACAAACCATTAATTCAGGTTTTGGAGGGGTTAAAAACCCCGAAGGGTGTAGGTGTGTGTCATGTGTAGTTGCTGCTGAGATAAATCTGCCTGGCTAGGTGCGTTCTGTGGGGACACCCATGCAGTGAGGGTGCTCCATACCACCTATATCTGTGAAGCTCCCACAGCAGAACTCTTAGGGCGGGATGTACTAAAGAAAAAATGTGATAAACCCCTGTTTTTGTGGGTTTTATCACATTTTCAAATGTACTAGGCCGCAGGGATGTGCGGTGGCGTACATTTCTCAGGAGGCACTGGTTAATACCAGAGTGAGATTTACACACAATATATGAGCTAAATGGTTCATGTGTGCATTATACACAGGTACAACAGTATAAACTCCTGAAAATTTGGTGGGTTTTGATCAGAGATGGGCGGAAAGGATAAACAGGTGCCATAGACTTTTTACTTGATTTGGCTATAAAAATGATTAGAATAATACAAAGAAGATATTTTTATTTTTTAACATATTATTTGTATTTTTCACATACTTTATGCAGTCAAAACTCTGGCACAAATGTTAGTAAGACAGGAAAGGCTCTGCCTCACCTGCCCGATGCAGAGGGTATCGCCATCTTTTTATGGTGATACTCTATAGAAAGGTCTTACCGCAACCCTCCTCCTCCGCCGCCCCACTCACACCAACCTCCCCTGGCATACCTGTGTGTAGGCAGCCCGTGGTCCCGGAGCCCTAACTCCTCCTCCCCCAGCAACACAGCCAGAGTGCCTTACGGCTGCAGGAAGGAGGAGGAGGAGCCTGGGACTGACTGCTGATGTCACCTCCTGGGGCTGGGACGTTACAGAGACACCTGGGAGGTGACAGATTCCCCCCCCCCCACCTTCTCACAGGTATCGCGGGGGGTCTCTGTCATTGCATTGCGATGTTAATTGCATATGTTAGTACATATGCAATTAGCATCGCTGCGGTGAGCGGCGAGGGGCGGCGATGTATTAATACATCCCGTCCTTAAGGTCTTGTTAGTAAGCTCTGGAATTTCTGAAAATGTATCTTTTTATTTTCTGAAATCATCATCTGAGTGTTTTAAAATATAATCATATCTACTTTGTAACTATCTTTGTAACTGTAAGCTCTGAAGTATTCTTATTCTTGAAATTTAAATGTAATTTCTTGTTCTGATCTCTGTGTTCTTAACCTACGCACTGTGAGGTTCATCTTACCTATTTTCAGAAATATTATGTATGCAGGTAGCAGCAAAGTACTACCTGGTGTCAGTACATTGATTCTTTCCTTTGCTGGTGGCAGTTACAGTGTCGGAAGTAACCCATAAGTCACTGGCAGCGATTTTCAGATTGCAGTATCTGGAGAATCAGCTGGCCAATCATGACAAATTCAGGAGGAGTCTTGTGTAAATGGACGCTTCCTGCTGGCCTCCCTGATCCACAGCTGCATCCAAATAGGCAGCACTGGATCATCTGCAGGAACATTTGTCACCTGAGTATCCCTCAGGTTACTTAGGATGGCTGCTTTTGTATGCTGCAAGAAAATGGGGCTGACACAGTGGTGTCGCAATGCTTTTTTGACACCTGGTGTGGCGGAAATACCCCATGTGCACGCTGAAGGTGTACGCTGGCAAAGCAGTGTGGCCTTATAGGAACAGGGTGTGGCTTCACAGGGAGGGGACATGACCTTATTGCCCGACACCCGCATATTATCACTCTGGGGGCCCACGTAGATGCTAGTTTGCAGTGCAGGCTCCTACACTGTCACAGGAGCCGGGTGGTGCACATAATGTTACAGTGCACCACCCGGCTCCTGTCACTGAGGAAAACCCAGCATTTTGATGTCACCCTTGGCGGGTGACACCCAGGCACGGACCCCAATCCCCGCACCCCTGTAGTGATGCCACTGGGCCAACATTCCCCCATTTTCTGAAACACTGACCGAACTGCGAGTCTTCTTTTAGAATGAGATCTGCACATGCGTAGGTCTACATCTGAGCTGATCTCACGCCAATGGAGATGTATCGGTTTACGTACATCTCTGAATTAGGTCCTGTGTCATAGTAAATATGCCTGAAAAACATCTGCAAACCGGCAGTATGACAAAATCGTTGTTTCAGTAAATTTACCTCTGGGGGCTTGAAAGTGGAACAAGCAGGTTCCTCCAACAGCACAAATATATGACTTGTTTCACTTTTTTTACTTTGCCATTCATATGAAAATATGTAATTTCATTGCTAAGATTTAACGAAGTGAAGCTGCTGAAGAAACATAAAGTCCGTAAATTGTTATGCTGTGGTTTTTTTTTTTTTTATTCAGCTTCACATTTATCCTAATACATAACATGGCAAAACAGGATTACATGTTTTTAACTATAACTTCTGTGTACTGCCAATGGGCCAAATTCTTTGTAATCAGCTGAAGTGACCCACATATCCCTAAAAGATTTTAAGCTTGTCAGGACAGAGGCTCCGATCCAGACAGAAAATAGCCTCTGGTTTGGGGCTATTATGTTTACCTGAACCCCGCCAGGAGTCAGTGCTTTCATCTCCTTGCAAATCCTATCTTCCATTCCCAAGAAGAGTGTGGAACCACCGGACAATATAATGTTGCTATAAAGAGCCCCCCGAACATCTCGGTCACACTTCTGAATACTATTAAAAATCATTTTGTGCAATCCGGGTGCCTCTACACCAATGTTACATGGTGAAAATAGGATCTCCGGTGCGCGAAACCGTTGATTGCCAACGACGATGACATTGCCATCTGGAAGGCTATAGTTATTCAAAACATATTTGGGGTCTTTGTTCATTTCCTCACATAGGTCCAAAGCCACATAGCAAAGCTCTTCCTTTATTTCTTTGGCGATCTCTTTCTCTGAGCTGCTAACGAGGGATGTTCCTGACTCCAGTAGAAGCCTTGTGAAATATTTTGTAATGTCTCGACCGGCAACATCAAGGCGTTTCCCAGCATGTGCCATAAAAAAGCCTTCAAAAATGGGAAAGGTGTGGGTGACGCCATCTCCGCACTCCACAACTAAGCCTGTCATGCGGCCATTAGCGTAGAGAGGCAAGGTGGGCTGCAATGCTATGTGCATGGCTGGGACTCTGAAAGTCTCGAACATTACTTCAGCTGTCCTCTCGCGTTGTGAAATTGGATTTAATGGAGCTTCTGTTAACATAACTGGTCTTTCGCTGGGTTCAATCTGAAGCTCACAATTGTAAACGTGCTTCCAGATTTTTTCCATGTCTGGCCAAGATGTCACTATGCCATGCTCCATTGGGTGCTTAAATGATAGGATCCCTCTTAAGGCCTGAGCTTCATGTCCTATATAGAACGGTTTCTTCTTGGCTCCTATCAAAGTGAGACTGTTCCTACAACGGCCAACCACTGAGGGGATTAATGATCTTGGGGTGGTGTCACCAGATATTCCAGCTTTACATAGTCCAGATCCGCTGTCAAAAATCACAGCCGGCTTGTCTAAACTCTGGCCATTATACATTGTAGCTGGCATTGAAAGTTGCTGTTAGAGTTCACTGGCCTAGCAAAGAGAACTTATTGACCAACAAGCTGTTGTTTATGATGCCATGAAATAGATTGTTCTCCTGGCTGTAGCTGCAGATGTATCCAATACCTAGCGCTTGAACTATAAGTAGGCACTTGGCTATAGGTTACACAATAGGTGTTGCCAATGTTGAACTGGAGTTTGCCCAGGAAATTCAACTAAATAGGCCCACTGTAGAGTGAAAAAGAATATATGCTATTAATCAAACATACATTTTAAAGTCTAAGGGGCATATTTATTAATTGGGTTTTAAATTCGGTAATTATAATGTCTTGTTGTTTATGCCTAAATTTATTACAATACAAATGCCCGTACAGGGGTTCAGCCACGCTATTGCATATGCGCAGACAGCATTTTATGCATGAGTAGGCTTACCATAACATCACTTTAAACCAGGAGGCTCTTGGATTACACAGGTTCTGTAAATAGAGAGAAACAATTGAAACTTCAATAGGCGCTGATTAGGATTACATGCAACACAAATATAGATTAGGATTTGCACCCCCTAACATAATTTTATTATAGAAAAAAACCTTCCTTATGTAATAAATCAGCTCATTGAACATCTGGACGATGAATCAGAAATTTCTTTTAATCCTGTTTGATTTTGAAGTTCTTCATCTGTTCGATTCTCAAGAGGATACCCAAAAATGGAAGGAGTAAAAAATATAGTGCAGTACTGTATATACACCAATTGATGAATTTACTGACCCCAAAAGTGAAGGAATAAGTAATACTGTAGTGCAAATACGTTTTTTGAAAACAGATAAAATGTATTTAATAAATCACACTCACAAAAATAAAACATATAAAGGCATATCTACCACACAGTGGGTTTTCCAAAAATTGTGGAAAGAAATAAACGCTCCTCAAGGATGGAAAAAGACGCTGGATCAGGTCCGGACAAATCCACGTGCTAGAGTATTTCATCCCTCCACAATTCCGGGTCTACACACAGTATATGTTTTATTTTTGTGAGTGTGATTTATGAAATACATTTTATCTGTTTTCAAAAAACGTATTTGCACTATTACTTGTTCCTTCACTTTTGGGGTCACTGAAAACGAGTGCTTCGCACTAATCATCCCTATAGAATAAGGACATCCAGCGTCTGAAGTGGAGGACGTCTGTAATTACTCACAGTTAAGTGAGATACGTGCCTATTTATTCCTATTGATTGTGAGTGCAAACGCTCAGTAAATTCATCAATTGGTGTATATACAGTACTGCACTATATTTTTTCCTCCTTCCATTTTGGGGTATCATCTTGAGAATCGAACAGATGAACAACTTCAAAATCAAACAGGATTAAAAGAAATTTCTGATTCATTGTCCAGATCTTCAATGAACTGATTTATTACGTAAGGAAGGTTTTTTTTCTATAAAAATTATGTTAGGGGGTGCAAATCCTCATCTATATTTCTGTTGCATGTAATCCTAATCAGCGCCTATTGAAGTTTCAATTGTTTGTCTCTATGGTTCTGAAGTTGGGGTGTAACTTCTTATAGACTTCTTGGCTGTTGGTGTGGGGTGTGATACGCCTATTCATTGACCATCCACTATTCACTTTACACAGGTTCTGTGGCTGATTACAACCAGGTGAAATGCAGGTTTGAAGTCAGCCAGCCACATAGCCTGTGTAATGCATTAGTGTTCCAGTTTAAAGAGATAGTATGGTAAGCCTATGCATGAGTGAGCAGCCATTGCTGGGGAGGGATTCTATTGATCCCTCTCCTGGTAAATTTTGCGATGTGTAGCCCAAAGTCTACAACGGCTAACACCATCTGAAGATGACGTTAGCTACAGGGTCCAAGGTCCAGAATGCTACAAGGGGACTGGTTTTGTAATAAAAAAGGGGGGACCAATATCTGCTGTGGTCCCCTGTAGATACAGTTAAGTAAAACTTTATATGTGCAGGTGCCAGGTACCCCACAAAAATTCCCATTTTAGGTGATATCCAGCAAATATGTTTTGATAAATAGGCCCCTGAGTATAGAGATAGGACTTAATATTGATCTTGTATCTGAGAGGTATATTTACTAAAGCTTCTTAAACAAACAAGTGACATTGCTAATAGCAACCAGTCAGATTTTATAATTTTCTAGAATGTAATAGAGAAATTATAGCTAATATCTAATTGGTTGCAATGGGCAACACCCCAATATTCCATTATTACAAGCTTTACGAAATCTTCCTTTGGAGAATTAGGATTGAAATAGATGTAAACGCTTGGAGAACAAGATTGGGTAGAAAAAAACAACAACTTTATAAACATGCCGAATGTTTGAACATACTATAGAAGGCCTTTTTATACCTTAACTTTTCAGCACAGCGTGATGTCTCCCCACACAACTGTGTCAATGATCTGATGAGGAGCCAGTTTGTATTGTTCCCACACACTTCCAGCAACATCACAATCAGATGGTGACAACTGAAAACAAAAAGGTGCACATACTCCGTTATACACATCTCAAAAATACCATTCAGGAAAACAGTCTGATTAAACTCTATGCAGAACATATTTAAAAGTTCAAGGAAACGCCTGCACTGAATGGACATCAATTTCTACATACAGTAACAAAGGGGGTGTCTTAGCAGTGTCGAACTGGGGCATGAAGGACTCACCGGTGAATGTAGGTGTAGGGGCCCATGCTTAAGGGTTTGTCCAGGATCCGGGTGGGGTGTGGTCAGCCACCACAGAGGCTAGCCATTCAAAAAGTGTATGGTCTGGGCCCCTTGATAAATATATACAGGTTGAGTATCCCATATCCAAATATTCCGAAATACGGAATATTCCGAAATACGGAGTTTTTTGAGTGAGAGTGAGATAGTGAAACCTTTGTTTTTTGATGGCTCAATGTACACAAACTTTGTTTAATACACAAAGTTATTAAAAATATTGTATTAAATGACCTTCAGACTGTGTATATAAGGTGTATATGAAACATAAATGAATTGTGTGAATGTACACACACTTTGCTTAATGCACAAAGTTATAAAAAATATTGGCTAAAATGACCTTCAGGCTGTGTGTATAAGGTGTATATGTAACATAAATGCATTTTGTGCTTAGATTTAGGTCCCATCACCATGATATCTCATTATGGTATGCAATTATTCCAAAATACGGAAAAATCCCATATCCAAAATACCTCTGGTCCAAGCATTTTGGATAAGGGATACTCAACCTGTACTGTATATAATTATATAGTAAACACTGCTAGTGCATGCATGGAAATGTACAAGATTAATAACAGCATTGGACTGTAGAGCATACACCATAGTCCTGTGCAGTATAATGTATAATGTAAGTGCACTAGGATAGAGTCTGGAACCTGATCCCTAGAGGTGGAGGTGGGGCTAACCAGGGGTTTCCCCCTGTTCCCCGGTGGGCCAGTCTGACCCTGTGTCTTAGTAACTAAGTAGTATGGTAATAAAATCTGTCCAGCTACATTAGGGCTGTTGTCCTGATTTTATATTTATAAATCATGTTTAAGTGACATTGGGCCTAATTCAAGGTTGATTGCAAAATAATATTTTCTCCTAATGGCCAAAACTGTGTGCACTGCAGGAGGGGCAGATATAACATTTGCAGAGAGAGTTAGATTTGGGTGGGTTATATTGTTTCTGTGCAGGGTAAATACTGGCAGCTTTATTTTTACTCTGCTATTTAGATTTTAGTTTGAACACACTCCACCCAAATCTAACTCTCTCTGCACATGTTATATCTGTCCCACCTGCACTGCACATGGTTTTGGCCATTAGAGGATAATTTTATTTTGAAATCAACCTTGAATTAGGCCCATTGTACAGATTTTAACACAGACAAAGTTTGCTGACAAAAGAATCTGTTTAGTGCACTTAAGTGGTTACAAAAATTCTGACTCTATAATGCAGTAGTGTGTTGTTTGGTGGCTCCTAAATATATATTTTTTACATTATGATTGTGTGGAATATTGTGGAGGAAGCCTCAGTAGACTTGCCTTAGTAAGCTAACATATTACATCCTGTAGAAAGTATGACCTAGGTATTACTGGTCTAACACAGTAATAATGTAAATAACCTCATCTTGTGATTCAGCCCTAAAATTTCCTTGAAAGGAAGTAATTAGTGAGAAGTTCCTATGGTTTCAGTGTCATAATAATGTAGTTGTATCCCCTTAACATACATTTTCTTTGTCAGTGTAACATCTGACACTGATGATACTCACTGTCCAAACCTCAAATATGTTTGCGGTGATTTGCAATGTTTTTTATTCTGGGAAATGTACAAAATTTCTGACACTGTTTTGGATTATGCAAAGAAGAATTTGGGCAACTGGTTTGTGTACCAAATAATGTGTGTCAAAATCCAGTAGTGAGCAGTGGTAATTTTGTCGGCAAAATGTTGACTAAAAAAAATTGTTTTATTTCAGGGCTAAAATTAGACCAAAATGAAAACTGAGATCCACAGACTTAATCTTGACTAAAACAAAGCAAGAAAGTGACTAAAACTAAAACTACATTTAAAATCTTTGTCACAATTAACACAGGAAATAGGATTTAACATTTTGAAAGAACAATTATGTATTCTAGATATTTGCAGAAAATAAATGTAACCTGCTTTGAAGGAAATATGATTGTGTATTGCACTTGTTTGTTCTAAGAAACTTAAGGCATTCATTTGTATATGATATATTGGAGTGCTAAGGTAAGTCAGACTCAGTATGTAATACTTTCTCAGACTACTGAGCCAAGATTACATAAACACATAGTTAAAGGTAAGCAAATTTCTCAAGGGAATTTTAGAGAAATGTTCTTCAGCAAATCAAGTAAAATATCATTAAACTGTTTGCAAAAGTTATGACTAAAACAAAAATAGACTAAAATGAAAACTGAGATCAACTGATTAAATCTTGACTAAAACAAAGAAAAACATAAACATAAAGAGACTATGGATGGTATCCTATTAGCAGTGGTAATTTATCGCTGCAAATAGGTAGCCGGGGACTATCCAATAAACCCCGCTAGCTGGCACTTACCAGGGATTATGCTTTGGGTGTATCAGGCACGCAAAGTATAATCTGCTATAAGCAGCTCTCTGAGCCACAATACCACATGGGACAGATAACTTATCCCAGATCCCATGTGTTATCGCACAGTAGCAGGTCCTTTTTCTGAAGATAGTAACCATCGACTAATAACCATCGACTGGTTTTATTAGCCAAAAATTGATTGCAGCTACAGTATTTGGATGCCCCCCTAAAATGTGACTTTATTTTAAACCAACTACAATTTTAAGTAAGCGAGTAAGACTAAAACTAAATTTAAAATCCTTATGAAAATGATGACTAATAGGGCGGGATGTACTAAAAGGAAAATGTGTCCCAAACCCAGAAAACGGGACTGTGATGAACAGAAATATCACTCCAATTGGGTTGAATTAACGGTATGTAATTTGTTTATAATACACAATAAAGCATCACAAGATAGTATTAGTAAAAAACATTATTTTTAGTTTAAAACAGAACAGTCTTTGTGCAGATACAGTAGGTGTGTTGAGCCCTTTTCTGGTTAAAACTAGAATGGAGTCTCTGTATGCATTGAATATGTTGAAAACTCCACCTTAAAATTGGTAAATAAACAAAAATATTTTACAATATACTACAGCTGCAAAAAATACTATTGCTTACTAAAAAATAACATAATTCAAAACACTATTTTATGATAAATGACAAAAACTTTTAAACAAGATTTCCTAATATGTACACACTGATAGATATACTGTATCTGCAGATCAATGGATCTTCAAATATATCTATAGGCGGATCGGGCAGTGTGTTGTGCATACACACTGCCCGAACTGGACGGGCATATACATTCCCCCACCTAGTTGAGCTGTCCATCACCAGCGGCCTCTGCAACATGCCGACCGCCCGTACACATACAACGATGCACCAATATATCTATTGATACATTGGTCATCGTGTGCGCAGCAGGGCCGACGCGATATGTATGAAGAATTACGGCGTTCACAGACCTATTGTTGGTACAACCTGGCCGACGGGCCAGCGATATATCAGTCGTTCAATAGAACGGCCGATATATATTGGTCAGTGTGTACCCAACTTAACAATGATTTCTTTGTTATAAATCATACTCTACTCTCTCGAAAGTTGCGGGAGACTCCTGAATTTTTGGGTAGTCCCCCACACCCACGGAATATAGGCAAATCTCCTGCATTTTACCAGCTTCCAAATTGCGTCCCTTGGCGAAGGGGGCAAGGCTAACTGATGCAAATTGCAGCATTTAGAACTGTGCTCTCCCGGCAGACCCACGAATCGTGTCAGTTTTCTCGAGTTGAGGGTGAGGCCTAATGATGTGAGAGGAGACAGAAAATGTAGGCAAGTATGTTATAAATGGGAGGGGGTTACCATCCCAATGGTCAGGATCCTGGTGCAGGAGATACCGGCGCTGGAATCCCAACACATAGTGGAATACTGACGTTGGAATCTCGATAGGGTACAGAATATCAATGCTGGAATCCCAACCGTCGCGATCCCAATAGTCAACACAGCGGACCGGGTAAGTACTATGCTGGTGATGGGGTGTTCAGGTTAAGTCAACCCCCGAGGAATTTAGGATTAGGGTGCGGGGCAGAGGGTTAGGTTTAGGGTGTGGGGAGGTGGGGTTAGGGTTTGGTACCACCTGGGAAAGGAAGGGGTTAAGGTTAGGCTGCTGGGGTGAGACAGGTTTAGGGTGTGGGGAGAGTAGGTTAGGTTTAGGCACCACCCAAGTTGGGGGTTATGGTTAGGCAACTAAAAGGGAGTGTTAGGGTAGGGTAGGGGGAGGGTTAGATTTATTAACACCCCATGCCGGGATTTTGACTGTCGAGATGTTGCCGTTGGCCTTCTGATCGTTGTAATCCCGTCAGCCAGCATTTCATTCCCAACCTGTTATAAATATGTCAAGGCCCAACCATCGATAGGGAAGTAGAAAGAAAATAGAAATGTAACTAATCGCACAGCATTTCATCCAGGCTCCTGACGGTGGAACATAAAGGGCCTGATTTTGAGTTGGACACAGCGACGATGTTTGTTGTCTGCATATGCGCCGGAGTTTTACCATGCATGATTTTGTTTGTACAGTTTTGCGGTACAAGGTTAGTCGCATGGTAGCAGAAATGCCTGGGGCGTCCCTGGGTCAGATACTGGGAGGTAACAGGGGGGTGGCTAAACAGACAGACAGAGATCTTGCATCATATGTGAGTATCACAGACATGTAGCTGATAGTAGTTGTGTCCATAGATGCAGAATCGTTCATATAGGCGGCCATACACAGACAGGTAATCTGCCATAAGACTGGTGGAAGTTTTGATGGTGCGAACAGTGGTACAAGCGATGGTGGCATCTGGATACACACCAAGCGGTATTACACCGTGTATGGACAGTGTCCGTCTAAGTCCTCAGCGCAAGGCATCAAGTTCCAGAGAGACAGAGCCGCAAAGCTAAAATCTCAAGCCTCAAATGAAGGGGAATTTCTAGGTAGTGCCAATAATCCTTCATCATCAAAATTAAGTAGGTAAATTGGGGTTAAAGGAATCAGAAGCTGCTTCATGTACCGTGGACAGAAAGGAATCATGGCAGTCTCCGTGCAGGTCCCCTCCACTCTAGCCAGCAGCGCAGATCAGTAGACCAAACCATGGGTCTAATTCAGATCCTAAGAGATCTGAGTCGAATGACGCATGTGCTGTACAGGTCCTGCGTCCCTGTACGCACTATGCTGCAGATGTCAGAGTGACAGTCTGCAGCCATTTGGGAGCAGTGGCAACCTCTATTTCCTGAAACAGAGATGTGTCACTGCAGATTTGGGGGCAGTGCTGAGGCCAAGAGCTCCGTTGGAAGATGGAGATTTCCTGGCCTATCGGTCAGAGCTTGCGTGACCCACAGCTGATGATGTTGCAGTTGATCCTATGCTGCATCATAGGACACTGCACTGGATCACTAATGCAAGCAGGAGGCATCTACTTACACCATTCGCCTCCTGCTGCATTACCATACTAGTGCATCACTGTTGTTTCCAAGGAAGTAGCAGTGATGCCACCTCCAACCACAGCTGAACTAGGCCCCATGTTCCCCATGATATCCCCCTGATGTTTAAATGTCAAGCCACAACCCAGGACAACATCAAGATTCCACACCAAGATTTCCAACTCAGCACCCCAAAGCGTACATCCAGTTAGCATAGCTGCAGTCTTGTTCTTTGAATATAAAAGCAAATGACGGCTCTTTCTGCACATATGCAAGCTGTGCGGAGAAGGGATGGGGGGTTGGGAGGGTGGACAGAATGGAGCCCACAGGCTGCTTTAGCTTACACTATGGCGTTGCCTATCAGCAGGCCCGGCCCAAACTTAATTTTTTTGGTGCCCCTTGATGGGATAAACTTTATAAAGGGACTGTGCGTGCAACAAAAAAAGGGGTGTGGTCTGACAAGTCAGGGGTGTGGCCACACAATAGTAGCCCCAATTCAAATTACGCCACACAGTAGCACAATCTTATTCACAATACAGGTTGAGTATCCCATATCCAAATATTCCGAAATACGGAATATTCCGAAATACGGACTTTTTTGAGTGAGAGTGAGATAGTGAAACCTTTGTTTTTTGATGGCTCAGTGTACACAAACTTTGTTTAATACACAAAGTAATTAAAAATATTGTATTAAATGACCTTCAGGCTGTGTGTATAAGGTGTATATGAAACATAAATGAATTGTGTGAATGTAGACACACTTTGTTTAATGCACAAAGTTATAAAAAATATTGGCTAAAATGATATTGGCTGTGTGTATAAGGTGTATATGTAACATAAATTCATTCTGTGCTTAGATTTAGGTCCCATCACCATGATATCTCATTATGGTATGCAATTATTCCAAATTATGGAAAAATCCGATATCCAAAATACCTCTGGTCCCAAGCATTTTGGATAAGGGATACTCAACCTGTATACCACATGTAGTGCTCCTGATCCATGTATTATGACATACAGTATTAGTGTTCCTTATTCACATTCCAACATATAGCAGTGCCCCTTACGCACGTTACGACACACAGTAGTGCCCCTATACATAATGCCCACAGTAGTAGGGCCCGTACACCTAAAGCCCATGTAGTAATGCTCCTTACACACAATGCCCACAGTAGTAGTGCCACTTATACACATAATGCATACAGTAGTAATGCTCCTTACACATAATGCACACAAAAGTGCCCCTTATACACATAATGCCCACAGTAGTAGTGCTGCTTATACATAATGCCCACATGTTAGGGTCTCCTGCCCTGTGCTGCCACGTCGTCATGGCAACCGGGAGACAAGTGCTAGTGGAATAACCTGAGCGCAGCTTATACTCCGGTTCGGGTCTTTTGCTGTGCAGTGGTTATAGGCTCTGTGCACGGCAGGGGATCCGGTGCTGGTTTTTGTGCTCACAGTCTGTGAGGTCTGAGTGGGGCGTGGACAGCACCTGCTTTATAAGGCCTCTTTTCAGGGTAAGCAGATGCTGCTGAATCTTTGTTGGTTAGTCAGTTCATGAAAGTTAGCCAGTACTGTGTAGCTTTGTATTTGTTTGTTGCTTACTGCAAATAGGCCTGGGGATTTGGTATTACACTCTGCCAATCCAGACCTAGCAGTAAGACTGGAGTCAGTCGTTTAGCTTGCTGGGGTTCTGTTACTACTCTGTGAACTTAGCAAGTTTGCGGCTGTATTCTAAGACTTGCCTGTCTAATCCTGTCTCACTGTGCTAGGTGTCAGGGGTCAGTTTAGTGGCAGTAAGCTAAAACCTGTGCACTGCAAGTGAGAATTAGGATTGTGGAGATTCTCCTTGTGTCTATCATTCCATCTCTGACCAAGGAGTTTACTGCCACACCCGTTGGTAACCCTTTAGGGTTTTGCTGTTGCCCTTAGCAACAGCATTTCGGGTTCTCTACGTATTAAAACACAACATCTTGCTTTTCCATCTGAGCAGTTCTAATACAAGGGAGATACCCAGTTCCTTAGCCTCTGGGCTTCTCTGTTCACTTTGTGTGTATTTTGTTACCCTATCACCTTCTGTGTACGTTATGTCATATCCCCCAGTTTGTCTGTGAGTCCATCTGTTTTGCATAACAGTTCAAACACCAGTACATTCCTGCAGACACTGGAGTGCATAACAGTTCTGACACCAGTACTTTCCTGCAGGCACTGGTGTGCATAACATATTCAGCAGCCTAATACTCCTGTTGAAATTTTGTGGGAATATGGAGCATACCCCTCAAAATACGTTGCAACAGGTGGTCGATCAGGTGCAGGTCCTGACTCGACAATTTAATGATTTGTCCATTAAAATGCACACCTCCCAGGCTGCTGGCGGAGCTCCCGCAGCAGCAGCACCTGCAGGGGTTAAGGAGCCGAAAGTAAATCTCCCGGATCGTTTTTCTGGAGATCGCTCGCAGTTCTTTTGTTTCAAGGAGAGCTGCAAGCTATACTTCCGGCTTAGGCCTCAGTCTTCTGGGTCGGAGATTCAGCGGGTGGGCATAGTGATTTCCTTGCTACAAGGAGACCCACAGGTCTGGGCATATGGGTTGCAGCCTGACTGTCCGTCGCTTAAAAGTGTTGATGCTTTTTTTACGGCACTGGGCATGTTGTATGATGACCCTGACAAGACGGCCTCAGCCGAGGCTCAGATTTCGATCCTTAAGCAAGGGCGAAGGCCAGTTGAGGTTTACTGTACGGAGTTTCGGAGGTTGGCCCATGATACCCAGTGGAATGACCCAGCCCTGAGACACCAGTACCGAAGAGGTCTTTCTAACCAGATAAAGGACCAACTGGTACAATATCCCTTGCCTGATAGCTTGGATCAGCTCATGCAGTTATCCATCCGGGTGGATAGACGGCTGAGAGAGCGTAGGCTTGAAAGGGAGACTGAGATTTCCTTCCTTCCCAAGGGAACCTCAGACTCTGAGGAATTTTCTGAGGAGCCTATGCAGATTGGGGCTACCCGCCTCTCCTCGCGTGAGAAGACGCGGAGGAGACAGCAGGGGTTGTGTTTGTACTGTGGGAATAAAGGTCATGTGGTAGTATCATGCCCAGAAAAGCCGGAAAACTTCAGGGCCTGAGGGTGATGGGAAATATCCTGTCAGGCCAGAAGTCAGAATTTCCCAAGAAGACTTTTATCATTCCGGTGACCTTGAAGATCCTCGGTCAAACTGTCAAGACTGAGGCCTTTGTGGACAGTGGGGCCGACGGGGTTTTTATGGACCGCCAATTCGCCCTGAAACACTCTGTTCCCTTAGTACCCTTGGCATCGGAAATTGAGATTTGTGGGTTAAACGGGGAACCATTATCCCAAGGTAAAATTACCTCTTGCACTAGCCAGATTTCTTTGTTTATTGGAGCCACACACTCTGAAAAATTGTCCTTTTATGTGACTGTCTGTACTTTTGCCCCATTGGTGTTGGGGTTACCCTGGTTAAGGGCCCACAATCCTCAATTTGACTGGGTCTCTGGGGAGATTCTTAGTTGGGGTACTGATTGTTTCAGGAGTTGCTTGAGCCTTCCAGTCAGGCTCTCGCAGCTAAGTTTGCCAGGATTGCCAGGGTGTTATGCAGATTTTGCGGACGTGTTCTCCAAAAAAGTTGCAGAGGTACTACCTCCCCATCGCCCCTATGACTGTGCCATTGATTTGTTGCCAAATGCTAAGCTTCCCAAGAGCAGGTTGTACTCCCTGTCACGTCCTGAGACTCAGGCTATGGCAGAGTACATTCAGGAGAACTTGGCTAAGGGATTTATCAGACCTTCACAGTCTCCAGTTGGGTCGGGGTTCTTCTTCGTGGGTAAAAAGGACGGTTCGTTGCGACCCTGCATCGACTTCAGGGAATTGAACCGTATCACGATTAAAAACTCATACCCACTGCCTCTCATTTCGGTCTTGTTTGACCAGCTTCGTACTGCCACCATTTTTTCTAAGATTGACCTACGCGGTGCGTACAATCTAATCCGAATAAGAGAGGGGGATGAATGGAAGACTGCCTTTAATACCCACTCAGGGCATTATGAATATTTGGATAGATTCTTAGTTGTATACTTAGATGACATCCTAATCTTCTCCCATTCCCTGGAGGAACATCAGAAGCATGTACGCTTAGTCCTCCAGAAACTCAGAGACCACCGGCTTGGGGCGAAGCTGGAGAAGTGCGAATTTGAAGTTCAGCAAATCGCATTTCTAGGATATATTATCTCCCCAGAAGGTTTCCAAATGGAGGGTTCCAAGGTACAGGCAGTCCTGGATTGGGTGCAGCCCACTAGTTTGAAGGCGCTTCAGCGTTTCCTGGGCTTTGCAAATTTTTATAGACGATTTATCGCTGGATTTTCGTCTATAGTGGCGCCCTTGGTGGCACTCACTAAGAAAGGGGCGGATGTTGCTCACTGGTCTTGTGAGGCTAAAGCGGCTTTTGCCCGTCTCAAAAGGGCATTTGTTTCGGCCAAGGTGCTGCGACACCCAGATCCAGAGCGTCCTTTTGTGGTGGAGGTGGATGCCTCTGAGATGGGTATTGGGGCAGTGCTTTCTCAGATGGGAGTGTCTGATAATCGCCTTCATCCCTGTGCTTACTTTTCCCGTAAATTTTCGCCTGCCGAAATGAATTATGACGTGGGTAACCGGGAATTGTTGGCTATTAAGGATGCACTCGAGGAGTGGAGACACTGGCTTGAGGGGGCTAAGTTTGTGGTCTCAATTCTCACTGACCATAAGAATCTGGCATATTTAGAGTCAGCGAAGCGTCTCAATGCCAGGCAGGCACGATGGGCTTTGTTTTTTGCTCGCTTTAATTTTTTGATAACATATCGCCCTGGGTCAAAAAACATCAAGGCTGATGCGCTCTCGCGGAGTTTTGCTCCAATCCAGGAGACCACCGAGGAGCCGTTGCCCATTGTTTCCCCATCATGTATTAAAGTGGGCATTACCCAGGACCTCTTATCATTAGTCCTTAGAGCACAGGAGCAGGCTCCTCCAGACCTTCCGGTAGGTCTTTTGTTTGTGCCTCCTAGGTTAAGACAGCGAGTGTTCCTGGAATTCCATGCCAAGAAGTCGGCAGGTCACCCGGGTATTGCCAGAACTCGGGAGTTGCTATCTAGGGCGGTGTGGTGGCCCTCGGTGGCTAAGGATGTGGATCAGTGGGTTCGGGCATGTGACATCTGTGCCCGAAATAAGACTCCTAGAGGGGTTCCTGTTGGCCCATTACATCCACTCTCTATCCCATCTAAGCCATGGACCCACATTTCAATGGATTTTGTGGTGGACTTGCCCAAATCCTCGGGGATGACAGCCATCTGGGTTGTCGTTGACAGGTTTTCGAAGATGGCGCACTTCGTTCCACTGGTTGGGCTGCCATCAGCCAGACGCCTGTCTGAATTATTTATGCTGCATGTTGTGCGTCTCCACGGGTTGCCACTTGATGTGGTCTCTGACCGCGGATCCCAGTTTGTGGCCAAATTCTGGAGGGCATTTTGTTCCGATCTCCAGATTTCTGTCAGCTTGTCGTCAGGCTACCATCCGCAGTCTAATGGGCAGACTGAAAGGGTGAACCAGTCCTTGGAGCAGTTCCTCAGGTGTTATGTCTCCAAGTGTCAGACTGACTGGGTTGCTCATCTGTCCATGGCGGAGTTTGCCTATAACAACGCGGCTCACTCTGCTACAGGGATCTCTCCCTTCCTTTGTGTGTATGGGCATCATCCTAAGGCCAATTCTTTTGACCCCCTGGACTCCACGCCTGGTGGTTCCTCTGTGGTTTCGGTCCTTAGAGGTATTTGGCGGAAAGTGAAGAAAGCCCTTGTGTCTGTGTCATTAGTGACCAAAAGGATTTTTGATAAGCGGAAAAGACCCTGCAGCTTCAAATTAGGAGACTTCGTCTGGTTGTCTACCAAGAATTTGAAGTTGAGACAGCCATCTCATAAGTTAGGGCCCCGGTTCATCGGCCCTTATAAGATCACCAGGGTTATCAATCCGGTGGCATTTCAGTTAGATCTGCCCCGTTCTTTGGGTATCAATAAAACATTTCATTGTTCCCTTTTAAAACGGGCGATTAGTAATCCTTCTTCCAGTGGAAGACCTTCCCCTCTTCTGATACGTGGCCAGAGGGAGTTTGTTGTTGAAAGGATTCTTGACTCCAAGGTGGTTCGGGGTCGGCTGTCATTTTTGGTGCACTGGAAGGGGTATGGCCCGGAGGAGCGGTCGTGGGTGCGCAGTTGTGATCTTCATGCCCCCAGACTGATACGCTCTTTCTTCTCGCAGTTCCCCGATAAACCCGGTGGTAGGGGTTCTTTGACCCCTCGTCAGAGGGGGGGTACTGTTAGGGTCTCCTGCCCTGTGCTGCCACGTCGTCATGGCAACCGGGAGACAAGTGCTAGTGGAGTAACCTGAGCGCAGCTGATACTCCGGTTCGGGTCTTTTGCTGTGCAGTGGTTATAGGCTCTGTGCACGGCAGGGGATCCGGTGCTGGTTTTTGTGCTCACAGTCTGTGAGGTCTGAGTGGGGCGTGGACAGCACCTGCTTTATAAGGCCTCTTTTCAGGGTAAGCAGATGCTGCTGAATCTTTGTTGGTTAGTCAGTTCATGAAAGTTAGCCAGTACTGTGTAGCTTTGTATTTGTTTGTTGCTTACTGCAAATAGGCCTGGGGATTTGGTATTACACTCTGCCAATCCAGACCTAGCAGTAAGACTGGAGTCAGTCGTTTAGCTTGCTGGGGTTCTGTTACTACTCTGTGAACTTAGCAAGTTTGCGGCTGTATTCTAAGACTTGCCTGTCTAATCCTGTCTCACTGTGCTAGGTGTCAGGGGTCAGTTTAGTGGCAGTAAGCTAAAACCTGTGCACTGCAAGTGAGAATTAGGATTGTGGAGATTCTCCTTGTGTCTATCATTCCATCTCTGACCAAGGAGTTTACTGCCACACCCGTTGGTAACCCTTTAGGGTTTTGCTGTTGCCCTTAGCAACAGCATTTCGGGTTCTCTACGTATTAAAACACAACATCTTGCTTTTCCATCTGAGCAGTTCTAATACAAGGGAGATACCCAGTTCCTTAGCCTCTGGGCTTCTCTGTTCACTTTGTGTGTATTTTGTTACCCTATCACCTTCTGTGTACGTTATGTCATATCCCCCAGTTTGTCTGTGAGTCCATCTGTTTTGCATAACAGTTCAAACACCAGTACATTCCTGCAGACACTGGAGTGCATAACAGTTCTGACACCAGTACTTTCCTGCAGGCACTGGTGTGCATAACACCACAGTAGTAATGCCCCTAACACATAATTCCCACAGTAGTATGCCTCTTAAACATAATGCCCCCAGTACTGTAATTTTACCACCATTAACCACTAGGCCTGTATCACCTTCTGTCTGTCTGGCTGTGCTTCTATACAACAACTGATGTATACCTTCTGAGGAAAGCGTTCTAAATGTTATAACGGAGAAACGCATTAAGGATCAGACACCGTGCTAGGAAACATCTGCTGGCTCCCGAGTTTTGCCACCGTGGCCGCATTTAACCCATTTGGCTACGAGCGATCAATACACCTGGCAGACTAACACAGCTGACTCTGACGTCCACCATCAGGTCCGTTTGGCCGGAGAGAAGGGAGACCGCCTGTCCGGGGGCCCCTCCGGTGGAGGGACGTCTTGTTCTGTGCCGCTGCAGTTGCCGGCCGCTCCATCCTGTAAGAGGCTTCACGACGCGGTCAGCGGAGAAGTGAGGTGAGAAACCCTGCATTGACCTATCCGGTCATTGCACCTGTTCGGACCACACTACACGCTGGCAATAGAAAAGTGAATTAGAGCGGCGGCTTGTCACAGCGGGCTCCTGGTTATTATACACCAGGTCTTATTGATCTAGAAAGAAACTGCACCTTAAATTACAAATCAATACGCTTGGATCAAAAATCATACATCTTAATGGTCATCAAATATATTCCTTATAGCCATAGGAAGAAATCAGGCCATTTAAACAACAACGGTCTTAAAACATCTTCGGCCATAGGAGCATAAAAAGAGACTTTTAAATATACCTGACTCTGGACTGCCATGCTATATAGGAATCTTGAGATCATGTTGGAGCTGTGAAATTGATTATCAGACACTCCAGTGTCTCCTAGCATAATAAGTGTTGTTATGTATGTGTATGCATTATTTATGCTGATTTTTAAGAAGTAAAAAACTTTTATATAATAAATGTTATTGGAATATATGCGCTCTCTTTAGATATTTAATTCTTCTATACAGTATGTGCCCCATTCTCTCCGTGCTTCAACCTATGCTACGTTCTGCCTGTGTCTCAATCTGTACCCTTTTCTGCCTCTTTGTGCCTCTATCTGTACCTACTTCCAGTGTCGGACTGGGGCATGAAGGGCCCACCGGAGAATGCAGTGGTAGGGGCCAATGTTTAAGGGTGTGGTCAGTCTCCAGAGGGGGTGTGGCAGCCATTACATTGGATTGCCTAACCATTAGTGAGTGCATGGGCTGGACTCCTTGACAAATATATAAATACTTCTAATGCATGCGTGATAATGTACCAGATAAATATTGGCAATCCACTGTAGAGAATACATCATAGTTCTGTGCAGTATAAGATAACATATGTATAATAATAAGATTTTACTTACCGATAAATCTATTTCTCGTAGTCCGTAGTGGATGCTGGGACTCCGTCAGGACCATGGGGAATAGCGGCTCCGCAGGAGACAGGGCACAAAATTTAAAAGTTTGACCACTAGGTGGTGTGTACTGGCTCCTCCCCCTATGACCCTCCTCCAAGCCTCAGTTAGGATACTGTGCCCGGACGAGCGTACACAATAAGGAAGGATTTTGAATCCCGGGTAAGACTCAAACCAGCCACACCAATCACACCGTACAACTTGTGATCTGAACCCAGTTAACAGTATGATAACGTAGGAGCCTCTGAAAAGATGGCTCACAACAATAAACAACCCGATTTTTTTGTAACAATAACTATGTACAAGTATTGCAGACAATCCGCACTTGGGATGGGCGCCCAGCATCCACTACGGACTACGAGAAATAGATTTATCGGTAAGTAAAATCTTATTTTCTCTGACGTCCTAGTGGATGCTGGGACTCCGTCAGGACCATGGGGATTATACCAAAGCTCCCAAACGGGCGGGAGAGTGCGGATGACTCTGCAGCACCGAATGAGAGAACTCCAGGTCCTCCTTAGCCAGGGTATCAAATTTGTAGAATTTTACAAACGTGTTCTCCCCTGACCACGTAGCTGCTCGGCAGAGTTGTAATGCCGAGACCCCTCGGGCAGCCGCCCAAGATGAGCCCACCTTCCTTGTGGAGTGGGCCTTGACAGATTTAGGCTGTGGCAAGCCTGCCACAGAATGTGCCAGTTGAATTGTGCTACAAATCCAACGAGCAATCGTCTGCTTAGAAGCAGGAGCACCCAGCTTGTTGGGTGCATATAGTATAAACAGCGAGTCAGATTTTCTGACTCCAGCCGTCCTTGAAATATATATTTTCAATGCTCTGACAACGTCCAGCAACTTGGAATCCTCCAAATCGCTAGTAGCCGCAGGCACCACAATAGGCTGGTTCAGGTGAAACGCTGATACCACCTTAGGCAGAAAATGAGGACGCGTCCTCAATTCTGCCCTGTCCGAATGGAAAATCAGATATGGGCTTTTATATGATAAAGCTGCCAATTCTGACACTCTCCTGGCTGAAGCCAGAGCCAGTAGCATGGTTACTTTCCATGTAAGATATTTCAAATCTACCGATTTGAGTGGCTCAAACCAATGGGATTTGAGAAAATCCAAAACTACATTGAGATCCCACGGTGCCACTGGGGGCACAACCGGGGGCTGTATATGTAGTACTCCTTTTACAAAAGTCTGAACTTCAGGAACTGAAGCCAATTCTTTCTGGAAGAATATCGACAGGGCCGAAATTTGAACCTTAATGGACCCTAATTTGAGGCCCATAGATAATCCTGTTTGCAGGAAATGTAGGAATCGACCCAGTTGAAATTCCTCTGTCGGGGCCTTCCTGGCCTCACACCATGCAACATATTTTCTCCAAATGCGGTGATAATGTTGTGCAGTCACCTCCTTCCTGGCTTTGACCAGGGTAGGGATGACCTCTTCCGGAATGCCTTTTTCCCTTAGGATCCGGCGTTCAACCGCCATGCCGTCAAACGCAGCCGCGGTAAGTCTTGGAATAGACACGGTCCCTGCTGAAGCAGGTCCCTTCTTAGAGGTAGAGGCCACGGATCTTCCGTGAGCATCTCCTGAAGTTCCGGGTACCAAGTCCTTCTTGACCAGTCCGGAGCCACGAGTATCGTTCTTACTCCCCTTTGCCGTATAATTCTCAGTACCTTGGGTATGAGAGGCAGAGGAGGGAACACATACACTGACTGGTACACCCATGGTGTTACCAGAGCGTCCACAGCTATTGCCTGAGGGTCTCTTGACCTGGCGCAATACCTGTCCAGTTTTTTGTTGAGGCGGGACGCCATCATGTCCACCATTGGTCTTTCCCAATGGACCACAATCATGTGGAAGACTTCTGGATGAAGTCCCCACTCTCCCGGGTGAAGATCGTGTCTGCTGAGGAAGTCTGCTTCCCAGTTGTCCACTCCCGGAATGAACACTGCTGACAGTGCTATCACATGATTTTCCGCCCAGCGAAGAATCCTTGCAGCTTCTGCCATTGCCCTCCTGCTTCTTGTGCCGCCCTGTCTGTTTACGTGGGCGACTGCCGTGATGTTGTCCGACTGGATCAACACCGGCTGACCCTGAAGCAGAGGTTTTGCCAGGCTTAGAGCATTGTAGATTGCTCTTAGCTCCAGTATATTTATGTGAAGAGACGTTTCCAGGCTTGACCACACGCCCTGGAAGTTTCTTCCTCGTGTGACCGCTCCCCAGCCTCTCAGGCTGGCATCCGTGGTCACTAGGACCCAGTTCTGTATGCCGAATCTGCGGCCCTCTAACAGATGAGTACTCTGCAACCACCATAGCAGAGAGACCCTTGTCCTTGTCGACAATTTTATCCGCTGATGCATCTGCAGATGCGATCCGGACCATTTGTCTAGCAGATCCCACTGAAAAATTCGTGCATGGAATCTGCCGAATGGAATCGCTTCGTAAGAAGCCACCATTTTTCCCAGGACTCTTGTGCATTGATGCACAGACACTGTCCCTGGTTTTAGGAGGTTCCTGACTAGTTCGGATAACTCCCTGGCTTTCTCCTCCGGAAGAAACACCTTTTTCTGAACAGTGTCCAGAATCATCCCTAGGAACAGCAGACGTGTCGTCGGGATCAGTTGGGATTTTGGAAAATTCAGAATCCACCCGTGCTGTTGGAGCACTACTTGAGTTAGTGCTACTCCGACCTCCAGCTGTTCTCTGGATCTTGCCCTTATCAGGAGATCGTCCAAGTAAGGGATAATTAATACGCCTTCTCTTCGAAGAAGAATCATCATTTCGGCCATTACCTTGGTAAAGACCCTGGGTGCCGTGGACAATCCAAACGGCAGCGTCTGAAACTGATAATGACAGTTTTGTACCACGAACCTGAGGTACCCTTGGTGTGAAGGGCAAATTGGGACATGAAGGTAAGCATCCTTGATGTCCAAGGACACCATAAAATCCCCCTCTTCCAGATTCGCTATCACTGCTCTGAGTGACTCCATCTTGAACTTGAATTTTTGTATGTACAGGTTCAGAGATTTCAGATTTAGAATAGGTCTTACCGAGCCGTCCGGCTTCGGTACCACAAATAGCGTGGAGTAATACCCCTTTCCCTGTTGTAGAAGGGGTACCTTGACTATCACCTGCTGAGAATACAGCTTGTGAATGGCTTCCAATACCGTCGCCCTGTCGGAGGGAGACGTTGGCAAAGCAGACTTTTGGAACCGGCGAGGGGGAGACTTCTCGAATTCCAACCTGTAACCCTGAGATACTACCTGCAGGATCCAGGGGTCCACCTGCGAGTGAGCCCACTGTGCGCTGAAATTCTTGAGGCGACCCCCCACCGCCCCTGAGTCCGCTTGTAAGGTCCCAGCGTCATGCTGAGGCCTTTGCAGAAGCCGGGGAGGACTTCTGCTCCTGGGAAGGGGCTGCTTGGTGCAGTCTCTTACCCTTTCCTTTGCCTCGGGGCAAATATGAATGTCCTTTTGCTCGCTTGTTCTTATAGGAACGAAAGGACTGCGGCTGAAAAGACTGCGGCTTTTTCTGTTGGGAGGGGACTTGAGGTAAAAAGGTGGACTTCCCGGCTGTTGCCGTGGCTACCAAATCCGATAGACCGACCCCAAATAATTCCTCTCCTTTATACGGCAATACTTCCATATGCCGTTTGGAATCCGCATCGCCTGACCACTGTCGTGTCCATAGACTTCTTCTGGCAGATATGGACATCGCACTTACTCTTGATGCCAGAGTGCAGATATCTCTCTGTGCATCTCGCATATAAAGGAACGCATCCTTTAATTGCTCTATAGTCAATAAAATACTGTCCCTATCCAGGGTATCAATATTTTCAGTCAGGGAATCCGACCAAGCCACCCCAGCACTGCACATCCAGGCTGAGGCGATTGCTGGTCGCAGTATAACACCAGTATGTGTGTATATACTTTTTAGAGTATTTTCCAGCCTCCTATCAGCTGGATCCTTGAGGGCGGCCGTATCAGGAGACGGTAACGCCACTTGTTTGGATAAACGTGTGAGCGCCTTGTCCACCCTAGGGGGTGTTTCCCAGCGCGCCCTAACCTCTGGCGGGAAAGGGTATAATGCCAATAACTTCTTTGAAATTAGCAGTTTTTTATCAGGGGTAACCCACGCTTCATCACACACGTCATTCAATTCCTCTGATTCAGGAAAAACTACAGGTAGTTTTTTCAGACCCCACATAATACCCCTTTTTGTGGTACTTGCAGTATCAGAGATATGCAAAGCCTCCTTCATTGCCGTGATCATATAACGTGTGGCCCTACTGGAAAATACGTTTGTTTCTTCACCGTCGACACTGGATTCAGTGTCAGTGTCTGGGTCTGTGTCGACCGACTGAGGTAAAGGGCGTTTTACAGCCCCTGACGGTGTCTGAGACGCCTGGACAGGTACTAACTGGTTTGCCGGCTGTCTCATGTCGTCAACCGACTTTTGTAGCGTGCTGACACTATCCCGTAATTCCATAAACAAAGCCATCCATTCTGGTGTCGACTCCCTAGGGGGTGACATCACCATTACAGGCAATTGCTCCGCCTCCACGCCAACATCGTCCTCATACATGTCGACACACACGTACCGACACACAGCAGACACACAGGGAATGCTCTGATAGAAGACAGGACCCCACTAGCCCTTTGGGGAGACAGAGGGAGAGTTTGCCAGCACACACCCAAGCGCTATAAATATATATAGGGACAACCTTAATAAGTGTGTTCCCTTTATAGCAGCTCAAATATTATAAATATCGCCAATAAGTGCCCCCCCTCTCTGTTTTTACCCTGTTTCTGTAGTGCAGTGCAGGGGAGAGTCCTGGGAGCCTTCCTCGCAGCGGAGCTGGGCAGGAAAATGGCGCTGTGTGCTGAGGAGAATAGGCCCCACCCCCTTTTCGGCGGGCTTCTTCTCCCGGTTTTTTTGGAACCTGGCAGGGGTTAAATACATCCATATAGCCCCAGGGGCTATATGTGATATATTTTAGCCAGAATAGGTATATTACATTGCTGCCCAGGGCGCCCCCCCCCCAGCGCCCTGCACCCTCAGTGACCGCTGGTGTGAAGTGTGCGGAGAGCAATGGCGCACAGCTGCAGTGCTGTGCGCTACCTCATGAAGACTGAGACGTCTTCTGCCGCCGGTTTCTGGACCTCTTCTCTATTCGGCATCTGCAAGGGGGTCGGCGGCGCGGCTCCGGTGACCCATCCAGGCTGTACCTGTGATCGTCCCTCTGGAGCTAGTGTCCAGTAGCCTAAGAAGCAAATCCATCCTGCACGCAGGTGAGTTCACTTCTTCTCCCCTAAGTCCCTCGTTGCAGTGAGCCTGTTGCCAGCAGGACTCACTGAAAATAAAAAACCTAACAAACTTTTTCTAAGCAGCTCTTTAGGAGAGCCACCTAGATTGCACCCTGCTCGGACGGGCACAAAAACCTAACTGAGGCTTGGAGGAGGGTCATAGGGGGAGGAGCCAGTACACACCACCTAGTGGTCAAACTTTTAAATTTTGTGCCCTGTCTCCTGCGGAGCCGCTATTCCCCATGGTCCTGACGGAGTCCCAGCATCCACTAGGACGTCAGAGAAACATAATTCATGTGCACAGTCTGGAACCTGATCACTAGAGGAGGAGGAGGAGCCCCAGGCAGTGGGGCCCACCGGTGGTTTCCCCTGTACCCCTGTGGGCCAGTCCGACCCTGCCTACTTCTGTGTCTTTGTACCTCTTTCTTTCTCAGTACTGTCTCTATCTTTATCCCCTACTCAGAGGTGTAACTAGGGTTTTCGGAGCCCAGGGCAAGATGGAAAATGGCGCCCCCCCCAAAAAAAAACACACACCAAAAGAAGCATGTGCGCGCACAGGGAAAAATGGGCATGGCCACACACCAGAAAGGGTGTGGCCACGCACCAGAAAGGGTGTGGCCACTGAAAATGGCCCCCCAGTGCCAGTTACATTGCCCCACAGTGCCAGATACAATGCCCCACAGTGCCGGATACATGCCCCACAGTGCCAGATACATGCCCCACAGTGCCAGTTACATTGCCCCACAGTGCCAGTTACATTGCCCCACAGTGCCAGATACATTGCCCCACAGTGCCAGATACATGCCCCACTGTGCCAGTTACATGCCCCACTGTGCCAGATACATGCCCCACTGTGCCAGATACATGCCCCACTGTGCCAGTTACAATGCCCCACAGTGCCAGATACAATGCCCCACAGTGCCAGATACAATGCCCCACACTGCCAGATACATTGGCCCACAGTGACAGTTACAATGCCCCACAGTGCCAGATACATGCCCCACTGTGCCAGATACATGCCCCACTGTGCCAGATACATGCCCCAATGTGCCAGTTACATGCCCCACTGTGCACCCCCCCCCACCCCCCCGGTCACTCACCGCTTGTGGCTCGCCTCTGATATGTAAAGGGAGGAGAGCGCAGCGCCTCTCCTTCCCCTCACCGCTCCAGGTCTCCGGCGGCTGTGTGGCGCCGGTTCGCTAGCCAATCAGAGCTCGCGGACCGGCAGCCAATCAGGAGCCAGTCTGCAAGCTCTGATTGGCTAACGCCGCCGGAGACCAGACACATGCAGCGCTGCTGGCAGCGGCGGTGAGGAGAGGGAGAGACGCTGCGCTCTCCTCCCCTCACAATTCGGCGTGACGGGGGCGAGTGGGGCATGTGCACCACTCGCCCTACCCTAGTTACGCCTCTGCCCCTACTGCCTCGCTATGTCTCCTTTTACTTCTCTGTGTATCTAACTTTACCTTCTTTCTGCAAGTTTTCCCTTTCTATACTCTCCATCATTTATTTCACCACCTCTGTGTTCTCCCCACCTACCCCTGGATTTTCTCTCACCCACTGTGTCCCCCCTTCCTCTCCCCCTGGGTTCTCTCTCACCTACTGTCACCCCCCACCCATGGGTTCTCTTTCACCCACTGTGTCATCCAACCACCCTCCCCACCTGCTTATACTGATTCCCCACTGTCTGTTGGTACTGCTTACCAGACCAGGTGAAGCTGCGCATCTTTACTGCCTGTGAGGTCTCCCACTGGCCATCACTGAGTGGTGCGGATACAGGTGCTCTGACCCTCCCCCTCTGCGTTGCCACCAGTGTCAGAGACTCTTAAAGCCCGGCAAAAATCTTACCTCCCAGTCCCAACCTCTACCCTTATGATATTGGTCCCCTGCTCCTACCCCACACTACCCCTCCTCCCAAAGCAGAGTAGAGCTCACCGAGACTGCTTTGCTTCCACCAGCGCTGCACTGCGCCGCTCTGGCTCAAGTCAGAGTCCTGTGGCTGTGCTACTGCTCAGCAGAGTGGCAGCACTGGCAGAGCAGGGGAGCGCCTCTCTGCTGAGCGGTCTCTGCTCCCGTTTACGAATGGCAGCAGCAAACGCCACATTTGAAAAGCTGCTGGCGCTGTTTTTCTCCATGGTGACGTGGCACCCTCCTAGCTGTGGCGCCTTACTCAGCTGCGTAGCTGGCGTATGGGTCAGGCCGGTGCTGCCTATCAGATACAAGTTCCAGAAAGTTTTGCTTTAAGAAGCTTGATACATACTGTATGGGCATTGTTGGATACCCAAGAAATCAGCAGTTTTCATAAGTTTACCGCATTTTGGCGGTCATTCCGAGTTGTTCGCTAGCTGCTTTCGTTCGCAGCGTGGCGATTAGGTGAAAAAGCGGCATTTCTGCTCATGCGTATGGTGTGCAAGTGCGCACGCGTGACGTAATTTCACACAAAACTATGCAGTTTCACACAAGGTCTAGCAATGTTTTTCAATTGCACTGCTGATCGGTGAGTGATTGACAGGAAGTGGGTGTTTCTGAGCGGAAACTGACCGTTTTCGAGGAGTGTGTGTAAAAACGCAGGCGTGCCCGATAAAAACGCAGGAGTGGCTGGGGAGACGGGGGAGTGGCTGGCCGAAAGCAGGGCGTGTTTGTGACGTCTAAACAGGAACTAAACAGTCTGAAGTGATCGCTAGCTAGGAGTAAGTTTCGAGCTGCTCAGAAACTGCAAATCTTTTTTTGGAGCAGTTCCGAGATCCTTTCGTTCACACTTCTGCTAAGCTAAGATACACTCCCAGAGGGTGGCGGCCTAGCGTTTGCACTGCTGCTAAAAGCAGCTAGCGAGCGATCAACTCGGAATGAGGGCCTTTATCCTTACAGTACATCCCGCCCATAACAACTATCCCATCAGGATTTTGCGACTTCTTATTGAATAATATTTAGATTTGTGCAGATGTGCAATGTCGGAAGTACTGTTTTGGAGGCAACATTTTTAACTTTTAAAACAGATGTAAATATTTCTCATAGCGTTTGTAGAGGTGATCATGACATTGCTGAAATGAAACTTGCAGCTATGTACGCTCAGTCCATTATAATATAGTATGTTATAAGCGCCATGCAGCCAGTTTTCCAGCATGTAATTGAACCTTATTATTTAATGACATTAGCTGTATTTTACCATCATCGTTAAGAATGAAACATTTTTTATTTGCAGACGAACATGGTATTATTTTTTCTTTTACGTAACTACTTTGTTACTTTTTTGCAGGGTAATGAAAGGAGATTGTGTAAGACTATATAAATTGGCAAGTAAATTCTTTAAATCCCTTTCAGGCTTTTTACAGTACCCATTTTTTGGCTGGCACATGTGCCTCTGGTTTGTGTCAGTAAGCTGTACCAGAACAGAGGTTCAATTAATAGCTAAAGCCACAAAGCTTGTGTTGGTGCATTTTGCAATTTTATAGAAGGAGTCTGCAGAAAACCTCTAATTAAATTAAGCATGAGGCACAGCATGGAGCTAATAATGGGGCAAGATGTGTCTACTAAGCAATGTGTAAATGGTTCCAATGCAAATACAACAGATCAAGTTCTAGATCAGCACTTACTTCTTACTTAACCAACATAACCATCTTCTCTTTGCAGCTGCTATAAGATTTTACATTTTGTAAAGTACTCCTACAACCACACACACAGTCACACACATAAACCAACTATACAACTTCTCTACGTCCCTGCCGTCACCGATTAGTTGACCTATAAGCTAAATCCCAGCCCTCGTTCATCTTACATGTTTGACTCACAAGCACACACATCAATAGTTTACTAGTGAAATGCTGCAAAATGTTATAATAATATGTTGTTGGTGCACATGCAGGAATTAAAAAAGCTGAGTTGGGCCCGGGTCGTAAATGAACACTGAAAATGTCACTCAAAAGTTCCTTGACCAACAACTCTTCTTACAGTGGCCCCCATTTATCAAGCAGCACTAAGTGAAGTGGTAAATACCGTTTTCACTCGCCGTGGTATAGTGGCATCGCGCTCTTCTATTTAAGAAGAGCCTATGCCACGGCGAGCGAATGCAGTATTTGCCACGTCAGCGCTGATGTTTACCTTACATCAGCGCTGACGAATGAACTGTGTCCCCAGATCGGCCTCCTACTGCACATGCGCCGGTTTATGCTAATTCCCAGCACATGCGCCGTAGTGATTTCCGGAAAAATGGCCATTTTTGTTTTCCTGTCTCTATAGCAACTCGGCAGGCGTGATGCGTGCCGGGATTGCTGCGGGAGGGGGGAACCGGAGCGCAGGACGGAGTCTGCCCGGAGGAGACGAAGCCATTTCAGGTAAGCGAGCGCTATTTCAGAAATAGCGCTGGTTCTTAAATACAGTTTATATGGCCACAGTATAGGGAATATGAAAGGCTAATAGCGCTGCTAGTTAGCAGCGCTATTAGCCTTGTTAAATAGCAATTGGTCCCATTTACCACCAAAAACGAGTTCCCAGCAAGGAAACTTGTTGATAAATGGGGGCCATCATCTTAGGGGTCTATTTGCTAAGCCAGTGTTTCCAAACCACGGTCCTCAAGGCACACCATCAGTGCAGGTTTTAGCGATATCCAGGCTTTAGCACAGGTGACTTAATTAGTAGCTCAGTTATTTTGATTTAACCATCTGTGCTGAAGCCTGGATATCACTAAAACCTGCACTGTTGGTGTGCCTTGAGGACCGTGGTTGGGAATGCCTGTGCTAAGCCTTGGAGAGAGATAAAGTACCAGTCAATCAGCTTCTAACTGCCATGTTACAGGCTGTGTTTGAGAAATGACAGGAGCTGTTTGTCTGGTACTTAATCTCCAGCCACCTACAGTATGTGGCAAATTACTCTTTTTGTTTAATAGTGCTTTTTCTGTAGATAAACTATTGTACAGCAGCTGTTTGATAGAGAGGCTGCACGCTAATTTACCTTGAGCTTAATCTGATTAAAGGGGGTAATTCTGAGTTGATCGCAGCAGGAACTTTGTTTACAGTTGGGCAAAACCATGTGCACTGCAGGGGTGGCAGATATAACATGTGCAGAGAGAGATAGATTTGGGTGTGGTGAGTTCAATCTGCAATCTAAATTGCAGTGTAAAAATAAAGCAGCCAGTATTTACCCTGCACAGAAACAAAATAACCCACCCAAATCTAACTCTCTCTGCAAATGTTATATCTGCCCCCCCTGCACTGCACATGGTTTTGCCCAACTGCTAAAAAATTTTTTGCTGCGATCAACTTGGAATTACCCCCAAAGAGCATTATTTTTCTCTATTCAGTACAATTAGATCATTACAGAAACAATTCATTGGACCTATTGATATACACCAATATTGCTAATGCTGATGTGATACATCTATTTGAACATTTTTTTTTTCTCAGTGCAAAACATGCTTGCGCAGCAACAAACTGTATGAAGATATTGAATATACTTATATATCTGATAGAAATATTGTAATACACCACCACCACAAATATATACTTTCTGTGACCTTTTCTTATTTGAAACGTGGTGTTTTGGATCCTGCAAGGCATTAAGCAAAATGACCCAGCCCAGCCACCACCAGTACAGACAGTAGAAATTTAATTTTCATCTCCCAGGGATTATGTCCATGATACTCTCTCATCCCTGGTATAAGGCACTGCTCCACCAGGGACAGCAGAAGTGAGGTGGTTCTATCCTGGTACTATTCCTACAGTACTACTTCTAAATTTCCAGACATCTTCTCAGCTGAGACCTGGGGAGTAAGGGTCCTGCAATGCACTATTTGTAACAGGACCCGCTTACCATCAGTATGGATAGTAGAGACGTTTTACTTTTTACTACCCAAGGTCATGTCTACAGAACTCTCTCATCCCTGGTCCAATGCATAGTAAAACCAGGGACAGCAGAAGTGAGGTGACATAAACAGTATGTGACCTTGGCTCTTAATTTTTTTATCTTATTTATATTACTGGAGCAAACAGATTTTAAATTTGATGAACTGTCCTTGACCATCTAGGAGAATACCCTCTCCAACTAATCTCTGTGGGTTTAACCGTGTATAAACCAGAATATTGCTGAAACATTGGGGGTAATTCTGAGTTGATCGCAGCAGGATTTTTGTTAGCAGTTGGGCAAAACCATGTGCACTGCAGGGGAGGCAGATATAACATGTGCAGAGAGAGATAGATTTGGGTGTGGTGTGTTCAATCTGCAATCTAAATTGCAGTGTAAAATTAAAGAAGCCAGTATTTACCCTGCACAGAAACAAAATACCCCACCCAATTCTAACTCTCTCTGCACATGTTATATCTGCCTCCCCTGCAGTGCACATGGTTTTGCGCAACTGCTAACAAAGTTCCTGCTGCGATCAACTCGGAATGACCCCCATTATCACAATAATTGAATTAGGGCTGGAAACGCTGTGTATGCGAGATCCTTTGTATTGCTTGAATTATTGAAATTGAATATACCGCATTATAAGGATCTCTTTGTGAAATTCTGCCACTTGACTACTGGTGATAATATTGCAAGTTTTAGGATATGACATAATTTTTGTTATATATGATACATTTTGTACTTTTACAAAAGTGCCCCAGGATAAGAATACTTGTTTTAATAAGCATCTTTGCCTAACTTGTAGTTTTGCATCTACAAATAAGTTCCTGGGAGCTCCACCAACCCTTGTGTGATAGGCATTTCAGCTAGTGACCAGCCCTAACGTTGGTTTCTAATTATAATCACTCATTCCCTAAGTGTCTATACACTTCACTGGTGAGAGCGTAAATCTTCTTTGTCCAAGGAATATACCACCCAACTAGCTTTACTGCAGGCTGGGTGCTTAGCGGTTTGCCTCTCTACATTATTTCACCGCGGCTGCTGCTGTACTTTAATATATCTCTGGATAAATAATTTCTGCTGCCTAATCTGACAGTTGCTTTCTATGTTATATTCCCCAGTATGTTTATTTAATGTATTATTTTTCTGCCATGTTCTTTCTCTTCTCTTGACTATTGAGCTTGCAGGATAATACTATGTAATATGTTACATCAAACTTATTTTTGTATGTGTGTCAGTTCCTCAGCAACTCTCGGTCAGCATCCTTCCCAACTTCAGCTGACTCTCTCAGATTCACTCCCCTTGGCCAATTATCTGCTTTTACTGTGGAGGGCGCTGCTTTACCTCTCTCTCTCTCCTCTCTTTCTCCCCCTATCTTCTCCCAGGACCACAGTCATCAACATACATACTTACCCATGCTCAGCCAGGCAACTCAGGGCTCCCTCCAACTGTCACTGCCCATGAGCTGCATCAGTTTTTCCTTCTCACTGGCAGCATCTATGGTGCTATGGAAATGCTGCTACTACCCTGTACGGGGATACATAAACTTTGCTGCACCTTAAAAATAAAGAATAGCTAGTAAAGGACTATCCTACTATCTCTAATCATCTTTTTCCCCAGTTTTTGTCTCTCTGGCGCCAGCGGCTACCCAGGGAGGACCATCACCTGTGTCTGCCTTTCTGCTAAGTCCAACGCGTTTTTAGCCTAACCTGTATCTCTGCAAAAGTAGATGATGGATGATTTTCTGAGACCAGCTCCTGCAAGTTTAACATCAGCATGCATCTATGTAATGAGCAAGGTGGCCAAGCAAACACGTTAGTGCATAATGCCATGTGCTGCCCTCATTTCTTCTGGTTCACAACTCAGCAGAGGATTAACACTACACAAGTATTATTATTGATCATTTATTTACTTCAATTCTAGTATGGAGACATTTGCTGACCTGGAATAAATAGGAGGTGGATGGGCCGCTGTATAGCCCTGTCTTATGCCAGTGGTTGGTCACTTAATGCTAATCTGCCCAGATGGCAATGTCCATAGTTGCCTACCCTCCCTCATTCTGCAGGAGACTCCCTGAAATAGTAGAAATCTCCCTGACTCCCTGAATAGACCAGCAATCTCCCTGATTGCACCTTACCCCATTATATAGCTGCTACATTCTTGGGGGGAAAAATATATCAGAGATATAAACATTCAAATGGGATCATCTGTGCCATTTCCCTGCATTGGTTATAAGGCACAATGGTCCCTATGGCTATGTGCATTTTAAATAAGGTTTTTGGTGGCCACTTACAGTATATGGAACCTCTTGTAAAACACAACACACAAACAGAACCTGCAAATAAATATTAGTGTCTTTTCTTCAACAGGTTGCTCTTTCTTTTTTTTTAAATATCTTTATTGGCTTTTTTTTCATAAGAAAGAGCAAAAAAGAAAAAAAGGTAAAGAGTAATTGTATACAAAATACAAAATAAATCAATACGGGTCAGGCATAAAAAAAAATTCCAGCACTAAGATAGGCTATAATAATACTGAAGGTGGAATCCATAAATGCTCCAGGAAAGTGCTACAGAATATTGTAACCACCAGGCCCGGAGTAAAACACAAAATAAATATGCACACAATCACTCAGTAAAACACATCACAATATTAAACAAAGAAGAAAGAGGGACAAAGACAAGGAGAAGAGTTAGAAAGGGAGGGAGGCTGTGGTTGTCAGTGAGAGAATCACCCAAAAGGAGAACAGAGGCACAGAAAATATACAAAGATTATAGAAGAACAATATTGGTACATAATAAGAAAAGACGCAAAAAACACATGGAGCCTAAAGGGAAACCATAGGCTAACTGGGAATACAGAGTCTGCGGTAGGATTCCCAACTAAGGGAGTCAAATAACTGCAATATGTGCCGTTGTTGTGAAGGGGGGAGAGATTCAATGTAGGGGCTCCATTTCCTATAGAAACGGAGAGCGTTGCGGTCCAAATAAGGGAGAGTGGACTGGCGTTCAAGGTACAGTGTAGTAGTGAGAAGGGATTTTAGGTTCTCAAGGGAAGGGGAGGTTTCGGAATATCCAATGGTTTAAGATCAGTTTTTTTCCCCAGGGTCAATAATACATACAAAAAGGGAGTATAATGGACTTGGGAAGGGCGAAGGTGCCAAGCGGTAGTGTTCAGGCCAAGGATTGTTGTTGGATCCATAGGGAGAGAAATCCGAAAAGTAGATTTAAGAAACCACAACACCTTATGCTAAAACTGTTTCACTTTCGGACAATGCCAAAAATTATGCATCAGGAGAGCATTAGGCGCTTTACATTTAGGGCACTGTCCGGTTTCAGAGGAAATCATGTATTTACGCTGCCCAGGGGCAATATAAGCTCGATGGAGAAACCTCTGGACAGAAGGAAGAGGGGAGAGGAAGCAATCCGTGGTTGGGGTCCAAGACCAATCAAGGGACCATCTAGAAATCATAGGGGGCCAGAAAACATCAGGTTTATGCGGGAGTAGGTCCGGGTATAACCAGCAAGTTTTATTGGAGAAATGTTTTAATTTTAGTAAAAGAGGGGACAAAGGGTCACTCCTCCGCTTATGCACTGGAGGAATAGGTAAAGATTGCACATAATGGCGAACTTGGAGAAACATATAAAAATCAGACGGGTGCAAAGCATGTCGCTCAGCTAAGTCTCCAAAAGACACAACATCCCCACCAGGATCAAACACATCCCTAATAATATCAATATCCTTAGACTTCCAGGCAAGAAATCTGCTATTGTCCAGAAATGGGGTAAAACATGGGTTCCCACACAAAGAGATGAAGGGGGAATATATAGAGTTCCTATGTAACGCTTTATTGATAGCCCACCACGAGAGGTAGGTGTCCCAGAAAAGCATGTTTGTACATGCAACAGGTGAAAGCAGGGCCTTGGGAGTGTGGAGAAGGGCCCGAAGATCATAAGGATGCATAAGGGCTTGTTCAAAAGCACAGTTGACACAGGAGGAAGTGCCCAATAACCAGTCAGATATGTAACGAAAATGTACGGCCCGAAAGAAGGCTAAGAGGTCAGGGACAGCAAGACCACCATCCTTGCGGGAGAGTTTAAGTTTGGTAAGGGAAATTCTCGACTTCTTATGTTTCCATAAAAATTTAGAGAATAGACGGTCACACAATGCTAAGTCATGTCGGGGAGATTGGACAGGTAATATCTGAAGAAGATAAGAGATTTTAGGAAAAACGATACTCTTTAAAATAGCAACTCTCCCCAGTGAAGATATAGGAAGGGAGGACCAATTAGTGAGAAGTTGGGACACTTTCATGAAGACTGAGGCATAATTAACCGAGTACAAATCCAGTATATTGACTGTTATATAAACCCCTAAATACTTCAATTTGGAGGTGTTCAGCTGGAATTGGGTAAGAGTGGGAGAGGAAGAAGGGACATGTGCACCCGGGGTGAGTGGAAAGAGTACAGACTTTGAAGCATATATCCGATAACCAGCAAAAGAGCCAAAATGAGAGATTACCTGCATAATTAGGGGAATAGAGGTCTCAGGATTTGAGATGAAAAGGAGCATGTCATCTGCGAACAGACTAACATGCAGCTCAAAGTCTCGGGCCATAACCCCAGAGTGGTGAAGCATGATGGCGTGGGGTTCTATGGCGATGGCAAACAATAACGGCGAAAGGGGGCAGCCTTGCCTAGTGCCCCTATGATGGGTAGTGATGAGCGGGTTCGGTTCCTCGGAAACCGAACCCCCCCGAACTTCACCCATTTTACATGGGTCCGAGGCATACTCGGATTCTCCCGTATGGCTCGGTTAACCCAAGCGCGTCCGAACGCCATCATCCCGCTGTCGGATTCTCGCGAGATTCGGATTCTATATAAGCAGCCGCGCGTCGCCGCCATTTTCACTCGTGCATTGGAAATGTTAGGGAGAGGACGTGGCTGGCGTCCTCTCCGTTTATTAATCTTGATGCAAAAATATTTGTGCTTATTCCTTAATTGTGGGGACTGGGAAGCAGCTGTATTATATAGGAGGAGTACAGTGCAGAGTTTTGCTGACAGTGACCACCAGCATACGTTGTCTGCCTGAAAAACACTCCATATCTGTGCTCAGTGTGCTGCATATATCTGTGCTCACACTGCTTAATTGTGGGGACTGGGGAGCAGCTGTATTTATATAGGAGGAGTACAGTGCAGAGTTTTGCTGACAGTGACCACCAGTATACGTTGTCTGCCTGAAAAACACTCTATATCTGTGCTCAGTGTGCTGCATATAACTGTGCTCACACTGCTTTATTGTGGGCACTGGGGACCACCAGTATATTATATAGGAGGAGTACAGTGCAGAGTTTTGCTGACCAGTGACCACCAGTATACGTTGTCTGCCTGAAAAACACTCCATATCTGTGCTCAGTGTGCTGCATATATCTGTGCTCACACTGCTTTATTGTGGGCACTGGGGACCACCAGTATATTATATAGGAGGAGTACAGTGCAGAGTTTTGCTGACCAGTGACCACCAGTATACGTTGTCTGCCTGAAAAACACTCCATATCTGTGCTCAGTGTGCTGCATATATCTGTGCTCACACTGCTTAATTGTGGGGACTGGGGAGCAGCTGTATTATATAGGAGGAGTACAGTGCAGAGTTTTGCTGACAGTGACCACCAGTATATATAGCAGCACGGTACGGAAGGCCACTGCTCTACCTACCTCTGTGTCGTCAAGTATACTATCCATCCATACCTGTGGTGCATTTCAGTTGTGCGCAGTATATATAGTAGTAGGCCATTGCTATTGATATTGGCATATAATTCCACACATTAAAAAATGGAGAACAAAAATGTGGAGGTTAAAATAGGGAAAGATCAAGATCCACTTCCACCTCGTGCTGAAGCTGTTGCCACTAGTCATGGCCGAGACGATGAAATGCCATCAACGTCGTCTGCCAAGGCCGATGCCCAATGTCATAGTAGAGAGTATGTAAAATCCAAAAAACAAAAGTTCAGTAAAATGACCCAAAAATCAAAATTGAAAGCGTCTGATGAGAAGCGTAAACTTGCCAATATGCCATTTACGGCACGGAGTGGCAAGGAACGGCTGAGGCCCTGGCCTATGTTCATGGCTAGTGGTTCAGATTCACATGAGGATGGAAGCACTCATCCTCTCGCTAGAAAACTGCAGTGCCACTCCTAGATGGGCCAGGTGTTTGTGTCGGCCACTTGGGTCGCTTAGCTTAGTCACACAGCTACCTCATTGCGCCTCTTTTTTTCTTTGCATCATGTGCTGTTTGGGGACAATTTTTTTGAAGTGACATCCTGCCTGACACTGCAGTGCCACTCCTAGATGGGCCAGGTGTTTGTGTCGGCCACTTGTGTCGCTTAGCTTAGTCACACAGCGACCTTGGTGCGCCTCTTTTTTTCTTTGCATCATGTGTTGTTTGGGGACAATTTTTTTGAAGTGCCATCCTGCCTGATACTGCAGTGCCACTCCTAGATGGGCCAGGTGTTTGTGTCGGCCACTTGTGTCGCTTAGCTTAGTCACACAGCGACCTTTGTGCGCCTCTTTTTTGTTGAAATATGTACAACAGACTATGGGTTTGTTTATATGCATGTAGTTACCGTACAGGGGCAGCAGATGGCGCTGTATACTTACAGAGGTGTAGTGTTTGTCTGTTGCATATGTTTGTACTTGTTTGTTTTTACCTCACATGTGTGTTCTAGAAAGAGTCTCTGAGAGAAGGAGATGAGCTGATGATACTGAAACTTGTTGTTATATTGATCCTGCTATTCAGTACTATATAAAGAAGATATACATCTCAAGTCTCGTTCTGTCTGTATACAAGGTAACTCCTGAGGTGATACTTTATCTATAAGACTTCCCGCTGCACACCTATGGTATCGATCCATCGCACTATGCCAACAGGTTATGGGCCCAGACTGGAGTCTATACAAGATAAAGTTTTCAGGAGTGCATCCTAAGCAGCATCCAGATCACGAGTCGCACTGCAAGTCCCAGCAGGCGCAGACAGCAGACTGTGTAACGCACACAAGAAACAACCCAGGAGAACCTTGGAAAGAGAAAACTGTGAGTAAAACAAGTTTAATACCACAGAAGAATAGAGAGATCTATACAAGGAAGGGTTATGGCAAATTACACAGATCTCAGACTAGCTGCTAGCAAGCTTTCTAATGAGAACTATCAAACATGGAAGTTTAAAGTAGAAATGCTATTAACCAGAGATGATTTATGGGATGTTATAAATGCAGACAGACCTGAAGGAGAGGATCAGCAGTGGATTAAGAAGGACAGACAGGCAAGAGCCACTATAAGTTTACTAGTGGAAGATGAACAGCTTATACACATAAGACAAGAGAGTACAGCTAAAGGCATGTGGTGTGCTTTACAGAGAGTGCATGAAGGATCAAGTTTGAACAGCAAACTATTCCTATTAAGAAAATTATATCAAATAAGATTTAATAAAGGCAAGACAATGCAAGAACACATCAGTGCACTACTAGAGATAACCATACAGCTCAGGTCAATGGGAGAAGAAATCAAAAGCAACCACATAGTAGCCATCCTCCTTTGCAGTTTACCAGATACATACAGTGCACTAATAAATGCACTAGAAATGAGACCTGAAGCAGAAATCACACCAGACTTTGTGAAGAACAGGCTCATAGAGGAGTATCAACGCAGAAAGGAGCTTACAGAGTGCAATACTGAAAGTGACACAGAGAAAGCACTTAAAATGGCGGACACTAAGCCACACACCAGGGAAACAAGAGCTTGTTTCAGATGCAAGAAAGTGGGTCACCTGAAAAAAGATTGCACCATATGGAAGACAGAGCAGCACAAACCACCAGAAAGATTACACAAACAAAGAGCCAAAGCCACACTTACAGATACAGGAGCACACAATTGGAATGGAACATTTAAAGCGACAGTAACCCAATTATCAGAAAAGTGGTATGTAGACTCAGGAGCGACTAGTCATATGACAAATAACAAGGACTTCTTTACTGAACTTGATTTGAACCATAAAGAAACAATCTACCTAGCAGATGGAACAAATATCATTGCAGAAGGGAAAGGGAATGGTAAATTCCTATGCTCCAAGGGTAATGGCAGCTATGCAGAAATACCCGTAACAGATGTGCTATATGTTCCCAAGCTTGAGGGAGCACTGCTATCAGTAAAGAATCTAGTAGAAAAAGGACTTACTGTAAAGTTCCAGAATAATAAGTGTTTTATCCAAAACGGAAGAGAAACACTAGCTACAGCCAGAATAAAAGAACATTTATACTGTCTGGATATCGCAGCACAGCAGGCAAAGCTGAGTACACAGAAACACGCTGACTGTATTCACAAATGGCATAGAAGATTAGGACACAGACACCCAGATTGCATAAAGGAAATGCAGAAGAGAGACCTAGCCAGGGATCTCAAAGTGTCAGACTGTTCGGAAATGATGAAGTGCCAATGCTGCATAGAAGCAAAAGCAACAAGGACGTCAATTCCTAAGAAAAGTGAAAACAGAGCTTCCAGACCACTAGACCTGGTACATAGTGAAGTATGTGGACCTATGAAAACGCGAACCGTAGGAGACAAAAGGTATATGCTGACATTCATTGAAGACTACTCCAGGTTCACAGTCACTTATCTAATAAAAAGTAAAGATGAAGTCTTAGAAAAGCTGCAAGACTACGTGACCATGACCAGAAACAGGTTCAAGAGGAATATGCTAACTCTTCGCAGCGACAATGGAGGCGAGTTCACAGGACAGAAAATAGAACGGTACTTAAGAGGACTCGGTATTGAGCATCAGAAGACAGTACCATATACACCAGAGCAAAACGGTGTATCTGAGAGGAAAAACAGATCACTAACAGAAATGATAAGGTGCATGCTTACAGATTCAGGACTACCTGATAAATATTGGGGCGAAGCAGCAGCAACAGCCACCTATCTTCAAAACAGACTACTTTCCAAAGCAGTAAGGAAGACACCATATGAGCTGTGGCACGGTAAGAAACCCAGCTTAAAGCACATTAGAGTTTTTGGATGCAGAGCCTTCGTCTACATTCCTGCTGAAAAACGAAGCAAGTTGCAGAACCGAGCAGAAGAGGGAGTTCTAGTCGGCTATAGTGAACATTCAAAAGGCTACAGAATCTTAAATCCAAGAACTGGAAAAGTAGTTATAAGCAACAGTGTGACATTCATAGAAGAAACACGAGATGATGTCATAACTCCAGTAGACTCTACTGAAGAAGAAGAAAGCACTGAATCCAAAGAAACAGATGAAGTAGAGATCACTCAAGAAGTTGAAGTACAACACAAGACAAATACCAGCGACACTCATGAGAGTGCATCCGAGGGGGTGAGACGCTCTTCAAGAGAAAATAAGGGAAAAGCACCTACACGTTTATCTTACAAAGCAAAAGCCATTAACATACAAGAACCTGCATCATGGGAAGAAATTGCTAATTTTTCTGAAAGAGAAGCACAGAAATGGCTAGGAGCCGCAAAAGAAGAAATGGAATCAATGGAAGACAATCAGACATGGACATTGACCAGACTACCATTAGACAAAAAGGCCATAGGATGTAAATGGACTTTTAAGGTCAAGTATGATTCTGAAGGAAAAATAGAAAGATACAAGGCAAGACTCGTTGCTAAAGGATATTCACAGAAATTTGGAGAAGATTATGATGAAACGTTTGCTCCAGTTGTGAAGCACACTACCATTAGAACCTTACTCCTAACAGCAGCCATAAAGGGTATGCAAGTGAAACATTTCGATGTAAAGACGGCTTTCCTACATGGTGAACTAAAGGAAGATATATACATGGAACAACCACCAGGCTTCGTGAATTCTCAGAACCCAGATCATGTATGTAAACTGAACAAGAGTATATTTGGTCTTAAACAAGCAGCAAGAGCATGGAATACAAAGATAAATGGAGTTCTGATAGAAAAGGGATTCGTCAGAAGCAAAGCAGACCCATGTCTCTATACAAAGTTGATAGAGGAAAGATGGTTCTATGTATTAATTTACGTGGACGATTTGCTAGTTTGTTTTGAACAAGAAGGGGACGAAGTTGAATTGTTACAAGAACTAAACCGTCAGTTTGAAACAAAAGACCTCGGCCACATAACGCATTACTTGGGAATGCAAATCTCAAGAGAAGGTGATGGAACATTCACACTAAGTCAGAAATACAAAATTCAGGAAACCATCGAGGAATTTGGTATACAAGATGCAAAGACAGCAAGCACTCCTATGGAGACAAGTTATGAAAAGGAACCAAATGATCAGAGCAACCTGTTAGAGGATAACCATCTATACAGAAAAGCCATAGGAAAATTGCTATACATTGCAACCGTCACCAGACCAGATATCTCCACAGCAGTCGGGATTTTAAGCAGAAAAGTCTCAAAACCAACAAAGATGGATTGGAATGCAGTTAAGAGGGTAATTCGTTACTTAAAGGGAACGATTAACAAGAAGCTTAAGCTCTCAGCAAACACAAGTCACAAGTTAACAGGATACGTTGACGCAGATTGGGCTGGAGACACAAGTGACAGAAAATCCACAAGTGGATATCTATTCTCTATTGGAGAAGGATTAATCAGCTGGACAAGCAAGAAGCAGTCTACCGTAGCACTATCTTCTACAGAAGCTGAATATATCGCAGCAGCTCACGCCAGTCAAGAAGTGGTATGGTTAATGCAACTACTATCAGACCTAGGAATGCCTCAAGAAGAACCTATCAAGATATATGAGGATAATCAAGGATGCCTTGCATTAGCGCAAACAGAAAGAGTGAACCCAAGAACCAAGCACATTGATGTCAAGCATCACTTCCTGAGGGATCTACAGGAACAAGGTCTTATAGAGTTGAACTATTGCCCAACAGAAGATATGACAGCTGATATCATGACTAAACCTCTTACCAGAGAGAGACATTGGAGACTTACGTCAAAGATGGGTCTAACTGAAGAAACCCAGTCCGTTGAGAAGGGGTGTTGAAATATGTACAACAGACTATGGGTTTGTTTATATGCATGTAGTTACCGTACAGGGGCAGCAGATGGCGCTGTATACTTACAGAGGTGTAGTGTTTGTCTGTTGCATATGTTTGTACTTGTTTGTTTTTACCTCACATGTGTGTTCTAGAAAGAGTCTCTGAGAGAAGGAGATGAGCTGATGATACTGAAACTTGTTGTTATATTGATCCTGCTATTCAGTACTATATAAAGAAGATATACATCTCAAGTCTCGTTCTGTCTGTATACAAGGTAACTCCTGAGGTGATACTTTATCTATAAGACTTCCCGCTGCACACCTATGGTATCGATCCATCGCACTATGCCAACATTTTTTTCTTTGCATCATGTGCTGTTTGGGGACAATTTTTTTGAAGTGCCATCCTGCCTGACACTGCAGTGCCACTCCTAGATGGGCCAGGTGTTTGTGTCGGCCACTTGTGTCGCTTAGCTTAGTCACACAGCGACCTTGGTGCGCCTCTTTTTTTCTTTGCATCATATGCTGTTTGGGGACAATTTTTTTGAAGTGCCATCCTGCCTGACACTGCAGTGCCACTCCTAGATGGGCCAGGTGTTTGTGTCAGCCACTTGTGTCGCTTAGCTTAGCCATCCAGCGACCTCGGTGCAAATTTTAGGACTAAAAATAATATTGTGAGGTGTTCAGTGTTCAGAATAGACTGAAAATGAGTGTAAATTATGGTTATTGAGGTTAATAATACCATGGGATCAAAATGACCCCCAAATTCTATGATTTAAGCTGTTTTTGAGGGTTTTTTGTAAAAAAACACCCGAATCCAAAACACACCCGAATCCGACAAAAAACGTTCAGGGAGGTTTTGCCAAAATGCGTCCGAATCCAAAACACGGCCGCGGACCCGAATCCAAAACCAAAACACAAAACCCGAAAAATTTCCGGTGCACATCACTAATGATGGGTGATGGGATTCAGTAAGTAGCCAATAAACATGATGCGGGATGCTGTTGGGGAGTAACCCAAACCTAGCTAAAGCGGTGTATAAGTGATCCCAGCTAACAAGATCAAAAGCCTTCTCAGCATCTAAGGAAAGCACATATTGTGGGTCAGGGTGGTCTGGGTAGATAATAGAAGGAAGAAGCCCGTTCATTCTATCCGCAATAATTTTAGTAAATAATTTATAGTCAACATTTAAAAGAGAAATGGGGCAATAAAAGCCAGGGAGATGAGGGTCTTTGACAGGTTTGGGAAGAAGACGGACCAGCGCATCATTGAAATACAGGGGGATAGAGTGGGAAGTTAAAATTTTATTAAATACCAAAGTCAGAGGTTCCACCAATTTGGGCAGTAGCATTTTATAGTACTCTCCAGAGAAGCCATCAAGCCCTGGAGCCTTCAACGGTTTAAGACCTTTAATATCTCTCTCCACCTCTTGCGTATTAATTGGGGAGCATAAACCATTGGCTAGGGATGGAGATATCTGAGGGAGGGGGAAGAGAGCCCCAAAAGGATTCTTTGGCTTGTTCATCAATGGTAGTTTGGAAATATATATCAACGTAAAAATCCGAAAGGAGTTGTGCCATATCACTAGATTTTGCAGCCAACGAGCCATCAGCATGTTTAAGCGTCTGTATTATAGAGGAAGGCACAGAACCTTTCAGGAGTTTGGAAAGGAGATGGTCCATCTTATTGCCAAACCTATAAAACCAATGGTTTTTGTGAAAAGTATGACGGTCACCCATGGCTGCCAGAGTGGCATTAAACTGGGACTTAGATTCCAGGTATTATTTCTTAGAGGAGGGGGAGGAGTGTTGTTTGAAATTCTAGTAGGCCACAGTTAAACTAGGATGAGAATGCTTAAATTCAGAGAGGATATGTTTTTTTCCTCGAGGTGACGTACGCTATAAGTTTGCCACGGATAACGGCCTTTGAAGCCAGCCAGAATGTCAAAGGATCATTGGAGCAAGCATGTGCATTGTCCAGTCTGAACTCTTCACAGAACACATCCAATTTATTACAAAATTGTAGTGAGGAGGTAAAAGCAGTCGGAAAGCGCCAGCATTTAAAGAAGCCACAATCTAGGGAAGTAGTGAGGGACGTCCAGACTAAGGAATGGTCAGAGAGAGATATAGTGTCCATTTGCAACTCGGAAGTCGTAGGGACCTATGAGTCTGACAATAGAAGGAAATCAATCCTGAATAAGGTATTATGAGCAGCTGAGAGACATGAGTACTCCCTGTCTGTGGGGTGGAAAAATCTCCACACATCAGTCGATTGCAGTTGCTGTGCAAAAAAAGGAACACCAAGGGCAGGGGGAGAGCGTGCACGGGCAGAGGAGTTAGAGTCCAAAAAATTAGAAACAACGATATTAAAGTCTCCGCCCACAATCATAGGGAGGGAGGCAAACCGGTATAATTTAGCCAAAAGGGTTTTAAAAAATAACTTAGAATATGAGTTTGGGGCATATACAGTGCACAAAACATATTTGGTATCATGCAAGTTAACCTCTACAATAAGAAATCTGCCATCAGGGATACAGACAGAGTTGAGAACCTCAATTTGCAAGTTACGTTTAGCAAGGATTAAGACACCCCTAGCTTTAGAAGTGTAAGGGGCATCAGAGAGCACCTTCCGTCCCAGAACACTCAATTTTTGGGCCTTCGGGGAGAGGAGGTGGGTCTCCAGCAGAAACACCAAGTCCATGTGTAATCTATTTAAATAGAGCAGAATCTCCTTCCGCTTAACAAGGGAATGAATTCCTCCAACATTCCATGTACCCACTTTAATTAATGACATATAAAAACAGATATATAACGTTTAAAATTGCAAACAACCTACACGCCTAGGAACCCCGGGGGAAGGAGGTAGACACATGAGGAGGGGAAGGGGAAGGGGGGTGGAAGTAGTGAAAGAAGCATAGAAAAAAAAGAAGAGAGAGAAAAAGAGACCCTTGATGGGGCCCCACAATAACAATTCCAGAAAGACTTCACGGGAAGTAGAGAGAATAACTAACAAATAGCATGTGCCAGGGAGTATACTACTCCTACCCAGCCACCACTATGACGAACAGCGCAACTGCAGGCGGGGGGGGGAGGGGGAATAGTAGAGCGGCCAATCAATGGGACTCCCTGCCCAACTGAGCAGAAAAAGCATGGAAGCCATGGAGGCCTGAACAATAACATCAGCTAACAAGGTGCAGGGAGTCATGAGTATAACAGAAAGCAAAGTCACAAGCTGGTAGGAGTATACATCACCCAGAGGACCAGTAGAAGCGTCTAGGGATAGTCCTTGTAAATACACAGAATGGGTTCCGGTCCAAGGGGTGGAAAGGAGAAAATAGAGGAAGTACAATGGTAATGCAAATGTAGCAATGGGGGACTAGAAGAGTCTCAAAGCAGGGTCAAATTACACAGTCATTCCGACACAGAGTCCGGGGCGAGTAATTCAGAAAGAAAGGCTGCGGCATCCTCAGGGTCGGTAAAGTCCTTGAAAGATGAGCCCTCAAAGATCCTCAGGCGTGCGGGATACAGTAGAGCGAACTTGCGGCCCTCTTGAACCAACTTGAAGCAGGTAGGGGAAAACGCCCTCCTGAGCCTGGTAGTTCCTGGGAGAAATCCTGAAAACATAGTAGCTTATTCTCCTCCCAAGATAGGTCTCGCTTACGATGAGAGGCAGACCACAATGCTTCTTTATGGAGGAAGTTGAGGCAGCGGAACAACACAGCCCGCGGCCGAGGAGACGAAGAGGAGGGGCAGGTGGGACCAGTGGCGGAACTAGAGAATGGTGGGCCCAGGTGCAACAATATGCATTGGGCCCCCTCCCATATTAAAAACGGTGTTTTATCTCACTAACAAGGGGTGTCGCCACTCGCCACACAGTAGTACTCCCAATTCACAGTAGAGAGCCTTATACGCAGTACGCCACACAGTAGAGAAGCTTATACACAGTACACCACACAGCAGAGAGCCTTATACACGTTGCGCCACACAGTAGAGCGCCTTATACACGTTGCGCCACACAGTAGAGCGCCTTATACACGTTGCGCTACACAGTAGAGAAGCTTATACACGGTACGTCACACAGTAGAGAGCCTTATACAGGGTTCGCCACACAGTAGAGAGCCTTACACAGGGTGCGCCACACAGTAGAGATCCTTATACAGGGTGCGCCACACAGTAGAGAAGCTTATACATGTTACAACACATAGGGGTCAATTCTATTTGGCAACTAAAGAATAGCGCCGGGAATTAGCTCCCGACGCTATTCAATTCTGCTACTAGTTGCCCGCAATTGTCGGGAATTCTTCTCTCATCCCCGGGGGATGAGAGAATAAACCCGACAAAAGTGCTGCCTCGCGGCCGGCGCGAGGCTGATTCTGTCGGGAATCAGCCTCGCGCCGGGTAGTTAAGTCGGAGAATGCCCGTTCTCCCGACAAAACTACCTGTTAAGTCGGCGAGAACGGGACATCGCCGACTTAACTTTAGCTGAATTGAATAGCGTCGGGAGCTAATTCCCGGCGCTATTCTTTAGTTGCCGAATAGAATTGACCCCATAGGGGGGTATTCAGTTATTGCCGGATTTTTCATCCAGTCTAAAAATCGTCAATTATTGGTCATTTTTAGGGCGAATGACATTTCCCCTATTCAATGCATGTGCAGGATTTTTCAACTGGTCAAAAAATCCAGCACTAACGAAAAACACGTGGATCTGTGAATTTCCTGGTGAGCCATGTGTTTTGACGAATTTGCAGGCATTTTAGTCTGTTTTTTGGGTCTGTTTTCTCCCATGCCAATTCGACAAAAAAAGTGAAACGTCGTGGGCGAAAAGGGATTCAAAAATGGGCGAAAAACCCGCAATTAAATACCCATGGTCGAATTATACCGTTTTTTCGGCTAGCCGAAATTGAATACCCCACATAATAGAGAAGCTTATACACGTTATGCCACACAGTAGAGAGGCTTATACATGGTACACCACACAGTAGAGAGGCTTATACATGGTACGCTACACAGTAGAGAGGCTTATACACGTTGCGCCACACAGTAGAGAGGCTTATACATGGTACGCTACACAGTAGAGAGGCTT